>NC_137148.1:10678755-10993256 GCF_951394435.1 Stenella coeruleoalba | reverse complement strand
TACTCACTTTAGTATATATGAATTTTAATCCTTATAATTATTGTCATAATTATTAGTTCAAATTCTCATTATCTTGAAAGAAAATATTTTAATTCATGAGAATCGTACATATACAAACCATGTCATTAAAATTTCTCACTTTGTATATTTTCTTAAAATTTTCTGAAATTAAAATATTTGAAAATATGGAAAGTATGTATACATGAGATCACTGGATAAGTCTTAATTTCCTTATGGTGGAGTTTGCCAAATGAAACCACTCCTTCTGAGCCAAAGAGAGGGAAATAAACAGTGCACATTAAATTCTAACTATGGTACCTGGGTAAATGCCTGGATTGTGTGTGTTTCATGCACCAAGGACTTCAGCAGTTACGGGTTAGTGCCGTTTCTCTTGTCAGAAATATCCCTGCTTGCCTGAGGGAGCCTTGGCAAATATATAGTCTGGTGCTCCATAACTATTTTTGGATATGAAATGTTTTATACCAAAAGAAAAGTGTGTTAGTTGATGTCTGTTTATTTAAAGTGGAAATTCAGAAATACATAATTTAGGCTGACTGGGATATTTTATGTGTGCCCATAAATATTTGAGAGGCAACTGTCTTCCCATCCTTATGCACAAATATACACACAAAACCACAATATGTAAATAACTTGCTAGAGTTGTTGCCATCTTTATATTATTGCTAATCTTTTCAGGCCATCTTCTTCATGGTGTCAAAGTTTATCTTGACTTTACAGCATTAGCAGGTGTTCTGTCTGCCACCTTGTGTTATTGTTATTTGAAAGCTGCAACCATAATTGTTTTTGAAGCACCTTCCCCTATGAAATCTGTGATGGAAAAACAAATTGTATTTACTTCAGTTGTATTCTCTTCTTCTATTAACATTTCAAGCTGTTAAATCTCTGATAGAGCTCAACTTTTGAAACCTACCAAAGGCAGTATTTAAAAAACAGCTTTTCCCTTCCAAAGTGCTGCTATAGTATATTAAAGAACTAAACTCATTTTCAGATCATTGAACTTTAAATGTTAGATGGAGCCATCATTTTTTTTCTAGAGGGCAAGGCTATTTTTTTCTTCTTCTTCTTTCATAATGATTACTGCCCCATCTTTGCACAATTAATGAGGTTTAATTCTGCGGCTGTTAGGTATATTGATTTAAAAATCTTTAAATGCTGCTCATTAAGAACAACTAAGGTGACATTTCTCTTTCTTCCATGTTTTCTTGCCTTGTATCTACTCCTGAATAACGATTCCATGCAAGATGACGGATGACTCTAAAATACACTACATATTAAAATTAGTGGCATTTTGTCAATATAGATTACCTCCTTGTTAATATAAGAACTATGAAAAAATGACCATCTTAAACATGAAACAATGATCCAGGATCAGATATAGAACTAGTTCTATTCAATCCTTGATCAGAAAATATTTTTCTTGCCCGCTCCCACAGAATGAATTTTTCATGCTCAGATTTTGACTTTTTTTGTTGTTTGTTTGTTTTAGTAATGGGAGCATAAATATCTTATGGATTTATTATAAAATAGGGAAAACCACACTTTAGCATGGTATTTTTCTTTTGCATTCCACTTATTTGATAGAATGGAGATGGGAAGGCAGAAACTAAAAAACTGTAAGTTTTATTTTGGGTGTATTAGAGGGAGAAAAAGTCAAACTCCCTTTATTTTCCTGACCAGATCATATTTTCCTGTCTATTCTGTGTCACATCCTCCTAGTAATTTATCTTCCTTAGGATTGGAGGGCTTCATTCTATAGTTTAACTAATTACAGTACCAAATGGAGTGGTCAAAAATTGCATTGATCATAGACCTATCCATCATCTTCACCTTTCTTTATGTTTAAATTTATTTATTTATTTATTTAACAATGATTTGGAGGGAGGTCCACATAATTTTTTTGCAATTTTGAAAATAACAGTATCATAATTTTTAGATTTTTTTGGTAATTAGTTTTTTAATTGAAAGAATTGGGTTTGCCTTCTAATGAATTAAGATGGTTTTGTGGGGAGGACCTTCAAGATGGCAGAGGATTAAGTCGTGGAGATCACCTTCTCCCCACAAATACATCAAAAATACATCTATATGTGGAACTGGCTGAAGACCTCACACCTCCGAAAAGGCAAGAAAATTCCCACATACCTGGGTAGGGCAAAAGAAAAAAACAGGGACAAAAGAATAGGGACAAGGAACTGCACCCCTGGGAGGGAGCTGTGAAGGTGGAAAAGTTTCCACACACTAGGGAGACCCTTCACTGGCAGAGACGGGGCTGGGCAGGGGGGAATCTTCAGAGCCATGGAGGAGAGCGCAGCAACAGGGGTGCAGAGGGCAAAGCGGAGAGATTCCCGCACAGAAGATTGGTACCAACCAGCACTCACCAGCCCAAGAAGCTTCTCTGCTCGCCCACTGGGACAGATGGGGTCTGGGAGCTGCAGCTCAGGCTTCAGAGGTCAGACCCCAGGGAGAGGACTGCGGTTGGCTGCGTGAACACAGCCTAAAAGGAGCTAGTGCACCACAGCTAGCTGGGAGGGAGTCTGGGAAAAAGTCTGGACCTGCCTAAGAGGCAAGAGACCATTGTTTTGGGGTGCACGAGGAGAGGAGATTCAAAGCACCACCTAAAAGAGCTCCAGAGACAGGTGTGAGCCACAGCTATCAGCGTGGACACCAGAGATGGGTATGAGACACTAAGGCTGCTGCTGCAACCAACAAGAAGCCTGTGTGCAAGCACAGGTCACTGTCCACACCTCTCCTTCCAGGAACCTGTGGAGCCTGCCACTGCCAGGGTCCCGTGATCCAGGGACAAGTTTCCTGGGAGAGCACACGGCACACCTCAGGCTGGTGCAATGTCATTCTGGCCTCTGCCACCACAGGCTTGCGCCGCTTTCCAATTATAACTACTGTACCCCTCCCTCACCCTGGCATGACTGAGCCAGAGCCCCCTAATCAACCGCTGCTTTAACCCCATCCTGTCTGGGTGAGAACAGATGCCTGAGGGTGACCTACATACAGGGAAGAACCAAAACCAAACCTGAACCCCGTGAGCTGTGCGAACAAAGAAGAGAAAGGGAAATTTCTCTGTGCAGCCTCAGGAGCAGGAGATTAAATCTCCACAATCAACTTGATGTACCCTGCACCTGTGGAATACCTGAATAAACAATGAATCATCCCAAAATTGAGGTGTTGGACTTGGGGTTTGCTGTCTGCAACTGACTTGTTTCTGATTTAATATTTATCTTAGTATAGTTTTAGCACTTGTTATTATTGGTGGAATTGTTTATTGGTTTGGTTGCTCTCATTTTTTTTATTAGCATTATAATTTTCTTTTTTATAAATATAATAATTATTTAAAACTTTATTATTATTATAATTATTTTTCTTTCTTTTTTTTCCTCCCCTTTCTCCTGAGCTGTGTGATTGACAGGGTCTTGGTGCTCTGGCCTGGTGTCAGGCTTGAGCCTCTGAGGTGGGAGCACTGAGTTCAGGATATTGGACCTCCAAAGACCTCCCAACCCCACTCAATATCAGTGAGAGATCTCCCAGAGATCTCCATCTCAACGATAAGATCCAACTCCACCCAATGGCAAGCAAGCTCCAGTGCTGAACGCCCCATGCCAAACAACTAGCCAGAAAGGAACACAACTACACCCATTAGCAGTGAGGCTGCCTAAAATCATACTAAGTTCACAGACATCCCAAAACACACCATTGGACATGGTCCTGCCCATGAGAAAGACAAGATCCAACCCCACCCATGAGAACACAGGCACCAGTGCCCTCCACCAGGAAGCCTACACAAGCCACTGAACCAATCTCACCCACTGGGGGAAGACACCAAAACACAGGAACTACAAATCTGCAGCCTGCAAAAAGCAGACACCAAACACAGCAAGTTAAGCAAAATAAGAAGACAGAAATATGCAGCAGATGAAGGAGCAAGGTAAAAAGCCACCAGACCAAACAAAGGAAGAGGAAATAGGCAGTCTACCTGAGAAAGAATTCAGAGTAATGATAGGAAAGATGATCCAAAATCTTGGAAATAGAATGGAGAAAATACAAGAAACTTTTAACAAGGACCTAGAACTAAAGAACAAACAAACAATGATGAACAACACAATAAATGAAATTAAAAATTCTACAGAAGGAAACAATAGAAGAACAAATGAAGCAGGAGAATGGATAAGTGACCTGGAAGGTAAAATAGTGGAAATAACTACCACAGAGCAGAAAAAAAAAAAGAAAAGAAAAGAATTGAGGATAGTCTCAGAGACCTCTGGGACAATATTAAATGCACGAACATTCAAATTATAGGGGTCCCAGAAGAAGAAGAGATAAGGAAAGGGTCTGACAAAATATTTGAAGACTTTATATTTGAAAACTTCTCCAACATGGGAAAGGAAATAGTCAATCAAGTGCAGGGAGAGCAGAGAGTTCCACACAAGATAAATCCAAGGAGAAACATACCAAGACACATATTAATTAAACTATCAAAAATTAAACACAAGGAAAAATATAAAAAGCAGCAAAAGAAAAGCAACAAATAACATAAAAGGGAATCCCCATATGGTTAACAACTGATCTTTCAGCAGAAACTTTGCAAGCCAGAAGGGACTGGCAGAACATATTTAAAGTGATGAAAGGGAAAAACTTACAACCAAGATGACTCTACCCAGCAAGAATGTCATTCAGATTCGACAGAGAAATTAAAACTTTTACAGACAAGCAGAAGTTAAAAGGGAATTCAGCACCACCAAAGCAGCTTTACAACAAATCCTAAAGGAACTTCTCTAGGCAGGAAACACAAGAGAAGGAAAAGACCTTCAAAAACAAACCCAAACAATTAAGAAAATAGTAATAGGAACATACTTATCAATAATTACCTTAAATGTAAATGGATTAAATGCTCCAATCAGAAGACATAGGCTGGATGAATGAATACAAAAACAAGACCCATATACATGCTGTCTACAAGAGACCTACATCAGACCTAAGGACACATACAGACTGAAAGTGAGGGGATGGAAAAAGATATTCCATGCAAATGGAAATCAGAAGAAAGCTGGAGCAGCAATTCTCATACAAACAAAATAGACTTTAAAATAAAGACTATTACAAGAGACAAAGAAGGACACTACATAATGATCAAAGGATCAATCCAAGAAGAAGATATAACAATTGTAAATATTTATGCACCCAACATAGGAGCACCTCAATACATAAGGCAAATGCTAACAGTCATAAAAGGGGAAATCGACAATAGTAATAGTAGGGAACTTTAACAACCCACATTCACCAATGGACAGATCATTCAAAATGAAAATAAATAAGGAAACACAAGCTTTAAATGGCACATTAGACAAGGTGGACTTAATCGATATTTATAGGACATTCCATCCAAAAACAACAGAATACACTGTCTTCTAAGTGCTTATGGAACATTCTCCAGGATAAATCATATCTTGGGTCACAAATCAAGCCTTGGTAAATTTAAGAAAATTGAAATCGTATCAATTACCTTTTCTGACCACAATGCTATGAGACTAGATATCAATTACAGGAAAAAAAACTAAAAAAATACAAACACATGGAGGTTAAACAATACACTACTTACTAACAAAGAGATCACGGAAGAAATCAAAGAGTAAATCAAAAAACACCTAAAAACAAATGACAATGAAAATACCTAGAAACAAATGACAATTTAGTACTGCAGAAAAAGCAGTACTAAAAGGGAAGTTTATAGCAATACAATCCTACCTCAAGAAACAAGAAACATCTCAAATTAACAACCTAACCTTACACCTAAAGCAATTAGAGAAAGAAGAACAAAAAACCCCAAAGTTAGCAGAAGGAAAGAAATAATAAAAATCAGACCAGAATTGAGAAAGAAATGAAGGAAACAAGAGCAAAGATCAATAAAACTAAAAGCTGATTCTTTGAGAAGATAAAAAAATTGACAAACTATTAGCCATACTCATCAAGAATAAAAGGGAAAAGACTCAAATCAATAGAATTAGAAATGAAAAAGGAGAAGTAACAATTGACACTAAAGAAATACAAAGGATCATGCGAGATTACTACAAGGAATTATATGTCAATAAATGGACAAACTGGAAGAGATGGACAAATTCTTAGAAAAGCACAACCTTCCCAGACTGAGCAAGGAAGAAATAGAAAATACCAACAGACCAATCACAAGCACTGAATTTGAAATTGTGATTTAAAATCTTCCAACAAACAAAAGCCCAGGACCAGATGGATTCACAGGCGAATTCTATCAAACATTTAGAGAAGAGCTAACACCTATCCTTCTCAAACTCTTCCAAAATATAGCAGAGGGAGGAACATTCTCCAACTCATTCTATGAGACCACCATCACCCTGATACCACAACCAGGCAAAGATATCACAAAAAATAAAACTACAGGCCAATATCACTGATGAACATAGATGCAAAAATCCTCAACAAAATACTAGCAAACAGAATCCAACAGTACATTATAAAGATCATACACCATGACCAAGTGGGGTTTATCCCAGGAATGCAAGGATTCTTAAATATAGGCAAATCAATCAATGTGATACACCATATTCACAAACTGAAGGATAAAAAACATATGATCATCTCAATTGATGCAGAAAAAGCTTCCGACAAAATTCAACACCCATTTATGATAAAAACCCTCCAGAAAGTAGGCATAGAGGGGACCTACCTCAACATAATAAAGGCCATATACGACAAGCCCACAGCAAACATCATTCTCAATAGGGAAAAACTGAAATTATTTCCTCTAAGATCAGGAACAAGACAGGGTTTCCCATTCTCACCACTATTATTCTACATAGTTTTGGAAGTTTTAGCCACACCAATCAGAGGAAAAAGAAATAAAAGGAATTCAAATCAGAAAAGAAGAAGTAAAACTGTCACTGTTTGTAGATGACATGATACTATACATAGCGAATCCTAAAGATGCTACCAGAAAACTACAATAGCTAATCAATGAATTTGGCAAAGCAGCAGGATACAAAATTAATGCCCAGAAATCTCTTGCATTCCTATACACTAATGATGAAATATCTGAAAGAGCAATTAAGGAAACACTCCTATTTACCACTACAACAAAAAGAATAAAATACCTAGGAATAAACCTACCTAAGGAGACAAAAGACCTGTATGCAGAAAACTATAAGACACTGATGAAAGAAATTAAAGTGGATACAAATATATGGAGAGATATACTATGTTCTTAGATTGGAAGAATCAACATTGTGACAATGAGTTTACTACCCAAAGCAATCTACAGATTCAATGCCATCCCTATCAAAGTACCAATGGCAGTTTTCACAGAACTAGAACAAAAAATTTCACAATTTGTATGGAAACACAAAAGACCCCAAATAGCCAAAGCAATCTTGAGAAAGAAAAACAGAGCTGGAGGAATCAGGCTCCTGACATCAGACCCTACTACAAAGCAACAGTAATCAAGACAGTATTGTACTGGCACAAAAGTAGAAATATAGATCAGTGCAACAGAATAGATGGTCCAGAGGTAAACCCAGGCACATATGGTCACCTTATCTTTGATAAAGGAAGCAAGGATATACAATGGAGTAAAGAAAACCTCTGCAAAATTGTGCTGGGCAAACTGGACAGCTACATGCAAAAGAATGAAATTAGAAAACTCCCTAACACTGTATATAAAAATAAACCCACAAGGATTAAAGACCTAAATGTAAAGCCAGATATTTTAAAACTCTTAAAGGAAAACATAGGCAGAACGCTCTATGGCATAAATCACAGCAAGATCCTTTTTGACCCAACTCTTAGACAACGGTAAATAAAAACAAAAACAAGCAAATGGGACCTAATGAAACTTAAAAGCTTTTGCACAGCAAAGGAAACCATAAACAAGATGAAAAGACAATCCTCAGAATGGGTGAAAATATTTGCCAATGAAGCAACTGACAAAGGATTAATCTCCAAAATATATAAGCAGCACATGCAGCTCAATATCAGAAAAACAAACAACCCAATCCAAAAATGGGCAGAAGACCTAAATAGACATTTCTCCAGAGAAGATAAACAGATTGTCAACAAAGACATGAAAGGATGCTCAAATCACTAATCATTAGAGAAATGCAAATCAAAACTACAATGAGGTATCACCTCACACTGGTCAGAATGGCCATCATCAAAAAATCTACAAACAATAAATGCTGGAGAGGGTGTGGAGAAAAGGGAACACTCTTGCACTGTTGATGTGAAAGTAAATTGATACAGCTACTATGGAAAACAGTATGGAAGTTCCTTAAGAAACTAAAACTAGACCTACCATACGACCCAGCAATCCTACTACTGGGCATATACCCGGAGAAAACCATAATTCAAAGAGTCATGTACCACTACGTTCACTGCAGCACTATTTACAATAGCCAGGACATGGAAGCAACCTAAGTGTCCATCGACAGACGAATGGATAAAGAAGATGTGGCACAGTATATATACAGTGGAATATTACTCATCCATAAAAAGAAATGAAATTGAACTGTTTGTAGTGAGGTGGGTGGACCTAGAGTCTGTCATACAGAGTGAAGTAAGTCAGAAAGAGAAGAACAAATACTGTATGCTAACACATATATATGGAATCTAAAAAAATGGTTCTGATGAACTTAGGGGCAGGACAGGAGTAAAGACACAGAAGTAGAGTATAGACATGAGGACACAGGGAGGTGGAAGTATAAGCTGGGACAAAGTGAGAGAGTAGCATGGACATATATACACTACCAAATGTTAAACAGCTAGTCAGAAGCAGCTGCAAAACACAGGGAGATCAGTTCGGTGTTTTGTGACCATGTAGAGGGGTGGGATAGGGAGGGAAGGAGTTGCAGGAAGGAGACGTTATGGGGATATACGTATAGATATAGCTGATTCACTTTGTTATACAGCAGAAACTAACACAACACTGTAAAGCAATTGTACTCAAATAACGATGTTTAAAAAAAAAAAAGAAAAAAGAAGGCGGCTTTGGGGGATAATTTGGATGATCCTGAGTTCTATTTATTTATTTATTTATTTATTTATTTATTTATTTATTTATTTAAAGTATAGTCGATTTGCAATGTCATGTGAAAGGTGTACAGCCTAACAATTCAGATAGATAGATAGATAAATTCTTTTTCAGATTCTTTTCCCTTATAGGTTATTACAAAATATTGAGTATAATTCCATATGCTATATAAGAGATCCTTCTTGGTTATCTATTTTATATATATATTTTTGTGTATCTGTTAATTCCAACCCCCTAATTTATCTCCCTCTTTCCTTTCCCCTTTGGCAACCATAAGTTTGTTTTCTATGTCTGTGAGTCTCTTTCTATTTTGTAAATAAGTTCATTTGTGTGTGTGTGTGTGTGTGTGTGTGTGTGTGTGTGTGTGTCTGTATATATATATATATATTCTTTTTTTTAGATCTATTATTAATGAGCAATTGGTTTTCTCACTTTGAGCTACTATAAATAAAGCTGCTGTGAATATTTACTGTGGATATATGTGCAAATATTTTAGGTAAATACCTAAAGACACAATTGCTTTGTTATTATTATTTAATTTTCAGCTCTATTAGAAATTGCCAAGTTATTTTACAAACTGGTTATAATCATTTCCACTTCCTCCCCCATTCCTACCCCACCTCCAGCAAGTGGTGAGAGATTTAGTTGCTCTACATCCTAATCCACCATAAAATATAACAGACTTTGCTTATCTACTATGCGCTGTAGTAGTTCATTGACGTTTTCGTTTATATTTCCCTATTTTTATTAAGGTGGCACTTTTTCATTAGTTCAAAGGTAACTTAACTCTTTCTCTTTGGAAAGTTCCTATTCAAATCTCTTGATCATTTTGAAGTGTCTTTCTCATTTTGAATTGTAAAAATCTGTACATTGTGCTTATTATTGCCTTGTCAGCAATATATGTGCAAATTTCTTAATTTCTGGTACTTGTCTTACCATTTCTCTGTGAGTTCCACTCCCAATACAAGAGGAATCTTCCTCGTTACTCCACTCAGTCTTTGGATCTTCAACATTGTATCTACTCTGTAAGGTTTTCTTCATTTAAGTTGGCCATTCTCTTATGCATAATTATTCTCTTCCTTTTTGATGAATCATTTCTTCAGTTTTCAAACATGTTGTAATATCAGGATCTTTTCTGGTCTTTGTTGAACCTAGTAGAATATGTAGAAAAATGTTTCATTTGAAATGGTTTCTGTCAGTTTCTTTAGAAATTAGATTGTGGCTAATGTACTCATGCGGTATTCCTTCTTTCTCATCTATTTAGATATGTTTTTGCCATTTTTGTTGTTGTAGGTTTAAACCTGAAAGTGAATATATAAAATTTGAAAATCTCATATTGTTGAAAGAATCTAAAGTAAATATACTTGTGAATGAAAAATATCACCTGCCATAACAGTAAACAAAGGAATTTGCCACCATCAAGCCATCACATTACAGCCACCAGAAGGTGAACCGTGAGGGAACTAAGAATTAAGGCAGGACCCGCCCCATCTAGAAATCAGCTGCCACAGCCACCCCCAGCAGTGCACCTGAGGAAACTCAGAATGAGAAAACAGAGGATGCTGGCCCCAGATAGTTGAGGTGCATATCAAAAGAATGCTTTCAGTGAGCCCAGACTCTTGTGTCTTCCCATACACAGAAAAGCACTAAATTCCTTAACTTGGGATAGTTGGGTTTTTTAAAATTAACAGTCATCTTTTGGTGTTCTGACTACCTGGTCTTTGTGGAAATAACTCCTATATATCCTGGCCCCCCACTTGTCTCTTTAGAGTGGTCCTTCAGAGCGATCTGAGGGTCCTGTCTCCTGGGCTTGAAGTCCTCAGAATGTCCACTGAATAAAACATAACTCTCAACTTTTAGGTTGTGCATTTTTTTTTTCTTTTTTCAGTTGACATACAGAATTTCATGAGATAACAGAGAAACAGTTACACTTAGTGTTACATACATATACTTTTTTTTTCTGGGTAAGAATACAAGGTATCAGATTGCAGGGTCCATCTTATTTATTTATTTTTCTTTTTTAGTATATTATAATTGATTATCTATCATTTGTAAACAGTGTGCTTAAACTTTGGGAATGTGAAAATAAGGATCACACCATCGTTTGCCCAGAGAGTTGCAGTTTAGAGGATGGAGAGACTGTGGCTAACAGAAACTGCGGGACAAGAAATTACATATAGGGCTATGCACCAAAAGCTATAGGAGTCGGGAAGCTGGAGAATCTTCGGAGTAAGGAAAGACGTTCTGCAAGTGAGAGCATCTGCAAAGTCTAAATGATTGAGTTGAGGAATTTAGATGAGTAAAGATTGCAAGGCTACTTCAGGTAGAACAAAACAAACAGCATAGGTGCAAGAAGCATGAGTCTACAAAGTGTGTATACGTGTCCTAGATTTTACGTTGTAGAATAACTGTTCTCAGACTTGTGACTACATTAGAATCACATAGACAGCTAGTAAAACAAAGACTCTGGATGCCACCCCCGGGGTTTCTGATTTGATGGGTCTAGGATAAGGCTTGAGATTTTCATCTCAAGTAATTTACCAGTTAACTATGGTACTGCTGGTCTGTAGACTTACTTGAGATCCATTACTGTCTTTTTTATTTTTTTCATTTTATTCAGCTCAATCTGGCAGTGCTATAAAATGTGGATTTGAAGGGGACAAGAGAGAGAGGGTGGCACACTCAATCTGAATTGTTGCAAAGGGTCTGGAAGAGCCTGAGTAGCATCAGTAGACATGGAGGTGGTAGAATGGATTGAGAAGTGGAGGGGATAAGAAAAAGGAATTCTGGCTGGTAAGAAACAAGGATGGGAGAGAAATCTAGGATAATCTCAAAGCTTCTGCATTTTATGTGCAGATAATTGTGCCACATTCTAAAAAAAAATGAAATAAAGGCAACTGGCCCATTTCAGAGAGAAGATGGTGAGTTCAAACATAAGTGTATATATATAGAAATGTGTAAGCATATTCTCGGTAACCATGTCCTTCAGGCAGTTGGATATTAAAATTTAAAGTTCAAGGACATCATAGGAGGGAATTATATATTTTGGAGTGATAAGTAAGGATGGCACTTGATAATTACCATAAAGAAGAGGGGAGGTGAAATATGTTTAAAGAGTTACAATAGAAGTGGAAACTTGAGGGAGACAGAGAAAGCTTAGAAAAATAATGAGTGTCATTGAAGCTACATGAGTAAACAACTCCACATTGAATGGGTAGTTTCAAAGTGTAGGAATACAGTGGTCGTTGCCGAAATCGTTAGAACAATTTCCGAGGAAGTAAGAGGAGAAATCAGTATTTGGAAATAAGGAAGAAGAAAGAATTGGGAGAATCTACTAAAGGCCTATGACTGTTAAGGAAAGCAGAATACAGGACAGAGATATTCTTCAAAGAAATAGAAGGTTCGTTAAAATATTAGGTGTTCCCTCTATACTGTATAAATATCTGGTATGGTGGGTGTTCAAAGACTTGTCTTTAAGCAGGGTCATACTCAGGCTCAACATTCTACATTTGATATTGCATACATTTCTCTATTTATGGTGAATTTGCATGCAAAATACTTGCAACAATCAGCCTTCTGAGAAACTCAAGTACGCATGTTGCAAACGCCAAACACCAGAGTAATTTCCATACAGTCTGCAATAGATTACTCTTGGATTTCATTCAATTAAGTCAAAACTAAATTGGTTTCTTTCTGCTTTGAGATTCTTCTGGAGGTAGGCTATGGGAATTTTGATGATGTTCTTTACATATGTACTTTACCTCCCAGAGATGGTACATCAAGGTTCTTTGCTTATCTTAACATTTAAAAAGAAGATATATATTTCCTGCATTTGATTATGGCAATTTGCTCACCCTGCTTTGACTCACTTAAGCAAAATTGAGAAGGATGACAGGGCGACCAGAAGGAGGTAAGTCAAAGTTGTATTTATTTTTGCATGTACATTTTCAGTAGCTCTGTTGAAGCAAAATTAGCTGTTTATACAAATTGATTTTTTGTGTTACTTTGTAGTTACCTTTATTGTTGCCAAAATCCTCAAGATGCTAAAGACTTCACTAATTTCTAGGAGTCCAGTCTGCACTTATGTTTTACTGTCACCAGGTGTTACAGACACAAGTGTTTTTCTAACTGTCTAATAACCATGGAGACATTGGGATTTGTTTGGCCCAGGTGCATAGAGATTATATAATTTAGAATAAAAACATCTAAACCTTATGTAGTTTATGTAAAAATTAATAAGCTAAGTAAGATAGGTCTGTATAAATTACTCAGGCTATCAAATCACAGTATAGGAAGAGCATGTCAATTTAATAACAACAATTATTGTCTAATTAAAAGGTATTTTATTAAAGTTCTTAAATATTATCACATGCAATATACTTTTATTTGCCAATGAAAAAAAATTGTGAAGGGAACTCGGCAAAAAGCATATAACTGTTCAATCAATAGAAATATATTTATAAATATATTTCTAATTTGTATATAATGAATCTGCATCGTTTAAAATCTGAGTTGTTTCTATTTAAAGTTTCTTCTTCATTTAACTTGAATAATGTGTAGCAAAACTTTGCCCTGAAATTATATTTAAAATAAACTAATATTCATCTTTTTTTTTTTTCTAAAGAAGACCTGACATAGGAAACCAGTTGATTGGCCATGTTGCATTCTAATAGAAGATAGGTTATTTGATTCTTTGCTCTTTGTTGAGCAACCCTCATGGTATTGAACATTTCAAGACATTGTAGAGAGGTTATTTTAATGATAAAAATAGATGACTTTAAGGAAATTTATATTTTGTATGAGTTTGTGAAAATTTCAGTAGAGGCAATACTAAGAAAAATAAAATTTAAAGTGTACAATATACTTAGTAGAACAATGAAGAGCCAAAACAAAATATTGACACATTATTCATTAGACTGATTTAACCTGTATTATTTCCTTACAGTTTGAGCCTTATTCTACCCAATACTCCATTACAGAGACTTTAAACACCATTCCTTGCATGGGACACTGGAGATCCAATGGAAAACAAGATATTCTTTGTCTTGTTCATCATAGTTTCATGACATTTGCAAACTACTTAAGAAAGACAAAAGAGTAAATGTATAATTATCACACAGTATGATGGGCTTGCTGGTAAGAATAATCATGGAAAGGGGGGCTTAGCCCAACAAGTTAGAAAGACTATGGGATCTTTCACATTCCTAGGACTAAAAAGGTTTTCTGAGACAATGACTAACCACATTCTGCTCTAGTCCAAAATTGAGTCCAGAGGGTGATAATACAAGGATGAGTAGTGTGGGCTAATCAGGTCCTTCTTGAGAGTTAGAGAAACAAGGCTTTGACTTGTCTGGATGGTCTCCGTGGAAGCTCAGCAACTCCTAAGATGGAAGACTCAGCTTGGTGTCTGGAGCATATTCACTCACTGTTTGAAGAGAAATGGCCCTTTTGGACTAATTCATTCACTTCATAGATAAGGGAGAGGATCCTGATGAAGGAAGAGATCCAGGACTCATCTCTGATCTTTTCATCCCAAACACATTGCTCTTTTTCCACTTCATAATCCTGTCCTTGCATTTCTGATTATCTTGAAAAGAAAATATTTCCAATTTTGTGAATTATTTTAACTTATTACATTAATCATGATAAAATAAAAATGTATTTCATTCCTTTTCATCCTAAG
The DNA here is from genome assembly GCF_951394435.1 of Stenella coeruleoalba. Taxonomy (NCBI): domain Eukaryota; kingdom Metazoa; phylum Chordata; class Mammalia; order Artiodactyla; family Delphinidae; genus Stenella; species Stenella coeruleoalba. Next base: position 10,978,491 of record NC_137148.1, on the reverse strand, counting down.
GAATTGTGTTGTATAATAACAGCACTCTTAGTAATCATACAAGTATCACTATAATGAGTTCTATGAGGAGGATTTTTTTCTGTAATATTCACTTTAAACACTTTTTATACATTGTATAAAAATGAAATGAAACAGAAAAGTCTTTACATGTATCTATCAGTACTTAGAGTATTATTTTATTCAAAATGGAGTCATAAATATTCAGAATGTGCACTATGTTGTCTATATAGTTTACACAAACTTTTTATACCTAAGATGTGAATTTTCCTTCTTTGCCTATTACTTTGTCAAATATATTATTAACAGGACCTGTTCAGTATGTCTGTTCTTGTAGTCATAGAAACATGTTACATTATTCATTTTGTTGTCTTAACACTTTTTTCTCTTTTCTCCACATAACAAAAAGACAAGTAAATAAGTGACTTCAATTTATCATAGTTTTCCTTTTATATTTTTTTTCTCTCATAGGCTTCTTGTAAGTGTTTTCTTGAAAAAAGTAAATATGTATGGAATAAATCTATTGAGTTATTAAGATTACTGAAAGCACTATAATTTCCAAACATGAAACTGTTTTTTAGATTTGTTACCATTTCTCCTCTTGAGGTAGGCTAAAAAACAAGAATAAATACTAAATCTATGAGTACTGGGCTGGGAAACTATTCAGAGATCAATTTCCATATGTTCATGTAATTTTGCTTACAATCTGGTGGACTTGATGCGATTGACACTTGTGATTTGGGTAAAGTCATGGCTGCCTGTTAAATGATGGAAATCTCATTGAACAAGAAAATATCAAAACTGCAAACATACGTGTTATACAGAGCTTGGGTAATTATGAATGATGAGCTGTACAAAGATGTGTGTGTGGTGCTGATGTAAGTGTTCCACAGAGAGCCCTTGATGGTAACCAGACGTGATGATTCTTTTAGATAGAAGTAAATGACATCTGATAATATTTCAGAAAAATATAAAAATAGAAACCTACCATCCAACAGTATCCAAAGGATGTGGTCCTCCAATTTCATATAACAGAAGGGGAGTCATATCAAGATTCTAACAAGTACTCTGTTCTAATTGTTCACCAGACAAATTCCTATTTAGTGCATGTATCATAACCCATATTCTTATAACATTTTCCAAGATGAGTGAGCACATGTTGAGGCCTAAATCTTGAAGTCAGTTGCTCTTGCCAAGTTCCTGTTGGATTAAGTGATCTCCAAGGGCTGGGCTACATTCTTTATATTAGAAATTTGATTTTCTTAAGACAGAATCTAATGCTAAAGAGATTTATAAACAGCTGCTGGCCCTTTGTGTAACTGGAGCACAAGAAAGTATCTAAATATCGAATAACTTTGTTCCCTTTGTGGACTTTTGTTGACTGACATAGATAAAGTTTGCTTCTAGCCAGAATTCTTAAAAGTTAAGTAGGTCTATATTCTACCCATGTTTTTTTAATGAACTACAGAAGAAAATTAATGTGTATCCAATACAGAGTTTACTTTGTGCAGTCCTGCTTTAACTAGAGGTATCTGTATTTCAGCAATTATTTTTTAAGTCCCTATTGTGTTTTATGCTCTATCTATGTGGTAGGGTAATGGAAAGATGATTACAACATAATGTGTGTTCTAAACTAAAACCAAATGTCATATTATCCTGGAAATGCCTGTTAAATAATATATATAATAATCACAATAATATTTGAGGTCTCTTCAGAGACAGAAACACTATCTGTTAGCTTTCTTTGGCCAGGTAAATTACAGAATACATGGTAGTTATATCAAGAGGCTTTGTGTTATTTCCCTTAATTATTTCACCAATATGCTTTTATTATTTACAATGAACAAGACACTGAAAGAATCATGCTGGGCTTAGAAATACATTTTAGTAAATAATGTATTATTCAGGGAACTTGTAGTCTTTTAAGGAATTTAGCCTCTTAAACAGTAAATCCTTTGAAAAAACTCTTGGGTCACAAAAGCATTGGGTCTTGTGTTGAGATTTGTTGTGACCTGATAAAATGATTGTATCATAGCGTCTTCCTTCTAGATTTTTCATTTGAGAAGTAGAGTGCATAAGTATGATATTGAACAAAATAATATCTTTATTACCAGTACAGCTGACTGAAAAATGTTGTTTGGACCAAAAATTAAGATGAACTTCCTATATATTTCCCCCTGAATTGAACTTGGTTACAGCAGCTCATGCCTTATAGACCTTACCTCAAGGGAGAGAGAAGATAAGAAGTTAGAGAGAAAGAAGATCAGAAAGAAAGTATGCTCTGATCTAGTCTTGGCAAAGCACAACTTTTCCTATGGAAGGATATTCTAGGAAATAACTTCATGACAATAGATTAGGATAGGAAGAGATAATTTTCTCCTAAGAAATAATCTACACCGTTAAAGCAAGATAAAGCAGAAAACCCAAACCAAATACTAAAAATTGTAGTAGTAAAACAGCAAGAGGTCACTGGAAAGAAAATATTATAGTTGTTGTTAGTTACTACCCCAACTTTAATGAAATACACCCAATATTTGGAAAAGAATGACAGAATATACTCTGAGAATAACCGAGTGCTATTTCTCTGCATTCTAACTACATGCTCCAAGAATACAAATAATTTCTTTAATTTAAAAGTTTTTCAACAATGGCAAATAGTCCAATTACTTCAAGGTATAAATGCTTTTTTTTTTTTTTTTTTTTTTATTGTGGTACGCGGGCCTTTCACTGTTGTGGCCTCTCCCATTGCGGAGCACAGGCTTTGGACGCGCAGGCTCAGCGGCCATGGTTCACGGGCCCAGCCGCTCCACGGCATGTGGGATCCTCCCAGACCAGGGCACGAACCCGTGTCCCCTGCATCGGCAGGCAGACTCTCAACCACTGCGGCACCAGGGAAGCCCTATATCCTTTTTTTTAAATGTCAATTTGTAAGGACATTGACAGAGATAAAATATCACCCATAAAATCTATTTAAAAAAATAATTTACAATTATATAACTTTACAACTAGAACTAACCACAAACCAACATATCTAACTTAGTTCTTCTCTTCATTTAAAAAATGTAAAAATTAAAAAAATCTGCCTGAAGAGGGGGGGTTAAGGAGTTTAAGTTACCCGAAATCTTACAGCTAAGTTTGTAGAAAATTTGGGTTAAGCCCTGTTCAATAGCTTTTAGATAATAGAACCCTGGATATTTAACTTTTAAATCTGTTATGAAAATTCACTTATACATATATATGAAAAAAATTGAAAAATAAAGAAAAATGATGGGAGGAAGGAAGAAAGGTAGAGAAAAAGGAAGAGACTGGAAGGGAGAGAGAGGAAAAGAAAGAAGGAAAGGCAGAAAGAAAAAGAAAGGGAGGGAAGGAGAAAGGGAGGGATGGTGGAAGGGAGAGAGAGATAACTAATGGCATATGAGTTATAGAACAGACAAAATATGAATGACATTTTAAGGGAAAAAGTAATACTATAAAATCTCTTCTACACCTGCATATATCAAATGATGATCCCTTTCCCCCGATTATGTCTACCATTTGAGATCAGTGAGATAGAATTCCAGAAAAGGCAGGGATGGAGTTCTTCTCTAAAAGAACTTAGCTTTACTGAGTTGTATGCAGTGGCTCAGCTCAAGAAACCCTGAGTTATATGCAAGAAAGAAAGTATCAAAATAACTTTGATTTATAAACCCTAATGTTCCCTGAGTACTTGTTATGCTACCTCTTCAAAGATGACGTGTTGATATCTAGAACATAAAGGAACTGCTTCTTCAGTGACCAAGAAGGCAAGAAAAAGATATTAGTATCCAGTTGTTCTAATTTCTTAGTAGTGTGACCTTTTGGACATGTCACTCAAATTTTGAATGAAAACTGTTTTGTCTTTGTAATGGAGAGTATTATAATACTTAATGCAAATTTGCTGTGATAATCAAATAGAAAAATATATGGGTAGCATGAGAAGGTGGGCTACCTGAAGAGGTTGCTTAAGAGGTTACATAAGATTTTAGTGCTGAGAGATGAGTTTATAAAATAAGTATGATCTAAATTCTATACTGTGGGATGTGCCTTCATGAAAGGTTTAGTTTACTACCAATAGAGCAACTAAAGTTCATTTAAGATTTTACTTAGAGTAGTAAAATAATTATATTTTTGTTTGTTTTAGAAGCGTTTGCTGTCTGTAATTTGTTGAATACTAGTGAAAGCTAGAATAAAGAAAAATCAGGAATGAGGTGGTTACAGGTATTTTGTGTTGATATTGTCTATTTCAGTTTAGATTATTATTTTGATCCATAGATATTTTCCAGTGTTTTTGTGTCTGATATTTGTTAAAATAAGTTAAAAATAAATGGGAAAATAAGCTCTGAATGTCATGACCACACCATGACAATTGGTTATTGATTTTATGCTGCATAATTCTAGTAATAATACAAAATAAAGAGGGAGTCCACTTATGGGGAAAAAAAGAGAATATAAAATCATTTTGACAATTTCACATTGTATACTTTGCAATTGACTCTATTTATACCATAGAAAATAAAGGGAACACTTTAATTTTAAATTCTAACTAAAACATTTAACCTTACATATCAATATTTACAACAAAAATAAATTGAAACTATAATAAATGCTTTGAAAATCTTAATACTTTTTAAACTTAAAAATCATATTTTAATTTTATAATTTAAATACATTATAATAAGTTGATTACACTCCATAATTTTGAAGCTAAATGCCTTTTTAGTAGGAGAAACAGAAATAAGGAATCTGATTATGTTTATTGATCTGAAGAAAATTATGTTAAAGTTAAAAATACTACTTTGTAGTTTCAGAGCAAGCACATTAAACTAGATACCTCAGGGACAAGAAAATGTTAAAATACCTTTATTCCCTTTGAGGAATCATCCTAACGGAGTTTTGCATACACTAGGATTACTTTGTTGCAGAAAAGGTAATGAAATATAAATTAGGATGTAGAATGTATCACTGAAAAGCAGTGTTTTCATGGCATATCTGATATACTGTAATGCTATTACCCTTCTGATACTAAATCTAAAGAGAAATAAATATGCTTTGTGGTATTTGGTAAGTGTTTGGACATAGTTTTTCCTAAAAAATATTTGAGGCAACTTTTAGATGGAGTGATGGTTTGGTCTATGAAAACTGAAGGTTATTATCTTGCTACAGGATTTAAAAATATAATCTACTTGCACTGACATTGATGGCAAGATTCACCATTATAAAGTCTAGTCTCAAAGAGCATTATTCCATTTTACTTAATAATCCTCAACCAAATTAGAGCTGGAAAATTTTAACTGAGGATCACATCAATTAAAAAAACTAGCCAGCTGGAATTCTCTGGCCCATTGCAACCAAACCTGATAATACATTCACAGAGTATGTGGCTTCTGTCTAGGGCTGCTCCCAACAATCTTAAGAGGTTAGTGCACTGTTTTCCTTTTTCCTGATGTAGTTGCTAATTCTCATACTAGAATAAATGATTTTGAAAAAAATCAAAACCATCCTCAAGTTATAACTCAACCTAACCTGAATTTAGCTATTTATCCCATCTAAATCCAGTCTTGAAAATTCCACAGCTGAATAGTATACTCATAAGTTCAATTACTTCATCACCCAGGCTTGTTTGCATTCTATATTTGCATTGTGGAATTAGACACTTAAAATTTTATCCTAATTAATTAAAAAATAATTCCACTCAAAAATGTTACACAATAGTTCTTGGCAAAAAGGGATTTCCCTTCTTACAGATTTTTTCATATATTTATTTCTGTTTATTTTATCACATTCCATAGAAATGGGGTACCAGTGTGCAAGAGCTACAATTCTCATGGCACTATTTGAGAACACATAGAAAAAAATGAGAATGGGATAAATTAAAAGGTAGACAAAAAATGTGAAGAGGAGGAATAGAGATTTTTCTATGAAGATTTGAGAAAATAAAATAGGGAGGTTATACTCAGGATTTGAAATGTGCTCTGTAGATAGCTATAATGCATAAGCAAACCCCCTCAAAAATGTGTGCTTGAGATGGCTTGACTCTTAATCTGTATATAAAGTAATCTTAGATAAAGATACACACACAATGCAATACTGGGTATAGACCTGATAATAGCTAAATTAGATAGTTAATAATTTTGTATTTCATGTATTTTGGGAGTCCATGGATCACCAGGAGACAGGAAACACCAAAAGTGAGTCTGGAATTTCTTGGACTTGAAAATGGACATTGAAACTGGCTAAACATAATAATCAATACATACCCCACACATCTTTTTCCCCAGACTCTTACATGTATCATTAATAAAATAGGGTTTGAAATTAATTACAAACATTCATGAAGTTAGTGAATTTAAGTAACGTAAGTTTTGGTAAACATTCAGGGACACAGTATGCTATTACATGGAAAGAAGTGATGGCCAACACATTCAGTCTATGACAAGGTTATTGGTGGCAGAGTCATGGGTGACAATTTTTGAGCTGTTTTCCCTGTGAGGACATGTTTCTGTATTATTTTTTATGATAGAGAAAGAAAACTCAACTCCCTGCTTCCCCCAAACAGGATTCCAGGGCCTTAACGGCTTTAAAGGTTTTTATAATCTCTGGGTACTTGTTTTGAGGGTTCCTAAATATATTTTTATTAGTTATAGTTTATGATGACATTCCTCCCTTGTAGGTCACTTAAGCCCCAGATTTTGCCTTCCCTCATCACACCTCCAACCCTCCCCATCTCAGCTTGAACAGCAAAGGGGGTTGTATTAATAATTACACTAGGACTCATCCTGGTCAGTCTTACCCACTTTTCTGAGAGACCAGAAGGGTGTTATAAGGTCTGGAAAACTCCAAGGCACAGCTTCCCAAAACAGCTCTCCTAGCACAGGGACAGATTCATTCACAAGTTGAGGTCTTGCAGCAAAAGGAGAAAAAAAAACCCAGATGTGGGTCTCTCTGCCATATATATATATATAGTAAAACTTTCCCCCACTATCCACTTTTACTGTTTACAGTTAGCTAGACCAACACAATTGCACTCCAGCAGTCAGAATAAAAGTCTATATAAATCAGGTGACGAACAGTCTTTTTGCCCAAGTAGTAGTTGTCCCAGTGAATTTTTGAAATCAAGATTGTTCATTTCCTCAATTCTTGTATCTATGGTTAAAACAAACATTTTCAGCATTACAGCATTATGGCAGAAGTCTCAAAGTTGTCATGGTAAAAAGGACAAATAGCAGACCAGATCCTTATCAAAATAGTAAATGAAAAACTTTATCACACTTTTTGAGGAATTATAGAGTTTGCACATTATCAAATACTTGGAAAATGCAAGGTGAGAATTATTATCACATCATAATTTAACTAGCATATTTGATAAATTCTAGGAAATGAGAGTAGAATATTGTAAACAAAATCATTATTGGTTATAATTGTAAATATTGTTCTAGGTGTGAACTTCTTCCAGAGCAGATCAAAAGAGAGCTTGATACTTGTATGCAATCCTAGGGCATTGTTCTTTCTGTATATCTGTTAGCAAAGACCACAAACAAACATTTGATTTAACCAAACAGATACAGCCAAATCTTGAACACTCTGTAATAATCTGGTCTACAAGAGTTTTGATTATCCTCTTGTACACATGATACCATTGTAGTCTTCTATACTAATGATATCACTCTGTTGGACTTGATGAATAGGAAGTAGAAAATACTGTAGATGTTTTGAAAAGACTCTTGTATGCCAGTAGATAAAATAAACATGTGAAATTAAGGAATCCATAACCTGGATGATGTTCTAGAGATCATGAGGTCTGAAATGTCTTGAGACTCCAAGGTGAAGTATAAATGCTGCCCTTTCACTAAGAGTACACATCCTAATGGGTCTCTTTGAATTCTGGAGGACCATATCACATTTGGACATACTCCAAAAGCTTTGTTTATTTGTTTTGTTTTGTTTTCCCAGTTACCCATAAAGTTGCTTTTTTGAGAGGTGCCAAGAGGAGGAAAATGTTCTTCAACAGATTTAGATGGCATGAATGTATAAAGCTCTGGAAGGCTGCACTACGTTTTGGAAATGACTACTTCTGCAGTTAACTACTCATATTTTGGAGGAAAAAGCAAAATCTAAGACTTTTCTTATATTGCTATATACATCTGAGGCATTACCACAGAAAACCATGAGACCTGAGCTCTTCATTATTATTTGGATATTATTTGACTGACCGAGCTATCAATTTGGGTGATCATAGAAAAATTCCATCCTTAAAGGAAATTGGCATGTATGACATAGAGCTTGAGCAGGTTCTGAAGGCAAAAGTAGAAAGAGCAAGTGACTTAGACTCCCATGACTTTGCTGCTGTATTGACACCTCTCCTTTCACCCTGACTCATGACCTTGTCGAGTTCTCTACTGTCAGTGCATTAAAGAAATAGAATAAAAACATGGTTGGTTTACCAGTGATCCCACATGCATTCAAATATCACCCAGAATGGGAAGGCTGCATCATCACAGCTCCATACAAGCACTTCCCTGATGGACAACAAGGTAGGGAAATAACCTCACGGGGTGTAGTTATTCAATTATTCACTTTGCCTTAGGGAAAGAAAGCAGCAGTTACTTCTGGCAGTCACTAGACATTTGGCTGAATAATCAGGAATCCAGAAAGGACAAGATAAGAAAATCGGTAACACCTTGGAAGTCTAGGAATAAAATTTGTGGATGAACCTCTCAGAATGAGTGAGGGTAAAAGGGTCTTTTTGTCCTGTGGGAATCTCAGTATGGCATTTATTTCAGTGAATGTTCTCCATCATTAGGAATTCAAAATGGCCTATTCTGTGGGTATAAGGTAGTTTCTTTTCCCAGCCATTCCTGTTTTTGCCTAACCATGTGTATGAGGTGGCTGTGAGGGCAGATGTACAGGTAATGCATGGTGTCAGCAATAACTGATCTGTCCAGCTGTAGCAGAGACTGATATCTGAACCAGTCGTCATGCCTTAGAGAATAGTCAGCCTCTTGGTGGTCGATTAATTACACTGGATATCTTCATATTGGAGGGACAGTGATTTATTTTCCTTGAAAAACATAACTTTTCTGCATATAGATTTGTTTTTCTTCCTTTCAGTTCTTTTGCCAAAACTCCTCCCCATGAACTGAAAGAATGTCTTATTCATTGTCATGTTTTTTCACACTAGGGGACTTATTTTACGGAAAGAAAGTGAAGTATAGACTCATACATTCTGTCTTTATCTCTATGTATTAGAGAAATTTCAGACTGAGTCTTATGAACATATATGTTTCTCTCTCCCTGATTTTGACCTTAGCCATAAATAGAAGAGTGATTATGAGAATAACAAGATTAAGACTAAGTGAATCTCGCTCTATCTATATTATTCACCTTCTAAATTCTATGGAATTTACAGCTGTTCAGTTAGACTGTCTTTAAGGAGAGTTTGGATGTTTAACAATCTGGTACCAGAGTAGATAAAAGATAAAATCAGTTTTAACTGCCATTTTCTTGCTAATAAACCGAGTGACCATTATAAATTGTTGCTCATAAAATATTGACTCAGTCAGTTCCTCTGTTAAGACTTTCTTAAATTTTTCACCTTCTTCCCTTCCTAAATACAAAGGTATAGGTAGGAGCACAATGACCTAGGGTAGAGTGTCTGCCAGTTTTGAACTGTATTATATAAACCTCTATGATCCTCAGTGTACTCCTGTTTAAAACAGAGCTGTTGTAGAACTATGCAGAGTAGAAAGCAAAATATATACGGCTCTTATTAATATTAGAATTTTACACACCAGAATAACATGTCTAAACATATCATGCATATTTCTATCTTACCATGTATAATAATTTGGAGATTAAAATCATTTTATTCTTAATGCTCCATGAACACCTCCTTATGTTATAGAATGCATTATATATTTTAAAAAATATAATTTTCTGGCTTAAAATATTATTTATAAATGTGAGAAATACATTAAGATATAGACAAATAATAAAGGTAACCACAACAAAACACTGAATTTAATTCCAATTAAAATATTGTTTTATAGCTGCAGTACCTTACAGATAACTCTAAATGTGTCTATATACAATTGTTTCTTTCTTCTTTCCTTTTATTTTCTTTCTTCCTTCTTTGTTTTTCTTTTCTTCATTTCTTCCTTTCTTTCTATACACACGTGTGTACCTTACCTTTACCTGTATTCATATCTACATCTATCTATATATGTATATTTTGATCCACATAGAAAACAATATAATGTTTTATGTATTTATAAATGTATAAATATATGCAGATATAGCTCTGCACATTTATTTAATTGGATCATTCTAGTTTATAAATGAATTTTCTCAATGCTAGTCACTTTACTTTAGCTGTAAGTTGGAAAAGTCATCCCTAACCTAGTGACTGTATTACAGTAAATGCTTAAGAAGTGTTATTCAATATACTGTTGCTGTTGTGATGTCTATGCTGGTAATTATTAGGATTATTTTATTATAGTAATGCATATCAAAGATTTCTAGATAAAATAGTATCCCTATAATATGGTAAATTATCAATAATTTTCTCAAAAAATGTGACATATATTTATTTTTTAAAGGATTATTACCTTTAAAATTTTTATATTATCTCTATGACCAGGTTTATAATTGCTTTTTATAGTATTTTGTTTAATTTAGATTTTATGATCTTTTTCATTTTTAGGGACTTTCCAATACTGAAATCAAGTGAACATTTCTATATATTTTTTCTGTTAATTGCAAGCATTATTTAAATTTCTCTATTTTGCATGAAGCCTTGTTCTACTTATAGTAGGAATCCACTTCAAAAGATGGTGAAATATGTATTAAATGAAATGGTAATAAATAAGAAGAAAATATATACAGAGAATCCCATATAGTATATTTAAGAAAACAAAATACATGTATAGTGGGCTGAATGTTTGTGTCTCCAGAAATTTGGATGATGAAACCCTAACTTCTGATGTGGTGGTTTTGGAGATGAGGATTTTCAGGGTAATTTATGTCATGAGGGTGGAGCCCTCATGGATGGGATTAGTGCCCTAATAAAAGAGAGCTCCCATACTCTCTTTCTGCCACATGAGGACACAAGGAGAAGCCAGGCTTATGACTGAAGCAAGGAGAGGCTCTCACCAGAACCCCACATGCTAGCACCTTGATCTGAAACTTCAAGCCTCCAGAACTGTGAGAAATACATTTCACTGTTTATAAGCTATCCTGTCTTTGATAATTTGTTATAGCAGACCAAACTGACAAAGACAGAGTGCAAAGTTAAATTTGAAATTCTAACAGGTTATCTTTTCTTCCCCCATGCCAGTTTTATTGAGGTATAACTGAAAAAAAATTTATATTAAGGTTCAATGCACTGTTTTTATATATGTATACATCATGAAATTATTATCACAATCAAGCTAATTAGCATATCCATTACTTTACATGGTTGTGATCCTTTTATGTGTGGTGAGAACACTTAAGATCAATCCTCTTAGCAAATTTCAAGTATACAAGAACTTATTGACATTTTGATCAATCATTTAGGCATCCAAATTTTATCAACCCTTACCTCATGCTATACAAGATAGTTAGTCTTAGATGAATTGTCTAACTAAATATAAAAAGTAAAGCGATAAAAATTCCAGTAGAATATATTGGAGAGTATTTCCATTGCCGTGTGTGTGGGTGGGGACACAAATTCTAAAACAGGAAGAAAAAAAGAAATTTAATCTTTAATCTTTGGATTATACTAAGATGAAGATTTACTTTTTGTCAAAAGATATAATTAAGGGGAAAAAAATCTCAGAATGGAAGAAGATATTGCAGCACAGATATCTAACTAAGGATTTGAAACCAGATAATAAATACACAACTACAAATCAATAAGAAAAAAATCTGAAAATCCTGTAGAAAGTGGGCAAAAATCTTGAGGCAATTTACAAAAGAATGTATTCAAATGAACAAAAACCATATGAAAAGTTACTCAACTTTGTTAGTCCTCATGGAAATGCACATTAAAAACACAATGCAGGAGTTTCCCTGGTGGCACAGTGATTGAGAATCTGCCTGCTAATGCAGGAGACATGGGTTCGAGCCCTAGTCTGGGAGGATCCCACATGCCACGGAGAAACTAGGCCCATGAGCCACAACTACTGAGCCTGGGTGTCTGGAGTCTGTGCTCCACAACAAGAGAGGCCGCGATAGTGAGAGGCCCGTGCACTGAGATGAAGAGTGACCCCTGCTTGCCGCAACTAGAGAAAGCCCTCACACAGAAACGAAGACCCAACACAGCAAAAATAAATTAATTAATTAATAAACGCTTACCCCCAACATCTTCTTAAAAAAAAAATAGCTACACAGACATCAAAATGATGAAAATAATAAAGGAATATAGATGGTGGAGTGGGAAGATGCAGAGATAGCATCTCCCCACAACTAGGATGCCTGCTGGTTACTGGTGGGGGACTCTGACACCCAAGGAGACAGGAGTAACACCAAAGTGAACAGGTAGGAAATAGGGGGACTGATGTGGGGAGGACAAGTGGAGGCCAGAGAGGATCAGTGTCCCTGAAGCCAGGGAGATCAGGAGAGGCAGGTGCGAAAGGCCCCCTCAGACCAGAAAAGCAGGAGAGGAGAGAAGGGCATTTGACCCACTCACTAAAGCCCAGAAAGCCTGCTGGGCTCCCAGGTGAGATTCCCTGCCTTCTGAGACCAGGGATAGGGGGCACACCTGGGACCCTTCTGTTCCTCGGGCCTAAGCTCCACCCTCCAGACCCCCCAGGGCCTTTTCCAGCCCTGTGGGTCCTGAACACTGGCCCGGCCCACTACCAAACCTTGCCCTTGCTTAGACCCAGCCCTCCACAGCCAAGGCCTTTCATGCCCTTTTTTTTTTTTTTTCCCCTCCACCTCTTTTTTACTATTGTGGTACTGATGTACCTTCCAATTGTTGACTCATCTATATTTTTATTTTTATATTCTTCATGACATATCTGTTAGTTTCCTAGTCTAATTTTATTTTTAACTTTGTTATTGTTCTTTTTTTTTTTTTTTTTTTTTTTGCTGCCTCAGGCAGCTTGCAGGATCTTGGTTCACAAACCCGGGGATGGGCCAAAGCTCCTGCGGTAGGAGCTCTGAGTACCAACCACTGGGCTAACAGAGAACCTCAGATCCAGGGAATATTCATTGGAGAGGGGTCTCAAAGAGTTCCTCATCTCAGCACAAAGACCCAGCTCTACCCAATAGCCTACAAACTCCAGTATTGGAAGCTTCAGGCCAAACAACCAGTAAGACAGGAACACAGACTTACTCCAAAAAAAAAAAAAAAAAATGAGACAGCAAAATAATATCTCACAGATGAAGGAGCAAAGTAAAAACCTACAAGGCCAAATAAATGAAGAGGAAATAGGCAATCTACCTGAAAAATAACTCACAGTAGTAATAGTAAAGGTGAACCAGAATCTCAGAAGTAGAATGGAGGCATGGATTGAGTGAATACAAGAAATGTTCATCAAAGATCTAGAATGAAAGAACAAACAAACAGAGGTGAACAACACAATAACTGGAATAAAAAATACACTAGAAGGAATCAATAACAGAATAACTGAGGCAGAAGAATGAATAAGTGAGCTGGAAGACAAAATGGTGGAAAAAACTGCAGAGGAGCAGAATAAAGAAAAATGAATGAAAAGAATTGAAGACAATCTCAGAGACGTCTGGGACAACACTAAATGCATCAACATTCAAATTATAGAGGTTCCAGAAGAAGAAGAGAAAAATAAATGGTCTGAGAAAATATTTGAAGAGATTATAGTGGAAAACTTCCCTAACATGGAAAAGAAAGTAGTCACCCAAATCGAGGAAGCACAGAGTCACATACAGGATAAACCCTAGGAAAAACACACAAAGACACATATTAATCAAACTAACAAAACTTAAATTCAAAGAAAAATTATCAAAAGCAACAAGGGAAAAACAAAAAATAACATACAAAGGAATCCCCATAAGGTTATCAGCTGATTTTTCAGAGGAAACGCTGCAGGCCAGAAGGGAGAGGTTGGATATACTTAAAGAAATGAAAGAGAAAAACCTACAACCAAGATTACTCTAGCCAGCAAGGATCTCATTCAGATTCGATGGAGAAGCAAAAGCTTTTCAGACAAGCAAAAGTTAAGAGAATTCAGCACGACCAAACCAGCTTTACAACAAATGCTAAAGAAACTTCTCTAGGCAGGAAACACAAGAGAAGAAAAAGACCCATAAAAACAAACCCAAAACAATTAAGAAAATGGTAATAGGGACATATATATCAGTAATAACTTTGGATGTAAATGGATTAATTGCCCCAACCACAAGACACAGACTGGCTGAATGGATACAAAAACAAGACCCATATACATGCTGTCCACAAGAGACACACTTCAGACCTAGGGACACATACAGACTGAAAGTGAAGTGATGGATAAATGTATTCCATACAAATGGAAATCAAAAGAAACTGGAGTAACAATACTTGTATCAGATAAAATAGACTTTAAAATAAAGACTATTACTAGAAATAAGGAGGGACACTACATAATGATCAAAGGATCAATCGGAGAATAAGATATAACCATTATAAATGTTTATGCACCCAACATAGGAGGACCTCAATACATAAGGCAAATGTTAACAACTATGAAAGGAGAAATCGACAGTAACACAATAATAATAGCAAACTTTGAAACCCTACTTACAACAATGGACATATCATCCAAACAGAAAATAAATAAGGAAACACAAGCTTTAAATGACACAATAGCCCAGATAAGATTTAACTGATATTTATAGAACACTCCACCCGAAAGTGGCAGAATACACTTTCTTCTCAAGAGCACAGGAACATTCTCCAGGATAGATAACATCTTGGGTCACAAATTAAGCTTTGGAAAATTTAAGAAAATTGAATTTATATCAAGCATCTTTTCTGACTAAAACGTTATGAGACTGGAAATCAATTACAGGAAGAAAAAAACTGTAAAAACCACAAATATGTGGAGGGTAAACAGTGCACTGCTAAATAACCAAGAGATCACTGAAGAAATCAAAGAAGATATAAAAAAATACATAGAAACAAATGACAATGAAAACAAGATGACCCAAAACATATGGGATGCAGCAAAAGCAGTTCTAAGAGGGAAGTTTATAGCAAGTCAATCTCACCTCAAGAAACAAGAAAAATCTCAAATAAACAATCTAGCCCTACATTTAAAACAACTAGAGAAAGAAGAACAAGGAAAACCCAAAGTCAGTAGAACGAAAGAAATCATAAAGACCAGAGCAGATATAAATGAAATAGAAATGAAGAAAACAACAACAAAGATCAATAAAACTAAAAGCTGGCTCTTTGAGAAAATAAACAAAATTGATAAACCCTTAGCCAGACTCATAAAGAAAAAAAAGGGAGCAAACACAAATCAATAAAATTGGAAATGAAAAAGGAGAAATCACAACTGACACTGCAGAAATACAAAGGATTATAAGAGACTACTACAAACAACTATATGCTAATAAAATGGACAACCACAAAGACACGGACAAATTCTTGGAAAGGTACAATTTTCCAAAACTGAACCAGGAAGAATTAGAAAATATAAACAGACCTATCACAATTAATGAAATTGAAACCATAATTAAAAATCTTCCAACAAACAAAAGTCCAGGACCCGATGGCTTCACAGGCGAATTCTATCAAACATTTAGAGAAGAGCTAACACCTATGTTTCTCAAACTCTTCTAAAAAATTGCAGAGGAGAAACACTACCAAATTCATTCTACAAAGCCACCATCACCATGATGCCAAAACCAGAAAAATATATCACAAAAAAAGAAAACTATAGACCAATATCACTGATGAACATAGATGCAAAAATCCTGAACAAAATATTAGCAAACAGAATCCAACAGCATATTAAAAGGATCATACACCATGATCAAGTGGGGTTTACCCCAGGGATGCAAGAATTCTTCAATATATGCAAATGAATCAATGTGATACACCACATTAACAAATTAAGGAATAAAAACTATATGATCATATCAATAGATGCAGAAAAAGCTTTTGACAAAATTCAACACAGATTTATGATAAAAAACTCTCCAGAAAATGGGCACAGAGGAACCTACCTCAACATAATAAAGGGCATATATAACAAATCCACAGCAAACATCATATTCAATGGTGAAAAACTGAAATAATTTCCACTGAGATCCAGAACAAGACAAGGATGTCCACTCTCGCCACTCTTATTCAACATAGTTTTGGAAGTCCTTGCCATAGCAATCAGAGAAGAAAAAGAAATAAAAGTAATACAAACTACAAAAGAAGAAGTAAAACTGTCACTGTTAGAGGATGACATGATACTATACATAGAAAATCCTAAAGATGCCACCAGAAAAGTACTAGAACTAATCAATGAATTTGGTAAGGTTGCAGGATACAAAATTAATGCACAGAAATCTCTGGCATTCCTATACACTAATGAAAAATCAGAAATAGAAATTAAAGAAACTCTCCCATTTACCATTGCAACAAAAAGAATAAAATACCTAGGAATAAACTTGCCTAAGGAGGTGAAAGACTTGTACTCAGAAACCTATAAAACACTAATGAAGGAAATCAAAGATGACATAAACTTATGGAGAAATATACCATGTTCTTGGATTGGAAGAATCAATATTGTGAAAATGACTATACTACCCATAGTAATCTACTATCAAAGATTCAATGAGATCCCTATCAAACTACCAATGGGATTCTTCACAGAATTAGAGCAAAAAATTTTACAATTCATATGGAAACACAAAAGACCCTGAATAGCCAAAGCAATCTTGAGAAAGAAAAACAGAGTTGGAGGAATCAGGCTCCCCAACTTCAAAATATACCACAAACCTAAAGTAATCAAGACAGTATGGTACTGGCACAAAAACAGAAATATAGATCAATGGTACAGGATAGAATGACCAGAGATATACCCATGCACATATTGGCACCTAATTTATTTCAAAGGAAGCAAGAACATACAATGGAGAAAAGACAGCCTCTTCAATAAGTGGTGCTGGGAAAACTGGACAGCTACATGTTAAAGAAGGAAATTAGAGCACTACCTAATACCATACGCAAAACTAAGCTCCAAATGGATTGAAGACTTAAATGTAGGACCGGACAGTGTAAAACTCTTAGAGGAAAACATAGGAAAAACACTCTTTGACATAAACCACAGCAAGATCATTTTTGACCCACCTCCTAGAATAACGGAAATAAAAACAAAAATAAACAAATGGGACTTAATTAAACTTAAAAGCTTTTGCACAGCAAAGGAAACCATAAACAAGACAAAAGACAACCCTCAGAATGGGAGAAAATATTTGCAAATGAAACAACAGACAAAGGATTAATCTCCAACATATACAAACAGCACATGAAGCTCAATGTCAGACAAAACAAACAACCCAGTTTTAAAATGGGCAAAAGACCTAAACAGACATTTCACCAAAGAAGACATACAGATGGCCAAGAGGCAGATGTAAAACTACTCAACATCACTAATTAATAGAGAAATGCAAATTAAAACTTCAGTGAGGTATAACCTCATGCCAGTCAGAATGGCCATTATCAAAAAAATCTAGAAACAATAAATGCTGGAAAGGGTGTGGTGAAAAGGGAACCTTCCTGCATTGTTGGTGGGAATGTAAATTGATACAGCCACTATGGGAAATAGTATGGAGGTTCATTAAAAGTCTAAAAATAGAACTACCATATGACCCAGCAATCCCACTACTGGGCATATACCCTAAGAAAACCATAATTCAAAAAGACGCATGCACCCCAATGTTCATTGAAGCACTATTTACCATAGCCAGGACATGGAACCAACCTAAATGTCCATTGACAGATGAATGGATAAAGAAGATGTGGCACATATATACAATGGAATATTGCTTAGCCATAAAAAGAAATGAAATTTAGTTATTTGTAGTGAGGTGGATGGACTTCGAGTCTGTCATACAGAGTGAAGTAAGTCAAAAAGAGAAAAAAAATACTGTATGTTAAAGCATATATATGGAATCTAAAAAAAAAAAAAAAAAATGGTACTGATGAACCTAGTTGCAGGGCAGCAATAAAGAGGTAGACATAGAAAATGGAATTGAGGACATGGGGTGAGAGGGCAAACCTGGGACAAAGTGAGAATAACATTGACATATATACACTAAAGAATGTAAAATAGTTGGCTGGTGGGAAGCAGCGGCATAGCACAGGGAGATCAGCTCGGTGCTTTGCGATGACCTAGAGGGGTGGGATAGAGAAGAGGGCAGGGAGGCTCAAGAGGGAGGGGATATGGGGACATGTATATGCACATGGCTGATTCACTTTGTTGTGCATCCAAAACCAACACAGTATTGTGAAACAATTATACTCCAATGAAGTTCTTTTTTTTTAAAAAAGAAAAGGAATACAATACCAAGTGTTAACTGTAAAAGTGAAGTACCAGAATGCTCAACTAGTGAGGATATAAATTGCTACAGTCTCCTGAAAACTGTTCAGCAGTATCTAATTAAGCTGAATTATTCATAATCTAGGACCCAGCTATCCACTTCCTGCAATTCTCAAGAGAAGTGCAAACACATGTTCAAAAGAATCACATACAAGGATGTTCATAGAAGCTTTATACAAAATTGTCCCCAGATGAAAATAGCTAAAAGTCCATCAACAGTGAAATGGTAAAGAAATTTAGGTGTGTTCGCACAGTGAATCCAAAACAGCAATGAAACTGTATGGGCTATAACAACACAGAGGCATATGGATGAATCTCACACACTATTTTTTAAGGAAAGTGAACTGAGAATATAATATACTGTAAGTTTCCATTTATATAAAGTTAATTAATGGGCAAAACTAATCTATATAATCAGAGCTCAATGTACTCTATGTAATCGGAACTCAGTGTACAGTTTGCAACACACAGTGATGATGAGAGGGAACCTGTGGAGACCTCCAGGGACGGGAGATGTTCTGCTACTGGTCACACATTGTCAGTTGCTGAGAATTCATCAAGAGGTACTCTTCAATTTGTACAATTTTTGCATATATGTTATGATTCATTATAGAGATAATGAAATAAAACATTTGATGTATCAAAGTCTGAGAGATGAAAAGATGAACTATAAAAATAAACCTATGGTAGGAAAGAGATACTCATTCTTGCCATGTCCATTAAATGTAGAAGAAACAGTGAAAGGAAAGCTATATTTGGTATGTAAAATGGGAAGGGGTTCTTAGCTATTTTTCTCACAAAAAAACTGATTTTTGGGCTTCCCTGGTGGCGCAGTGGTTGAGAGTCCACCTGCCGATGCAGGGGACATGGGTTCGTGCCCCGGTCCGGGAAGATCCCGCATGCCGCAGAGCGGCTGG
Source organism: Stenella coeruleoalba (assembly GCF_951394435.1). Lineage (NCBI taxonomy): Eukaryota > Metazoa > Chordata > Mammalia > Artiodactyla > Delphinidae > Stenella > Stenella coeruleoalba. Next base: position 10,959,020 of record NC_137148.1, on the reverse strand, counting down.
GCCCGTGAGCCATGGCTGTTGAGCCTGAGCGTCTGGAGCCTGTGTTGCGTAATGGGAGAGGCCACAATGGTGAGAGGCCCACGTACTGCAAAAAACAAACAAACAAACAAAACCTGATTTTTCAGTTTTATAATTTTCTCTAGCTGAATGCTATACTCTTCAGCAGGTAAATTAAATGTATTCTGATGAAAGACAAATATTTAATGATCCATTTCAGGAAGTCATCTGCATGCATTTCTGAAAGATAATACACAATCAGCAGTTGTAAATTAGTATTAATAGAATTGAAAAGGAAAATGTACATACTAATCATATTACAGAATCGCCCTTCACTGGCTTTAAAACAAAGCTAATGTGCAATGTTCCTGAGACCTAAATAATGTGCTTGTTCAAATACTTTAAAATAACACAGACAAGTATCTTTCACTCTCTAGGACACTTGGCATGTTGAAAGAGAAACAAACAGCGGTTTGACTTAAAAATTTTTGATATTTTTTCATGTCATCAATACATTGTGTCCATCAAGACATGCTATGATAAAGTAGTTTGCCAAAACATTTTGTATTATTGGAGTATTTCTTTGCAAACTGCTCTAGAATACCTATGGAAAAGAGGCCATTATTATTAGGATTCAGGCCAGTATTTTTAAGACTATGTCAACCCTATCATGGTTTAGAAAATCTAGAAATATCTATTCTTTCCTTCTGAACTGAAAAAGTTCCTAGGAGAAAACTTATTGGAGAATAAGGAAATAAAGTATATGTATAATGCCAATGGCATGTGGATAGTAAGTTACGATATTACCAGCCTAATATGTTTTTCCAGTGCTCATAGTAGCCATTGCAGGTAAAGAACAGGAGAAGGCATCCTTGTTGCCAGAGTCTTCAGTCCCTACATCTTTGCCATGTGCTTGTTTTCAGTGATGGAAGGAGAGTCCTACAGTTCTCTCTGCCTCAGAACAGGTTAGAGGAAATGTCATCTTAAGCATCTTGACACCACTATTTTTTCCCCCTCAACTCTTAGTGGTGTTCATTCTTTATCCAGGTCCCTCTTTCCCATATGATTTTTTTTTTTTTTTCTTTCTGAATGGTTGATCTCAGGGCTACATTTTTTTTTTCTATGTGAGAATTTAAAACAAAACAAAACAACAAAAAAGTCACCCAGAGCTATCAATGCTTCACAGTCCAACTCACCAAGCCCCTCCCACTCTCAACAGTATTCTGATTTACAAGGAGTGGTGGGAGCTTTGCAGTTAGGGACACTCTGCTTTTAAACACCTTGACACTTGATAAGTTCTCTAGGATAGTCTTTTCATTTGTCTCTGTTGGATAGGATCCTAAATGCTGCAAAAGTCTCCTCAATTTTAATCTACTCTATATGCTTTTCAGCAACTACCAAAGGAATTAAATTCCAATGTTTTTCCACATTGCTTTTTTTTTAATAAACTATATTTTAGAGCAGTTTAAGTTCACAGCAAAAGTGAACAGCAGGTATAGAGATTTCCCATGTCCTCTCTGCCCCTACATATGCACAGACCTCTCTACTATCAAAATCCCCCACCATAGGGTGCATTTGTTACAACCAATGAACTTATACTGACACATCATTATCACTTAGTCCATAGTTTACATTAGAAATCACTCTCAGTGTTGTACATTTTAAGGCATTTGGACAAATGTATAATGATATGTATCCACAATTACAGTATCATACAGGGTGGTTTCAATGCCCTAAAAATCCTCTGTGTTCAGCCTATTCATCCCTCCCACTCCCCAGCTCCTGGCAAACACTGAAATCATACAGTATGTAGCCTTTTCAGATTGGCTTCTTTCACATAGTAATATGCATTTAAGGCTCTTCTCATGTCTTGGTAACTCATTTCTTTTTAGTGTGGAATAACATTCCATTGTCTGGATGTACCACAGGTTTTTTTTGTTTTGTTTTGTTTTGTTTTTTGCGGTACGCGGGCCTCTCACTGTTGTGGCCTCTCCCGTTGCGGAACACAGGCTCCGGATGCGCAGGCTCGGAGGCCATGGCTCACGGGCCCAGCTTCTCCGCGGCATGTGGGATCTTCCCGGACCGGGGCACGAACATGCGTCCCCTGCATCGGCAGGTGGACTCTCAACCACTGAGCCACCAGGGAAGCCCTGTACCACACTTTTAATCCATTCATCTACTGAAGGACATCTTGATTGCTTCAAAGTTTTGAAAATTTTGAATAAAACTACACTAAACATCCATGTACAGGCTTTTGTGTGGACATAAGTTTTCAACTCCTCTGTGTAAATACCAAAGAGTGTGATGGCTGGATCATATGATAAGTGTATGTTTAATTTTGTTTGAAACTGTCAAACTGTATTCCAAAGTGTCATTTTGCATTCTCACCACGTTGCTTTTGAAAAAATTTTTTTCAGTATTAATCGTATTTTGTTTTATTCAGATTGTCCCTTCTATATCTAAAGGTTATAAGCATCCTAAAAATTATAATATACATTTTATTTTTTACCTTTGTGTATCCTGAAACTATTTGTGTGTCTGCAGCATAGTAAGTACGGAGGATTTATTTGTTACTTAACAATTGTCTTATTATCAATAAAATTATGCTTCATATCAAATGGAAAAACAATGCTTTTCAGTATTTGTCATATTTCATAGTTAAGAAAAGGTTTTGCCACACAGTGATATAATTACTTTTATGAGTCACTTCAGTAATTTCATTATGCATCAGACTTCTTACCCTAAATGGAGTCATAAATCAGATCCATATCATATTACCAGATATGGCACAATTCCTTCAAAATAATCCAGATTATAATTTTCAAAAAATTGTTTAAACATTGTTTTTTTCTTTCGAAGTAATTATCCTATTTCCAAGCGCTTTTTAAATGCCAAAATCTCTTTAAGATAAATGTATCTAAAATCAATAATTAGTGGGGCATTGAAATATACTACTGTTATCTTTATTATCTGAATTATCTTTTCTTTTATGACATTTCTATAACAATAGTATGTACCTGAATCACAGGTATTCTTATGTAGTTCATTTTAACCTCCCTGCATCTTTCTGGTCAAGCTTGATTTTAATTTGCCTTTCCTTAAATCACTTCTTTGTTTTTATAAGTCTTCAACAATTCCCACAGTGTTTCTTCAGATATCTCACTTAATTAGATCTTTTCACCTACTATCATACTTTTTAAATGATATTTATTCCACACACTGTATATATTCCACTGACCTTCTAATGAATTCTTTAAAATTTTGATGCAGATATAAATTAGATTTACTGTTTTACATTGATGCTTATTTTATATGAAGCTATAAATTATATTAAAGCCAGACTCTGGTGGCGCAGTGGTTGAGAGTCCGCCTGCCGATGCAGGGTGCAGGGGACACGGGTTCGTGCCCCAGTCCGGGAAGATCCCACATGCCGCGGAGCGGCTAGGCCCGTGAGCCATGGCTGCTGAGCCTGCGCATCCGGAGCCTGTGCTCCGCAACGGGAGAGGCCACAACAGTGAGAGGCCTGAGTACCACAAAAAAAAAAAAAAAAAAAAAAAAAAAAAAAAAGCCAGACTCTGACAAGCTGGCAGTGGACAAAAATATGAGACCATTTTTATCATCAACATCGGCATGTCATTTCCAAAGTGGGCAAACAGTAGGCATTCCTTCTCCACGGCTCCATTAGCCAAAATAACAACAGGATCAGAGGCATATAGATATGTGAGTGGAATGACACTAAAATAATTCCAAAGTATGAAGTTCAAAAAATTGACTGAGTTGTCAAAAGCATAAGACCTTTGTAGCGGGAATATAAACTAAAAACGTTCATGGTTGTTTTCTAAGTAAATCTTGAACAGTGCTTTCAAATATATTTGCATTCTATAAGAAAGTGGCCTGTTAAAAATTTAGCAAGAAGATAGGTGGGAGAATAAGTTATTGTCTGAAAATCAATATAAAGAATGCTTCACGCTGTGCTATATAGTTTTAAATATAGAAAGATCATGAAAATCAGCATGTATCTTTGTCTTTAAAATATTGTATTGTTTGTTTTCTACCAGACTACAGTTCTACATTAATATCTACATTAATATTCATAAGTATATCCATAGCACTCTTAAGTGTATGTTATATGCTATTTTCTAGTAATTTACAAATGAATCTAAAAATCAATCTATTGACTATTTATTTGACATTGAACGTGAATAAATTTAGATATTGTTGCCTTTGGTCATCGATTTGTTATTCACATCAACGAATGTATTAGTTAACTGATGGGAGATACTTGCCTCTGTGCCTGGCACTGCAAGAGTTGAAAGAAAGGTAGCACAATGACAATTATGAGCAATTATTTAATGATAGTTTTCCTTGTCTACACATGAACTAATACCAGAATATGTTTTATTAACTCTTTGTCTCAGTAACTGATATTATGCATTCAGGTCTTTTCTGCTTCATTGTTGTATACAAAGGGTGTTGGTGAAAACTCCCTCAATGTATCTACTGGACATAAAAGCTCTGCTACAAAGTGATTTTGCTTAGCAGTGCCCTTCAACACCAGGAAAAAAAGGAAAGAAATCACTCTAGGTAGGGTAGAAACCTCATTGCCCATTGCTGGGTTATGGAACAGCCTCTTATATGAGAACTAAAATACTGCCTGCCATTTCAGTAAACAAAGGGTGTTGCCTCACATTGCAGTCATCCAGGCGGTGAGCCCTGAGGGAACTCAGGATGGAGACAAAGGGGCTGCCCACTGCCAAGTCCATGTAGCAGTCAGCCACTGCAGCCACCCCTAAGGGTGCATCTGAGGAGACTCAGGATGAGAAAACACAGGATACTGGCCCCAGATAGCTGAGGGACATATCAAAGGAATGATTTCAGTGAGCCCAGACTCTTGCATCTTCCCATACACAGCAAAGCACTAAATTCCTTAACTTACCTGGTTTTCTTTTATTAACAGTAATCCTTTTCCAACTACCTTGTCTTTTGTTGCAAAAACTTTTATATATTCTGGCTCCCCGCTTGCGTCTTCAGAGAAGTCCTTTCAGAGTTATTTGAGGTGCTGCCTCCCAGACTTGAAGCCCTAGAAAGTCTGGCAAATAAAACATAACTCTAAACTTTAAGTGGTGCACTCTTTTTTCAGTCAACAGATAGCGTGCTTTCTCAGGATAATGACAATCGGTGAGGAAAGGTCCAAAAGATCAAGAGGGATTTCCTGTTCTGCACTCAAGGCTCTGAACAAGGTCTGCATTCCCATTTCTGTGAGTGATCCTAAGAGACCAGCAATGTAGGAGAGTCCATGGGGGAAAGGTTTACCTACAGTAAAGGCTTAAAGAAATGGCAAAGACTTGAAAATAAAAATTTAAATGTGTTTATCTCTGATTGTGACATTCTGAGGCGTGAAAGCAATTAGCTGGGAGGATTTTTTTTTCTTTTTTAATTAGAAGAAAGCAGAAATAAAGAAGGAAAAGGAAAAGAAAGAGCGAGCAAGGAAAATAGAATAGTTTGCCATTTTTTGTTTGTGAAAATACTCTAATGATAGAGATTAACCAGGAGTATACACACAGTGTATTGTGTTTCATAGTCATTTCTCTATTTGGTTGTATATAAAATGAGAGTTAAAGATAGTGTAATATGCTGAGTTATATAGTCCATTTTAATTTGCTTGTTTAAACTTTCTAAAGCAAGATTTTATTTTGAAGCATAATATTTCAAGCAAAATGTGTGATTTTTAAAACTAGATTGTGTAGAACAGGATGCTCTTTTTGACTATTTAAGGGTTGTTGAAAGACCAGTTTAACTATTCTGATATCGTTTTTGCAAATGATTCCTTAGATATTTTTCTGGGTGTCTTTTACCTGTTCTCTATCTAATTATCTATACATACCCTCTTCTGAAATATCTCTGGGATGTTCCAAAAAGTTAAAATTTGACTTTTTCTTAGTTTAAGTGACTAGTGATAAACTAATTTTGGAAACAACAGTGCCAAGTGTATCTTCAGAGAAGGTTCTCTTCTAAGATTCTCTGTAGACAAGCACTGTGATGTCTTGAGTTCTTGTGCATCACCTTAATACAAAGATAATAATAATAATTAAACAGATAAAAAAACAATACCTTCAATTGTATGGTGTGATGTAACAGATCAAGCGCCAGTCTAGAGTTAAGAGATCAAAAGTCCTTGCCTTCTTTGGCACCAATTAGCACTGTATTATTGAGGAATTTTTTAATTTTATCTGAATTTAATTTCAATTTTACAATAAACTTTTCTTAGATTACTAACCCTTATACCCCAACATTCTTCAATAATACACTAGCAGTTTTGAGACACAGAGAGAACATAATCACAGAGGCAATAGTAACCCTGAAGATGACAAACCACCTGAAATTAGAAAATGTAGATTCTGGATCCACAACTTTGAACCCTGCACTCAAATTCCACAGAGTGTTTCCCATTAGGAAAAGAAGTAAGGTGTTTGTACGCCAGATCCCTGGCTCCACTGAATGTTTTCTTTGGCCATCATGAGCCCAGATGGGCTAGTTAAAAATATTTTCATTCTATTCTTGTGTCTAACACCTTAAGATTGCAAGTCAGAAATTACAACAATGCTTTCTTAATTTTGGCCCTGCCCTTTTAAATACTTGTATGGAAATAATAATAATGATCAGATATGCAAAGTGCCCTCTTCCCACACCTTCCAGATAAGTCACAGATTTTGTTCAGAATATTTATACAAAATACTTTTCCATGAGACTCTACTTCATAAAACAAAAAGTTCCAGATTTGTACAAGCCATTTTTTGTTGTTATTGTTTTGGGTTTTTTCTCCTTAAATATGAAAACTGCTCTGATTTCATTCTGAATTAACCAGTTACTAGCCAGTTAGTCTTGAATACAATACTTCAGACAGATGCTGAGAATAATATAAGAACATGTTTAAACTGACTCCGTTATATAAACTTTGTGTTTCTTTGCTGCTCCAAACATTATTCTAAATTACAAATCAAATATAAAAAATGTTTTAAATGTAAATGTGAATAAACCTATATTTTATATCACTCTAAATGGTGTGCCTTCTATAACTTTGAATAGAAAATTAAGACTAGAACGTACATAGGGTTTCCTAAAGTGTGAAAGAGATTAGAGTATGAATGAAGCTGGGAAATGGAGGATTCTATCACCAGGAATTATTTGAGAAACTGGTTTCATATGGAAGTCATTTACCCTATGGGAAACATACGAGTTTTCATTTATGTCTGAAAAAGAAATTACAAAAATTTAAGCTATTTTTATCATATATTTATTTGGTTTTAAAAACATACTTATTATAGTGGTAGTATAGTATATAAATATAATATAAAATACACACATATTTTGAGTGTTCAGTTTTACTTATTGTGTGAAAAATCAAATTATTGGAGAACTGTTGTTAACCCATCCTAAATACACCATTAATTTCCCCTATGTACCCTCAATGTCCAGCCACTGTCTGCCATATATTAGATAACTAATAATTAATTAATTAATTATTCTAAATGAAATTTCTGGAGTTGAAAATTTTCAGCAATAAATTACTGTAGTCTTATTTGAAAGTTATGTATTACTGAAAAATCCTTCACCATGCATGTTCTGCCTAGAATATCCTGTATTTTCCTAAACAACTCAGGGATGTATATTTTAGAAGACATGAACTTTTTCAAATCTTTTGCCCAATATTCATATATATACCTTTTAGACTATTCAAACACTTCCCATAAACTTGAAAAAAATGCCTTGGAATTAATTATTGTCTATGTGCTTGAAGAAATACTTGGAAGGTTGAAATACCATACATTTGTCTTTTCACATATTTTCCAACATTTAAAACCATGCTGTATTCATATATCAAAAATTTATTAAGATATTTTATGAAAACTTTTTCTTTACCCTGAGCTTACAGAAAACACTAATACTTCATAATAAGATAGCAAGATTTGGATATTGCATTCATTTTATGGCATGAAATCATAATTATAAATGTTTATCATGAAAACTACAGTGGGGAATAAACATATTGTGTACTTAGACATTTTTAAAAGAGAATCTGAAGTTAGCTATGAGCTGAACATAATCTGGTATTTTAATTAAAAGAAGAGACTATAAAGTCATTTATAAAAGCAGTATTAAGTTAGCAGTTTATTTAATTTTAATTTCATGTTACTTTGCTCACTATGCCTTAGGGATTATTTTGAAAACTGTGCTTGTCATTTTACCATAGGAGATAATATAATATATTCCAGAAAGATGCTCTTTGAAATAAAATTACAAAAAAAGTTGTTAGCTTTTTAATGAAACATACTATAGATTTATCAACCTCAGTTCCATCTGAACTCAAGTTTCAACTGCCTTTGGTAAATGGTATGCTATCTTCTAATAGAGTACCTTTTTCTATTTCTGAAATTAGAAACATTACCAACTTAATGTTATTGGAATGTCTCTATGTAAACTGGCTGAGAGCAATAAATTGGTATTAAATGGGAACACTGAATTCCTATAACTTGTGATAACAGTTTTAAAATATTAATTTTCATTACTTAGTTACCTGCTTTTATATGTTGTGTATATTATACTCAGTCATGACATATCAGACCCTAAGAGCCTATAATGTGCTTTTGAATATTGTCACAAATTATAAATGACCATACAATATCTATACTTGATAGTTCTAAAGTATATATTCAAAATAAGCAATAAGAGGTTATACAAATAAGCATTAACATTAAGAATAAAAAATAGTAAGGGGAAAAATGGAATATTTCACTATTTAAAATAAGGACCAAAAGAAGGTAAAATTTTGTATTCCCAATTACTTTTTTTTTTTTAACTTTGAGATATCAATAAAAAGGTATAGATTGTCTGTTTAAACAGGTTGAATAACAATATCCTACCACGTTATTAATGAATAATTCATCCAAGTGAAAAACTCACCTATGTACTAAAACTTGATTTAGGCAGTGGTTTTATTAGCAAAATATGAAAGATATTTCTTCTTTTGGTGAAGGAAAATGCCAGCTTACAAAAGAAGTTTTTAAATAAACTTTTTAAAAAGTAGTTTTAAATTTACAGAAAAATTACAAATACAATACCAAGAGTTCCTTGATGCCACATACCTAGCTTTTCTTGCTAGTATGTTGTATTTGTCACATTGAACCAATATTGATACATTGTTTTTAAGTAAAATCTATACTTTATTCACATTACCTGGTTTTTGTTAAATGTCCTTTTTTTTTCCTGTTCTAGCATCCCATGAAGGATATCACATTACATTTAGCTGCCATATCTCTTTAGCATTCTCTTGGCTATAACAGTCTCCCAGAATTTTTTGTGACTTTGACAGTTTTGTGGTGTATTTGTCAGGTATGTTGTGTACTGTCCTGATAGTGGGATTTGTCTGATGTTTTTTTTCATGATCAGACAGTGTTATGGGGTTTTGAGAAGAAAGAGGTTAAATGTCATTCTCATTATACCATGTCAAGTGTACAAGCTATCATCACTGTTGACTTTAACTTTGATCAGCTCTCTGTGGTAGTGTGATAGTTTTTGCCAGGTTTCTAGACTGTAAAATTATTCTCTTCCCCCTTCCTATTCTTCACTGCTTAAAAGGAAGTCGTGGGTTTTCCTGGTGGTGCAGTGGTTAAGAATACACCTGCCAATGCAGGGGACACGGGTTTGATCCCTGGTCCGGGAAATCCCACATGCCGCAGAGCAACTAAGCCCGTGTGCCACAGCTACTGAGCCTGCTCTCTAGAGCCCGCGAGCCACACTACTGAACTCACGTGCCACAACTACTGAAGCCCGTGCACCTAGAGCCCATGTTCCACAGCAAGAGAAGCCACCGCAATAAGAAACCTGCGCACCTCAACGAAAGAATAGCCCCCGCTCACTGCAACTAGAGAAAGCTTGCACACAGCTACGAAGACCCAACGCAGACAAAAATAAATTAATTAATTAAATAAATTTTAAAAATTAAAAAACAAATAAATAAAAACTAAAAGGAAGTCACTATGCCCAGTCCACAGTTAAGGAGCTTGCTGGAATTCAAAAGTCTTTGCATCACCTGCAAAGTATGTACATATTTAAAAACACTCTGCACTTGAAATTTGTCTATTCCTTCCATTTCATTTACATAGTTAATCATATATTTGTATCTGTATGGACTCATAGATATTTTATATGTCAGGTTATAATCCTGACATCTTCATTTGCTACTCAAATTGTTCCAGCGTGGACCATTGGAAATATTTTCCATTTGGCTCCCTTTGTCATGCTGTCATGTGTGTGTGTGCGTGTGTGTGTGTGTGTGAGAGAGAGAGAGAGAGAGAGAGAGAGTGAGAGAGAGAGAGAGAAAGAGAGAGAGAGAGGGAGGCTGGGAGAGAGAGGGAGACTTTTTACTTTTGGTACTACAAATCTATATTTCCTGCTCAATCCTAGCATCAGCCTTTTACTGAGGATTCTCGGTAATTTTTATGGGAAAATAGTATTAGAAATAAGGTTTGGGAACTAGATGTGCTTGTTGCTACTGAGGAATTGCTACTTATAAGTCCTCTCAGCCAACAGAGCAAGGACACATTTGCATACAACATGTGTATACACATATATCTACAAATACTTCTATATGTATCCATATGTGTCTATATTAAGTTAAACAATAGTTTATACTTATGTCTCCAACTATAATCCTTTACTACTTGGTTATCCTAGCTTTTACTTCTTGCTTATGTATAACTTCACAAATCAACATGAGAAAACTTGTTCCCATCACTTGCCATCTATTTATTTAATTGTTCATTTCCAGTATACATTCTGCATTCCATTCTACAAATCCCTAACCTCTTAAATATATATACACATTCATAAATAAATAAGTAAATAAATGTATATATATATATATATATATATATATATATATATATATATATATACACACACATATACATAGTGGTCAGCAATAATTAGACAGAGATTTCCTTAAATGCCTGAAATTGATCATTCTCTCCCAGACTTTGCTCCATATGTCTGCATGTTGTGTCATACCTTCAATGCTCAGGCAGGCAGGACAGGTTATTTGTACTGAGGCTCTGAGTCAAGACAAATAAAGAGAATCCTGTGCTGAAGAATTCAGCAATTCCTCTTCTGTTAATGATTTTTGAAATGTCAGAAAGGCAGATGAGCTAGGAAGAGGATAAGCTGTTCTCAGATTCACATACCTGCACAATGAAAATGAAACAAATGATGGAGACGTTCCTTAGAGTTTTGTAACTCAACGTGCCTTTCAGATACAGATTTGAGAATATTATGTGGATACAGCCCAAACAGAAAAGCAGGTGATGAATTTCTCTTACTTAAAAAAATCTGCTGGAAATTATCCAATCTGAAGTTATGGGAGTGGGTAATAAAACAACAAATATGGAATGATGAAAAAACTGGAGACCAGCAATAATTCAAGCATTTTCTGAAGACACAGAGGACTACAAAAAGGCAATGATCTAAAATCATGGACTGTAGAAACAGAAATTAATAAATATTGGGAAAATATAATTTTATATTTGAGATGTAAAAAGAAAACAAGTCATAAGGAAGTTTAAAAACTGAATAAAAAAGGGAATGTGTGTAGCTGCAAAAGGTAATGAAAATGTAAATAAAGATTGTGAGAGAACTCAAAAACTATAGCAGAATTTAAATATGCTTTTAGCTTAAATATGTGTCACATATAGAGTCCAGATTCTCCCACATATTTACACACTATTTTTCTCTAAATTATATTTTAAATATGTACATTCACAAATACAAAAATAATCACGCACAATTTTAGGAAGGCTATGATAAAATATATAATGTTTCTAGAAAGAAGTATAATGTTAAAATTGACTATGAGTAAATTGCCATTAATTTAACAAGCTTAAATTACTATCATGGCAAACCACCTATTTTCTTTGCCCATTTCTAAAATTATGGCATTTGGAAGATTTCTTTTCTTTCAAAGTAAAGCTTTGCTATCTTTTGTAAACTATAAAACATTTACAAAAAGGGCTTTTACCTGTGGCTGTTGAGAGAAGTTCAAGTAATGTACCCTGATCTCTTTACTCACATAGATGTACCATACAGAGTACATTTTAATTAAAGAAAAATAATGATACTTGAGTTGAAGTTATGCAAATTAAATGTATTATTCTATAGGTAAAGAAATTGCTTTAGTGCCTCTAATTCAGAGAGACACTTTATAATGTCAGCTGTAAATTTTGTAGTTTCTCAAGGGATATTATTTCATGTGCCTTCCATTAATGTTATCAGGAGTTGGATTGCAGAACTTTAGTTTCATGCTTTAAAAATGTATTTTCAATTAAGATTTTGTTGTCTGATATTAAAGACATACTTTTGAAATGGAATTAATTCTGACCCTTAGTTTAATAGTTTCTTCTTTAGGTAAAGAAAACCATACAGAATATAGCTCTATTTGTATACACACCAGCTAGGGTGTTTGGTCACCTTAATAAACCAAGAAGGGAAAATCTTGGAGGTGTGTTATAGATATGAACCTATGTAGACATTCAAGGCATGTAGAGAGCCTCCTATTAACTCTTTGGATATAGAGTAGGGTTTTATTGTTGATTATGATATATTTTTTGATTATTATGTGTGTTTTATTGATAAAAGCCTCAAGAGAATATATAAATTTGCGACATAATAATTTCAATGGCTAGAGTAAAATATACCCTTATTTTGAAGGGCAGTAGATAAAATTATGTGAAAATCAAGAGACACTGGCTTCTCACAATAAAACGAGTACAATTTACTTCATCCAAGAGTTAATTGCCTTGCATTGAATGATGTCAACAACTCAAGAGCTCAGTTTCACCACCTCTACACTCCTGTGAAATCCATCCCAATATAAATATTTCCAAAAATCTATTTCATCAGGCACCCTCACCAGATAAAGTGTATTCTTCACATAGAATTTTAACATATTATTGAATATGCATGATCCCCACCATTTTTTTTTGTATATTAAAATGGTAAGAAATGTTAACATTTAGAGAACAGAGTTCTATGCCTGACTCTGCCTGTTGCTAGTTCCGTGGCCTTGAACAACTTACCAACCTTCCTCATTTGCAAACTATTACAAAATAATTGTACATATTTAATAGAGTGTTGTGAAATTTAAACAATATGAGTAACCTGTCCTGAAAAATGACTGGCACATAGTAAGCATCATGATGTTATTTTATGATCAAATTATTATTGATATAATCATCATTTAGATAATAAAGTCTAAATATAATGTTGTATTACTCATCTTTTTTATTAACATGTTACAAAGTGCTTTGTATACATCACATGTTAAAATAGATGTATTTAAATACAAATTTAAGAAAACAAATATATATTAAGAAATAAGGGCTTTCCTGGTGGCACAGTAGTTAAGAATCTGCCTGCCAATGCAGGGGACATGGGTTCAAGCCCTGGTCTGGGAAGAGCCCACATGCCGCGGAGCAACTAGACCCGTGAGCTACAACTACTGAGCCTGTGCATCTGGAGCCTGTGCTCTGCAACGAGAGAGGCCACGATAGTGAGAGGCCTGCGCACCATGATGAAGAGTGGCCCCCGCTTGCCGCAACTAGAGAAAGCCCTCGCACAGAAACGAAGACCCAACACAGCCAAAAATAAATTAATTAATTAATTAATTTAAAAAAAAAGAAATAATGCCAACAAAACAAAAAGTTATTTTTGATTATAAATACTTTGTTTAGAAATTTAAGAATCTTTCATGATATCATGACAAAAATTAAAATAAATTTAAGTTAGAACAGCTGTAGAGTATTCCATGCATAATATGAATATATTTGCAGATATTAAATTGATCTAAAAATTTACTTTAAATATTTTAAATAACCTCTTATTTAAAATCAACATTTGTACATTTCATTCACCTATTTCCTAAAGTTGGAATTTCCCGAGTATGTCATCTTTTACATTTTGAAATTCTGAATTCAGTTACTCTAATCTTGGAGCCCACTACTTTCATGATTACAAGAAACAGACCCAAGGATATGACATCCTAACAATTTTGTCACCCTGCACACTGGAATTATAAATATCTAATAATATTTTGAATATTTAAATGTGCAAGCCATGACCTCAAAATCAACCTACCCTTAAATCAGTTATATGATATTAATTTCATTCTCTGCCACCCCCAATACCATTGTGTCATCAGTTATTCATTCACAAAATTTTGATTACTTCTCCTTGCCCCCAAATCGAGTCACTAACCATGTACGTTTATGTCTTCTTTTATAATGCCCATCATCCGGACCTTTATTGTCATGCTAGGTGAATGCTAACTAAGAAGAAGATTTCAGTAAAACATCTTCTCCTTTCAATTCCAGAAAATTAAAACACACAAGATCACATATATTTTGCTCTAAAAATTCATTTTTTACTCTAAAAAGTTATATAATTATCATTCATGGTAGACAGAGTGAGCCATCCCATAGATACTTTCTCCAACAATAAAAATAAAGTGTGTCATTTTGTCTGCATGACTTTAAATAATCTTTTTAGGACTATAATAGCTCATTTAAGTCTCTCTCAATGGTCTTTTGCTATGATCTATGTATGCAGGTGAAACAGACTATAAAAATTACTCAATTCAATTATTCTAAAAACCTTCCAGTATGATAGAAAAATTTGACATTTTAATCAGTACAATTCTCTTTTTTCCTGTCTTTCCAGTATAGGTTGGTATTCTTTTTGACAGCTGTATTCTCTCTGTCTCAATCAGTGTTCTATGTGTGCTATGGTAAGACAAATGACTTTCGAAACCCCCTTGACATAAAAGAGATCACTTCTTACTTGGAGTCAAACCAGCCCACAGATCCCTGTTTCCTGTGAATAAGACCCTGAAAGGTCAAAAATATTTCTCTTGACAATAATAGGTCATTTCTTTTTTATTCAAATTATGTTCAAACTCGTCTAGTGATCTCCAAACTTGGTGGTGTATGAGAAAACTCTGAGATGATTTTACAAATAACATTCAAAATATCCATCTAGATGTATTAAAATAAAAATCTCAATATTGGTGTCTATTAATGTTGTAATAAAAAAACACACCGCCAATAAACTCTATTTCAACCAATTTTTGCACCATATTGAGCATACATTGATTTCAAAATGCCATGTGCAATAAAATAATAATTTCCAGCAAAGAATACAATAAAATACATGTTTCCTTGAGACTTAACATGCATGTAACAATTTTATATGGTGAATTGAAATATGCTTAGTTACTGCAATGGTATAATGTTACTACAGATTCTCTTATACCCAGATTTCAGCTCACACCAATAATCTACTACTTTCCCCAGGATTTCTGCACATTATTAAGTGCTTAAAGATCTCAGTGGTTCTCAGTTATAGTGTCCACAGAACTCAGAATGTCTTTCTCACTATATGCCTACGCAGTTCTTATCTCTTTGATCCATGCCAACCACATTTGAAAATCAACCTCTATTCCTTAGTAGTTTCAGTGTAAACAAGTAAGCAAACATACCCTAACAAAATTTTCATTTTATAGCGTGCTGGTCTATAAAGCAAATTTTACCGAGGGTTTTGGAGGTAGAGGAGCTTACATTGCAGTTGTTCAAATCGCATAAAATTGGATAATAGATCACTCTTTGGTTAGCGTATCAGCAGAAATTCCTTTCCGCCACTTTTTGCCACACATCTAAGCCTCTTGCCTCATTGCCTGAGACTGCTGCCTCTGTCACTCCCTGTCTCTTCTCCTTCCTGCCACACCCATAAAGTTCTGATGTTACATATGTAATAATTTACCCCTTATTTCTGTTTTATAGTCTTCTTATAACACATGCCCTTCTGATCTCATTTGGAAACAAGAGGTGGATAAACTACAGCTGGCTGACCACATACATCTCAGCACCAGTTTGTTTGTTTTTTTAATTTAATTCAATTTTATTTTATTTTTAAAATTTTATTGGAGAAGAGTTGATTTACAATGTTGTGCTAGTTTCAGGTGTACGGCAAAGTGAATCAGTTATACATGTACATATATCCATATGTATACTTTTTTCCATTCTTTCCCATATATGCCATTACAGAGTACTGAGTACAGTTCCCTGTGCTATACAGCAGGTTCTCATTAGTTATCTGTTTTACATATAGTAGTGTGTATATGTCAATCCTAATCTCCCAGTTAATCCCTTCCCCCCTTATCCTGGGATAACCATAAGTTTGTTTTCTACATCCTGACTCTACTTCTGTTTTGTAAATAAGTTCATTTGTACCCTTTCTTTTAAGTTTCTTGGAAAACAGCCATACCCATTAATTTATGTATAGCCCATGACTACTTTTGTTGTAAAAATGCAAAGTTAAGTAGTTGCAACAGACATGGTATGGATGGCAAGACTGAAATATTCATTCTGTGGCCCTTTACAGAAAAAGTTTGTCAACCACCTTACTAAAGGATTTCTGGAATAGTTTGCTAAACAGAGACTCTCCGGTCCTTAACAAGACTTATGGGCCAGATGTTGTTATAATTATTTTCCCACCCATTTCACTCTCTCTCTAGGGAAGTATTTGCAATTTACGAACGTAGCCTCTGTCCCCCAGATTCTCCCTCCGTGTGCCTCACGGAGTAGGACAAACTATAAAAAAATGTGTTTAAACCTCAGGTATTTTCTCCATTTCAGGTTGTTGGCTGTATTTATTTCTTCTCCAACTCAATGCTCAACGACACCTTCATTTCTCCTGGTGGGAGGTGAAAGTAGCACTCTGAAAGTTCGACTTGCAAATATTGCTTTCCGACTGTGCCTTATGTCTTGGATACTTAGGGATTTTTTCTTTCTGGTTTTTTGCTTTTTTTTGCTTCTGTCAGGAAAGCTGATGCTCCACACCAAATCTCTTCAAGTCTCTTCACAGCCAAATTTCCTCTAATACCCAGGGATGGTAGGTCAGGTAGATTTCAGAGGCATGTCTTGGATGACTGGGGGATGTGTCAGTGTCCTTGGCTTAGAATTACTGACATAGAGATTTAATTTTGACAGAGAGGGAAGGCTGTTCCTCTAGACTACATATTCTGTCAGTCCTCTTTCCCACTTCCATATTTCTGAGACTCACAACTTAGAAAAGGGTATTATTAAGAAGTCTGGGGCTTCCCTGCTGGCACAGTGGTTGAGAGTCCGCCTGCCGATGCAGGGGACACGGGTTCGTTCCCCGGTCCGGGAAGATCCCACATGCCGCGGAGCGGCTGGGCGCGTGAGCCATGGCCGCTGAGCCTGCGCGTCCGGAGCCTGCGCTCCACAACGGGAGAGGCCACAGCAGTGAGAGGCCCGCGTACAGAAAAAAAAAAAAAAAAAAAAGAAGTCTGAAGAAGTAAAAGACTCCTAGAGACCTTCTATAGTGCCTGAAATTTCCAGGAATAATTCATTATAATTAGTCATCGCTTCTATGTTCCAGCTAAACTTGGATCATCCCCCTGTGCTGAAGAAAATCTTTCAGAATTGCCCTTAGACTAAAAGTTTCTTTACCTTTAACCATATGCAGAATTGTCAACTCCTTCTTGTAATACATTGCAATAATTAGCATAAGCAAGTAGAGCACTGTGGACTTTAACTCGTATAGACTTCCGTAACGTCTTACGGAAAAACCCGAACAAACATTTTGGCCAATCCAATAGCTTATAGAGGTTGAAATGATCTGTGTGTCACTTCAATACAATACTTACTTTATTTGATAAGAGCAAAATGAAGGTTTTAAAAACTCACACAGTATTTTAGGAATGATAACTAAAATTCACTATTGTATATGTATATGTTATAAATATTTATGTGATAAAATAAACTATTTAAAATTAGTTTTTTTCCATTTTTGCTCTTCAATTAACATATAAGCCAAACCTTATTAACTTTAATTTTCATGAAGAAGGAGCTTCTTGGTCCAAGTCGTACTACTAGAAAATTGCATATCCTGGACTATAAAAGTGTATACATTTAATCTCTTAGAGCTGATGGTGTGGAAATTGTGCTGTATCTTCTGTTAATCACAGCTCCTGGAAAGGTGGCAGGTGACAGCACTAGTTCTCAGACTCTTCAGGAACTGTCTGAAGAGTTCTCCTCAACCAAAGGCATGTGTTTTCCCAGTGCATTCTGCAACAAATTACCTGTCATCTCTGGTACAAATCACAGTATCCTAGCTCTACCATGGAAAATTCTGAAAGGTCACTTCATCTTCAGAGCTCAATACGGGGTGGCTGAGGTCTTTGCAGAGACTGCATTGAGACCAACTTCTCACTCTGCCTAACGGTGTACCCTTCAAAATGTTGATCCTGAGAGCATGCTCTATTAAACACTCTGCACAGTAGTCTGGCTTAGAGTCTGCTTCTTAGCAATGCAACCTTCCAAAGAGTATTTATACACCATCTTCATGTTATTTTTGTACCTGCAGAGGCTTTGTGGGTATCTCCCCACTGAAATCACCAACATTACTAAAAAAAGTTGTCAAACTTGGACTGATTTTGTGTGAAGCACCACACCCTTTTATGATACTTCAAACATCTTGAATATGGGACCATATATCTTATATATAATTCCAGCACCCTCTGAGTGTAGGTGTTTTACATGTAAAAATTATTGCTGAAATGATGTGTTTGTAAACATTATTTAATTTGTGTTATCTAAGGTGTCGATAAAATATTTTTCTTAACTTCTTGGTGTATGGAGTCTAGTTATTCTGTATAAGGATGATATAAGCATTATCATGCCAAGGTGTCACTCAGCATTTGGATATACTGATACATATTTTCAGAGCTGTTTGTCAATAATATGAAGAAATATTAATGAAAATAACTAATATTAATAAAATATTTTCATTTTGCAAAAAAGTTCATTATTTTCAGACACACTTCTGTGTTAAACAGCTTCTTCAAAGTAAAAGGCTGTTTGTAGATGTCTTGCTTAACTCAGCAGTTCTTTCTCATTTGCATTCATGGCTTTTTCTGGGTCTATGCAGTTTGATCTCAGAATCCTGAGTCACAACCTTATTTCAGAAAGAATCATTTCAATCCATTGGTGAATACTGAAGTCTGAAGTGATAAAATTTAACGGTATCCTAGGGCATAACATTGCTCTAAAAATATAGAGACTTTGGACTCAGTTCCCTGTTGATAGTCACACTAAGAAGGTGTTTTAAAGATTTGCCAGTCTACACTTATGAATATGAAAAACACTTTTACAATTGACTGTTTTTTAACCACAAGAAAACTGCCAAAATTGTAGTCCTTTTTCTTTTCAAAAAATGCACAATGAGTTGCCAGCTAATTTATTCATATATTAAAGAGTAATAAAATCTTAAATTGTATGTAAATATATATATATTTAGTAATGTATTAAAATTCATGTCTTAACATGTATCTACAGACTTTCTCTGTCACAAAGAATTGGAAATAGTTAACCAAAATAGTCTAAAAAATAAAATGTCTATTATTAGTCATTGAGTAAGAATTACTTTGTTTAAGTATAAAATATGATTTAGTAAATATATAGTGATTTAGTAAATATATTTAGTTCAATAAGAAACTTTATGTTATTACATAAATAACACACATATTATTTGAATTTTAAAACATGGGTATTTTCATATCCAAGCCAATACTCTTTATTATATAAATAGTTGATGATGCTATGCACTTATGGTGCTATACTATGATCCAATATTTCTCTAACAATTTCCTACTCAATTTTAACATTCTACTCAGGGAAAAGACATATTAGTCTCAGCTTCTCCCTAGAGAGTATGAATTCAGCGTGACTTCAACCAGCAGACATCTGAATGAAAGGCTATCATACACCAGCCAGTTCATTATCTAAGAATTTTTGGAATGAAACATTTATTTCTGTCATTGTGATGGACATTGACAAATGTACCTGGCAGAGTAATGTCCGGTTAACTGGAAGAAATACATTTTCCAATGTATCTATAGCAGAAACATAAAATGGAAATAACACAAAATGTTCACATGGACTGTCTTTAGACTCAAAATATACCGATATGCACACATTACTGCTGTTTTATTCTAAACCTCCCAACTACTGGTATCCTCTCTTCCTCTCTTTCTCTTGCAGTGCCTGTCTCTGTAGTCCTTACAATGTGGACCACTTCACTGTTCCTGCACCCTTTCTTTAAAGTCATTACTAGTCAATCGCAGGCGTTATTCATGGTCAATAAAACTGTATGCATAAGGATAGCACTGCTCATCCACCTTAAAGTGGAACATAAGAGCTGAGAGCTTCTGGCAATGCAGACCATCCTGAAAATACGACATTAAAATCTTCTGCAGTGAGAAGTACGTAAAGTGCCTGATTTCCATCCACCACAATGAACAAAAGCCGTACTATTAATTTAGTGCCATATTTTTCAAGATCATGGGAGGTTATCAGGGTTTTGAGCTTGCTATTCAGGGGTACATTTCTGGCGCTTAAACTTGTCATCCAGACACACATTTGAAATACATTTAAAAATAAATAAATGGGGCTTCCCTGGTGGCGCAGTGGTTGGGAGTCCGCCTGCCGATGCAGGGGATACGGGTTCGTGCCCCGGTCTGGGAGGATCCCGCGTGTCGCGGAGCGGCTGGGCCCGTGAGCCATGGCTGCTGGGCCTGCGCGTCCGGAGCCTGTGCTCCGCAACGGGAGAGGCCACAACAGTGAGAGGCCCGCATGCCGCAAAAATAAATAAATAAATAAATAAATAAATAAATAAATAAATAAATAAATAAATAAATGTATAAAAGCTACTTATAGAGCTCTATCAAGTCCCCTTCTGCTCCACCATATACAGCTGGCTGACGTGTCCAGGGTAGTGGGTTTAATTCACTTATGGCCCTTCCCTCCCCTACCCCCTCAGCTTACCACAAACTCATATTGCATCAACACTATTTTATAAAGCACCCAAATGTTCAACTTAAAGACAAAGCCCTTGCTTTTCTACCTTTGTATTCTCTGTGCCTGCTACTTGGACTTTACTGAATATTTTTGGTAAAAATAATTAATTGGATTACAGATAACTTGATATAGGAGCCAGCTTTTAATTAAGACAAATATATATTACACATTTTTCCTTTTCTATCTAAAAAAGCTTCCAAATAATTTTCAGTCGGAATCACAGTTTCGACAAACCATTATATCAAGATATTTTAACATGGCCAACTAAGAAATTAATTTGTGAATGTATTTTATTTTAATTAGTTAATTTTTAGTGTAAATTACATCACTATATAAAGCTCCTGGCTACACTATTAAACGGTTTACTTCTAGAAAGTCAGAGAGAGAAATATATTTCAACCACTGAAAAGTTGGTAACTGAGGAATTATAAATAAGGCATTGACAATGGAGGTCATAGAAAATAATGAACCAAGAAAAATTATTTAAAAATAAATAAAAGAGAGAAAATAATTTCTTAATGATTGAATCCCATAAAAATAATTTTTCTTTTAATTATTCAGAAGGGTGGTTAAGTTTCTTATTAGCTGTCCAGAAATCATCAGATGACCATTGACCTGTGATAAATATAAAACCACCAACATAATTAAAAATGACTTATTCAAAATAGATAGCTTTCAAGAGAAGAGAAAGTAACTTATTCTTGGCCACTGTTTAAAGCAAAAGATTCATTTAAATGAATTTTCACCTTCTAAACAATTAAAATCATGATCATTAACTCAAGATATTATTTGAATCTTAATCACAGGGATTCATGTAGTAGGATTTTGTAGCGTGCTGTGAAATCACATAAAATTTCCTTTATGTCTTTCAGTTACATTCATTACACTTAAATGAACAAAAATGTCTTAATTAAAACTTAAAAGTGTATTTAGACAATTTTTTTAAAAATACAGAGTTATTTTTAGTCACTATAAATTGCAAATTACTGTGATCCATTATTTGAGGGAGAAAACTCAGTTCAAGAAATAAAATTTAACCCCTAAGTAAATTTGGTAAAGCCATCAATAAAACACTAAACAAATAAATATTCAGCACTGTTGGATTTTGAGGTGGAAAGGTTAAATGTAATACCTAATTACTAATCAAATTTTGGCATCCAACACTCTCCATCTCGGATGACAAAATTAAAAAAAAATAGTATATATAGGATGGATAAACAACAAGGTCCTACTGTATAGCACAGGGAACTATATTCAACATCCTGTGATAAACCGTAATGAAAAAGAATATATATATATGTGTATAACTGAACCACTTTTCTGTACAGAAATTAACACAACATTGTAAACCAACTACACTTCAATAAAATATATTAAAAAAAACTAACAAACAACAAAAAGAAAACCTATGTATGGCATCCCTTAAAAAATAGGTCATGAGAAACAGATATAAATCAATATGTTAGTCAATAAGAGGATGTAGTTATGGAAGAGTATGAAACATCTTTAGCCAAAAAAAGCTTTAAAAATATTTGCAGTTGAGGCAACTCTTTTACCACATGGATGAAAAAATATGCCTTTCCTACAGGCATTGCATATCCTTAGAGAAGGACTCAGAAGGTACTACACTATACACTTTTCATTCCATTAATAAAATCCTCTAAGTCAGACCCTCCTGCCTTGGGAAAAGTTAGAGGGGAAAGATGAACCAAGAAAGCAACTCTGATAAAAATGCTACCACTTAGAGCCATAAGGCCAGAAAGTTAAAGAGCTTCCATCAAGATAGGTAAGGAAATCAGATAAATCTTGTTAGCATGTTGAATAATTTCTAAGATGTTATTTAAGGTGTTCACTAAAAGCTACTTTTGAGTTATCATTTTTCTTTGTTAACAAAGATATTCTGGTGTTGGATAGTGAAGGGTTATCTTAGCCCCAAGCTTTTTCTTTTAATATAGGGTTGTCCGTCTTTACAAATTGATCTAACGCTGGACATCAGTATTACTCCAACCAAACTATTTCGAATGAGGCTTTGTATCAAAGTAAATAAATAAAAATCAACTGTTTCATGGAAAAAGAACCAAATATATTATCTGAACATTAAACTGTCTAGGGTTCACTGAAAGCAGAGATTATTCTAAGATTTTAAACTTTTTTTCTTTGCAAATCTATACTTTAGCTGTTTCTTTTCCAAGTTACACTCCTCTTTCCTTTCTTTGCCTTCTTTCCTTTCTCATGCTCTTTCTCTTCACCATCCTTCCCTCCCCTCCTGTCTCCTCTACTTTCCATTTCTTCTTTTGTCTTTCTTCTCATGTTCCCTCATTCCTTTATTTCTCTTCTCTGCAATTTGTCACTATCTTTCAAGTACACACAGACTGCAATTCATAAATAGAGTTTTCTGAACAGGACAGAAGAACCATCCTGTGTACCTCCTTACTTCAATTCTCAAAGAGAACTTTGGCAGATAATCAAAGGGAATCACTGACAGGAGCATGTCATCAGGCTTATCCCCAAACTAACCTATAGCATATAATGTAGCCAGAGTTATAGCTTGAGCTATTTACTTTCTGAATGGCCCTCAGTATCCTTTCTTTCACTTTCTCTGCTTTACTCTGTGTCCCACAAGTTTGATCTCTATGAACTCCATCACCCAGGTTCCTTTGCCTTCTGTATCACTCAGATTTAAACAAGGAAAATAACGAGCAGTAATTTGAAGAGAGGGAGCAGAGACAGGTTAGGATATTTTATACCTGCTTTCTCCCTAAGGGGCATCAATTCTAATGGTGTTAAATTGTTCTATCTATGACCAGAGCTCCTTTCTTGTGGGCTTGCTTTTTTTTTCCAACAGTTACAGCTCTTGCCAGGTTCTGGTGAACCTAATTCCCCCATCCAGATACAAGGAAGTTCTTAGTCCCATGGCTATTAACCATTCCTACTTGGTTCCCTTAGGTATGTCCATGCTTCTCTAAATAAGTCTTTCATTAATTTACATACAACAATTTTTATAGTTACGTCACCTGTTTCCTTCTGAGACTCTAATATATAGTGATTTAACATAGATTCCAGAAATGATATCTCAAAATGGATTTTGGATTAAGTTGGTCATATATTTGATGAGCAAGAGTTGGATACCCTCATTATTAGTTGAATGTGAGACATTGGACATAGGTAACCCACAACATGAAAATGATCCTCTACTATAGTATGGAATGGAATGAAGGAAAAACATTGAGAGATAAGTGGTCATAGCACAATAGTAGCTCTAAGACAGTAGTGATTTTAAAGATTATGGGAAGTTTTAGCTTTTTTTTAACTCCTCCAAAGAGCATACACAATGTAGAATGCAAATTTAAACATTCTATTCTCAGTTCAAGGAGCAATAAGGGAATCATAGAGTCTCTCTCTCTCTCTTTCGTTTTAATGCAAAGTAAACTATTACCTTCTAGCCAAAGCCAGATAGGGTTGTTACCTCTTTGTGAATGCCCTGGAGGCTAAGAAATATTTTTTTTATATATTTAAATGGTTAAAAACCAAAAGAATAATAATACTTTATGATGCACGAAAATTACATGAAATTTTAATGTCTTTGGCTATTAATTCAATTTTATAGGAGCAGGGACATGATCATTAGTTTAAGTGATGTTTTTGCTGCTTTTATACTACAATGGCAAAGAGAATAGTTGTGACAAAAAACATATTACCCACAAACCTAAAATATATACTCTTTTAGAAAAAGTATGCTGACTTGCTTTAAAGGAATCCCTTTCTTCTATTGCAGAAAGAAAGGGAAAGCTGAGGATCGGGCCTAATGCATGCATATGGTTTACATAATTGCAATAACTCTGGTTACTCAGACTTGGGTATTTACCCAATATCGCCTCTGAAATTAATGATGTAAGCCTGTCACTTACTAAAAGAAGGCGGAGGAGAAAGCATTCAATGTCTATTGTTGCCAAAGACAAAATTTGAACTATTAAAGCAAAATTAAGTTTTGGAAACTTGTATCAGCCATTGAAACTGTTGACTGATTCCCAATACTTGACTTTTCTGACAAGACAGTGGCAATATTAATGAATGTGGTTTAAAAACAAATATTTTATATTGAAATATATCAACATATGAAAGAACTGAAATGCTCAGTGATCCAGTGTTTTCTGAATTAGCAATAAATAAAGTTACAAAATCATGCATGAGCAGAAGAGCTATTCAAAATACAAAATAGATCAATGGATTTTAATGTAACAGAGTGCAAAATGTTTACTGATATGGTTTCCAATTCCACAGTGCAACTATTAAGAAATTACAATATGTTGAGTTTTGCTGTAGTAGCACAGAAAAATTTCCATTATCTGAAAAATCTATCAAAATACTCTTTTCTTTCCAACTAAATACCTGTTTCAGATCAGATTTTATTTGCATATTTCAAAAAACAATATAGAAACAGATTGAAGGTAGAAACACACGTAATATGTCAGCTACCATCGATTAAACAAGCATGAAGTATATTTGCAAAAATGTAAAAAAAAGATGTTCTATTTTTATTACTTTGAAAAAATACGGTTATACAGCATAATACATACATATATACCATGTATGAGTTTGATTTCTCAAAAACTATTTCTATCTTAATTTTTATATCTTCTCTTATATTTATATGTGAGTCTTATCTTTTTTCTTTAGTATATTATCTTTGTGTTTTAGTCTCTATCTTTTATATTATCAGGTTTTCTTACATGTACACTGACACTCTTGTGTTGTTCACATTTGAGACTGGGGCTTTAAAAATTTGAGTATCTCCACTGACAAGGGATATTTGTTTAATAGTTCAGTAATAAACTGAGGTGATTTGATGATAGAATTCCTCATGTCAACTTCCACAGGTGTGGCTTCCATCATTCTGAGAGTTCTGTTGGAGAAGTGGATTGAGAATTCCACCATCTGGTGTATAAGAATTGACTTCTCTCTACATTTTGTGTTTGGCATCCTCATTCTCAGCTTCCCCTTTATCCGTTGGTTCAGAGAGCCTTTGCTTTACCAAAGGCTAGATACATTAAACCTTCTGTCTTTTATTGTACTGGGGAAGGGGCACGGTAGAGATGGTGATAGAACCTGGGGATTTACTGAGTTTACAATTCCTTGGTATTTTAGCCACTCCCTTCACACCTCTTTCCTAACATACCTGGGACCACTAAATTTGAGTCTAAGGAATTATAAAGTGAAAATCAGTCTGTTTCTCTGAGATCTTTACCACTAATTTTGGTTACTATTCTGCCTGACAATCCAAAGCGTCATGTTTTTGGTCCTTCGTTTATTGAACTCTATATTTTATTCTCTGAACCTACCACACAACACAGCATAATAATTAAGTTATAATCCACGCATACAATGCATAGACCCTTCTTAATAGGTTCAGGAAATATGAGCTGTAGAACATAACCTTTACTAGGTCAGAGTCATAAAATCTGCCATTTACCCCTGAGGACTACTCCTCTTATAACTACGTCCTTTCCCACCAAGAAATCAGTGTGTGATGTTAAAATTCTTCCTGACAACAGAGAAAATTATATTATTATGAATCCTTAGAAACAGAAGTAAATATGTTTATGAGCTTAATTATACGACAATAAATTAAGAATAATTTTCTCTTTTGCCTCTGGACAATTGGTAGTCTAACATTTCACATAAGCATGGATTTATGTAATCATTTTAATTAATTTAAATCCTGTCTCTCCTGCGGCTTCATTATGAAAGAAAAATAATTTTACATTTAGCAGTATGTCTCAATGTTCACCACTGATTTTTCCTAAGTAGAAACTTTCTAAACTTCCATGTGTCTATTTGCTAATATATTGCCACATACAATGGTTCTGAAATTTAATGATTCATATTACTGAACGGTCTTTTTTTTTCTTAAAGTAACAATGGTCTAAAACTTGGCAGTAAAATATGTATATAAAGTATTAAGGCTATTTTCTTTTGCTATTCAGGGAAAAGAAAGAATGTGAAAGTATAGGTAGTATAGGACTATAGAGCAACGCATATTTTTCTTTCTTTTTGGCTGAAAACTATTCTTTCCTCTTCAGATTTTCAGTGTTATACAAACAGCCCTTGGAAGGGATTATTGGAAGGGATTTTGTTGCTGAGTGCAAGAGCTTGAACCCGTGACCATGGAAGTCACGATGCTGGAGACCTGGAATGATCTATATTTTCAATTAGCTAAATATTGACAGATAATCAGAGATATATTCTTATTACCAGATCCAAGCACCATACAAAGTATATGTGAAAGGAGGGGTGTGAATTTTTCTCACTCTAAACAACAAATATCTTTTATCCTGCTCTCCAATACGATTCATGAATATGTAAAAGTGAAAGAATACAGTTGATTTAAAAGCAATATAATACAAGTAGTGGGATAGTACAAGTTGGAGCCAAAGGGAAAGTCGTGTATAGATAGTTTAGAAATTCAACTTTTGTAAATTCGGAGGAATATGAAAAGTCCCTTCAGTTCATACAATATCTTCATATTAAGATATATCTATCAAGAGAAGATGAGCTCAATGAAATGAACTAATAACCCTAATGAAAACTATCCAGAAAATGCCTCAGATTTTCTTTAGCAGATGTCATTTGCTCACATGATTTGCTAGCCCTCAGTGAAGAATATGTAACAAGAATCACATTTGTGAAAACTTTTATAAACCACTAATTTATTTATTGTAAAATGTTTCCTAAAGTTTATTACCAAATTATTTAATTTTGTATATTTTCCATCTTTTGAATTTAAAGAGCTTTGTTTGAGGGTACTAAATTATACATTATTTAAAAAGGAATATTATATGAAGTGACTTGTATTTAAGCAGTCTTGCTACTTCTCTAAAATTATGCTAGATGCTCCCTTTTCAAATGACTGCTTAGAGAAAAGCGCATAAGACATACTCTTTGATATTTATGTTGAAACTTTTTGACAGCCCAATCTTCTTGAACGTACCTCTGCTCCTTAAATCTTTTTCTCTCTCTCGTTCTTTCTCATGAATCACTAAATCTGTGTAGCTCTCTTTTTAAGAATGAGTGAACAGAAAAATCCTTTGAACACATCATCAAATATGTTCAAACACATGATTTTCCTTTAATTGCTTTAAATATTAAATCATGTTTATATTCATTTGGTATCACTTTTATAAAGACCAAATTAAAACTACTGATTAATAATAGGTCTCTGGAAGGTTTTATAAAATTATATAAATTTTAATATCCTTAAAGTTTACTATTATCCCAGTGTAGGATTTAGTTACTTGTCCTATTTAGTATTCTTTAATCCATTAAATGTGAATTCTTCCATCTTTCTTTCTTAATAATTCTTGATAACTCTTCATTCAAATACTTCTGATTTTTTTCTCCCCTTTGTGGACTAAATTTTATAATAAGTGAGTGCTCCTATCCATCATGTAAATGTTGTCTCTTCTATTTCTGTCCCCAATGTCTTTTAACTTTACTTACATACATTTTCTATCATTATCACTTCTTTATGGCTTGTGATAGAGTTCCCCAACCACATCTTGCAGCTCAAGTATATGCTCATCAACTATCTGTTTTGATACTTAGTTCATCTATGAAATTTTACTTTCACCTGTTATATTGTTCATACCTAGAATTTGAATTTGATTCAGCATTATATCAGGTATTACTGATTTCTGTTTACATTATCATTCCATAATTTTGGTGGGTGTTTATGTGCTTATGTAAGAATTTTTTTCTCTGTGTTACTTATTTTGTTTTGTCTATTATTACTTTTCTTAGTGTGTTTATTCATCTTTAATGGCCATTGTGGTCTCCAGAAAACTAGCATGATTCTCCTGTGAGCTCAAATTCCCTTCAACTATCAGCTAAATTAGCAGGTGAAATACACAAGAAGAAAGGATCAGCCATTCTTAGTTAGTACAGACAAATGAGAGGTCCTCCTGAGCAAAGACTGTCCAACTCAACCACATTGTGATGGTTATTACTTGTTAACCTGACTAGGCCGTGGTACCCAGTTTTTGGTCAGACACTAGTCTAGATGTTACTGTGAAGGTATTTTTTTTAGATGTGGTTAACATTTATATCAGTCAACTTTGAGTGAAGCACATTACCCTCCATAATGTGGGTGGACCTCTTCTAATCAGTTGAAAGCCTTCAGGGAAATATACTGAGGTCCCACAAGGAAGAGGGAACTCCACCTTCAGGCTAACTTGGGACCCAACCTGCAATATTAGGTTTTCCCTGGGCCTCCAGTGTGCTGGCCTACAGATTATAGACCTCTCCTCTTATAAATACCCTACCTCACTTTACTCATACCTGTCACAGGGATAATGAATCAAAACCTCATCTTTTTTTAAGAATAGAAAGTAAGAGAAATCAGGTTGGCTCAGAAAAACATGGAAGAGAAAGGTGAGCACACATAAAGTGCTATCCTCCAAATTATGTTGCCTTGTCTCCCCTCACCAACTGCCCACTACTGTCCTCACACCGCAGCCCTTAGCACTAGCCTCTGCACCCTAATGAAAGCCACAGATGCTTTCATCATTTAGAGCTCTTTCTCAGTTTTGTGTAAATAAAACATCTCCAGGATTGCATATTGGGAGGGAAGTTGTGAGGCACTGTGTGATATTCAGTTACTCATCCTGTCAGATAAGAAGGGGCAAATCATTTTATCTGGTTTATGACAATTTAAAAAAAATCTAACTACAACTTTAAAAGTCTTTTTTACCCCTCTTTTCTGGCAATTTGAACCATTTTAACTCTGGGCATATGTGAAGTTCTTTGTTTCGCTTTGTTTTTTTTTAACCATCTTAACCATTCAAAAATAATTCCATGACATAACTGCAAGTAGAAAAATATTAATATATAAAGTTTGAAATGGAGGTACAACTTCTACAATGGCAAAAAAAGAAACATAATTTGCCCCTCCATAACAGTGATCTTCAGAGGAAGAAAGGGAGGGGCAGGGGGAAAAGAATTGTCCCAGCTGCTAAGGAAGTCTAAAGTATATAAAGTGAATAAGTATATATATATATATATATTTAATTTTCAGTCTGAATCCCCACCCAATATAATGCTTTAAACCCTCTCTCTTCAGATCTTGGCATTGCTCTGCAGCAAGTCAACACATGGTGCTCTATAGTTATTGCAGTTTATTCCTACTATTCACACGATCACACTCATGGCCTGCAACAATTTATATCTCATTGCCATGTTAATAAAGACTACATTTCTCTAATAATTTGTGGAAATTTTGTTCTTTAATATTTTCTTATAACCAGACCTTAGTAAAAAAAAATTGAACAAGAACAGGAAATTGAAAACTCAATTAAGGGAACCCAGAACACAGAGGTAGAATGGTTGAAATTCAGACCCAGGAAACAGAAATGCCAGAGTAAATTTATGAAAACTTTGATTAAAAAGTCACAGCACATCTTGGCTTTTGTGAATAGTACTGCAATGAACACGGGGTACAAATATATCTTTGAGATCCTGATTTCATTTCCTTTGGATAGACACCCAGAAGTGGGATTACTGAATCATACAGTAGTAGTTTTGTGTTTTGAGGAAGCTCCTTACTGTGTTCCATGGTGTGTTTACCAATTTACATTCCCATCAAATGAGTGGAAAAAGAAAATGTGTGTGTGTGTGTGTGTGTGTGTGTGTGTGTGTGTGTGTGTATACACACAGAAGGATATTATTTAGACAAAAAAAGAGAAGGAAATGTTGCTGTTTGTGACAACATAAATGAACTAGAAAGACATGGTGCTAAGTGAAATAAACCAGACACAGAAAGATAAATACTGTATGATCTTGCTTATATGTAGAATCTAAAAGAAAGTCAAACTCATAGAAGTAGAGAGCAGAATGGTGGTTGCCAGTGTCTGGGATCTTGGATAAAATGGAGAGATGTTAGTCAAACAGTACAAACATTCAGTTATAAGATTAATAATTTCTGGGGATCAAATGTGCAGCATGCTGACTATCATTAATAATATTGTATTGCATACTTGAAATTTTCTGAGAGTATATAATGTGTTCTTACCATATACACAAAAATGGTACCATATACACAAATATGAAGTGATGGATGTGTTAACTTGATTGTTGTAATCATTTCACATTTTATACATATATTAAACTTCATTGTACACCTTAAAAATAAAAACATCATATTATACAACCTAAACATATACAATTTTAATTTGTCAATCATCCTTCAGTAAAGCTGGTGAAAAAGAATAAAAATTAATTAATTAAATGTTAGAGCACTAAGATTGAAGGAAATTAATAATTTATAAAAACAACAAGAATAAATGGTCCACATGTATTACTTATCTATTTTTTCTTAACAAAGGACTTCAAAAAATAACATGTATTATTATCTCACAGTTTCTGTGGGTCAGGAGTCTGAGCACAGCTTAACTGGGTCTTCAGCTCAAAGTCTTACAGAACTTCAGTCAAGGCATCTGCTGGTATGTGTTCCTTTCTGGAGCACAGTATTTTCTTCCAAAATTGAGTGGCTGTTGGCAGAATTCAGTTTCTTGTGGTTGTAGGACTGAGGTTCCCACTTTCTTGATGGCTGTCAGCTGGGATTTTTTTTTCAGCTCCTAGAGGCTGCCTGCAGTTCCATGCTACATGGCCCTGTCACAGGCCATCTGGCAGCTCATTTTTTAAAGTTCCAGAAGAGAATCTGTCCCCCAGACTTCTAAGATGGAATCTTATATAATGTAAATAATCATAAGAATTTCTTTCCCATATGCTATGCCATATACTATTGGCTAAAAGCAAATATCAGTTTTCACTTGCTCTAAAGGGGAGGGAGTTATTGAAGGTGTTATTCATGGGGTTACCCTAGGGTGTGTTTCCCACTCATCAATTAAATATCTGAGATATTGCTTTCCCTTCATTTTCCAGGCCATGAATCTAAGCATAAATCAAAACTTGAAGAAATGGAGCTCATTAGACAGAAGGTGAAAGACTAAGATATAAAAGAAACATGGCATAAAAATATAAAACATAACTGATGGAGAAAATAATAAAATAAGGAAAATATTTTCTTTTTTGAAGTAAAGTAGTAAGATTTAGCAAATAATTCAAACTCATACATTGCATTACAAAGTCATGAAAAGGAAAGTAATCTACAAATATGAATGAGAAACAATTTTCAACTTTACATGGGAAACTTTGAAATGAAAAGCAATGTTATCTAGCCAGAGAAATAGGGAAAACAATGGAACAAAATAAGCTTGTAAAATCAGAGCATAGATGTTAACACTTATACATTGTTGTTCTAAACACTCCCTTATGACAGATTATCATGAAAAAATAATATGTGATAACCAGCAAAATATTTATGTCTCTTAGAATAACAATATATTTGCAATGAATTTAAAATAGGTTGAAAATAAAGAGACAAATAAAGATACACAGGCAAATTCAAACAAAGAGAAGGAAACAGAAACATTAGAAGTCAAAGTAAGGGAACCTGAGAATTATCATATGCAGACATGACTAAGTATAAATGATTGAAAGGATCAGTACTTGTTGTAGGAAATGTTACAGAGTAAAGCCTTTTGCCATATTTATTCATTACTGTGTGGATATTATAGAGAGTATTTGAGTGTATGAAGATTGTGACAATTGAGAGATATGATTGGGAGGAAGAACTTGTGTATTTGGCCTTCCCAGGGTCTACTCATTACTAATTTGCAGATGCTACCATATGTTATATTGGTAGCAGACTCTAATAGAATCTGGGGGTCTAGAGGTGAACACTTAAATGAAAAGCATTCAATTCTCCAAGCGTTAACTAAAGGAATGGTCTTATTTAAAATCAAGAAAATGGTGCTCTGAATTGTAGACACCTTAGTAATTCTTAGAAAAAACATTTATTCTTGGCAATTAATAAATTGAAATTTGGTGTATAGAGTAAATGTTGGCCTGTTTGTTTATATATTCATATTATCTAAAATCATAACCAAGAGCCTATTCAACCTTGAATGAACTACAAAATCTCTAATTCCCCTACCTGTCTCACTGGATATATCTGGAGAGCCATCTACCCTGCTCTTATATTGGGAATTTCTGTTTCAGTTTTATTTAACTTCAGTACTTGTTAGATAGATGATGATGATAGATGACTAAGAGATAGGTAGATATATAGATAGATGGATATGATAGACAAATATAGAGATATATAAAACGTTTAAGAAATTGAAAATAATATGGCTTTTTCTACTTATATACACAGTTAACATATGTAAAGATTTGGTATATCAAAATTTTATTCAATTGTTTTTTAGTGAACTGGTATTCACTAAATTGATGAGGCCAAATAAGTCTGTTTCACAGGATTTTGCACACACACCCATACACTCAAACCACCACTCTTACAGCATTAAGATAACTCAAATTTGGAGGTGTGAAGTGAGGTGCATTGTGAATATGCTACAGTCTATGTTCCTAAAATGCCAGTTATTTAAGAGTGTAAGGTTGTTCCTCCTAAAAGTAGAGAAAATATGTATTCTATTCATGCTCTGTCAGGTGTAGGCAAAGTTGTCTTGGGAACATGAGGAGCAGAGAGACAAAACCAAGTCATTGGCTGGAGAGACCCAACCACTGGGCAATTTCCAAAGAGAAAGTTCTTAGTTTTGAAATTATTTCCAAATAATTGGTGTAACAAGGAAAACATGTACCTCCTCGTATGCGGTTGGTGGTAGGACGTCAAGCACTGTCTCCTATGGTCTTCTAATAATTTGATCAAGTAAGTACTGGGCACTAAAATAAGCAGATGAAAAACACAAGTAGTCATTGAAGAACTTTTTTTAAAGGTGACTTTTCTGGACCATTAATGATGCTGCTTAATTCCAGGAACTGCTGTAAGTGCAAACTGTCTTATGGCAAAGGTGAAGTTTTATGAGTTAATGATAGTGATGGATTTAAGAGTGCTATTATAAAACATTGAACATAAAATTGAAGACACATCTAATCAAGAAAAAAGTAATATAGAAATGGTACACCTGATTGTATAACATAACTACATTTTCAATTTACAGAGTTAAATTTCATCACCAATGTATTTGAAGATTTTAGAGCATGTGTTATCTAATAACAGTGGGAGTAAGGACATGAGTATTTTACTTCTTATTTAATAAAGGTCATAATTTAGTAATATTTATTACTGTACATTTAAAAATATATTATTTCAAAATTCATTTTTGTCACTTGCTAAATAGTCCTTACATGTCTCCTTTTTCAGGATTTAAATACAATGAAAATTAAAACTGATTTTTTTATGGTATCTTTATTACTTATCTATACCTGTAATCTAAACAATTGTATGAAAAGAAAAAACCGTGAAGGAAAGTGGCTGATTAGAAATTGCTTTTATGCACATTTAAAAATAATAAAAGAAAAATCCATATACAAAGCTAATGAACTATAAAATGTTTGGTAAATTATGACAACTTAATTTATTAGTCAGAATAAACTATGGTGAGATAAACAAAACCAAACAAACAAACAAATAATGCCACCCACTCTCAGGCACTTATAATGACAAAGATTTCTATCATATTCAAGGTACGTAACCAATGATTGTTATGAAAAGGCCAAACCTGACAGTTGTACTATTTCACAATGTTTTTCACAACTGCTGACTCATAAAATGGAGCATAGAAATCAAAGCACTGGCTCATAAATATTTTTGTCTAGATGAAATGTGCTCATTCTAGCTACAGACGATAGGCCAGTTAGTAGTTATACAGCATAGCCTACCTCTTCAAACCTACTGAGAAATGCAGGAAACACATTGTTTCATCAGTAAACATTAACAATCTCTGAAAGAGTCTTCCCTTCTGTTCTTTAAATATCCTTTTGCATTTTTTTTTAACACATAGAACTGACTATATCCCTGGCAAGGAAAGCAGGTCAAAAGTGCCATTCCATCTACTATAGACAATGTCTGAATCCCCCTAAAATTGATAGGTTAAAACCTAATACCCAATGTGATGGCATTAAGAGGTGAGAACTTTGGGAGGTGCTGAGACCCTCATGAATGGGATAAATACCCTTTTATAAAAGAGCCCTGAAGAGAGTTACCTTCCCTTTTTCTCCATGTGAAGACATAGGGGCAGAAGGCTGTCTGGGAACCAGGAAGCAAGTCCACACTAGACACCAAATCTGCCAGTACCTTGGACTTGGACTTGCCAGCCTACAGAACTGAGAGAAATAAATGTTGGTTAAGCCACCAAGTCTATGGTATTTCATTACAGCAGCCTCAAATGCATCACTGCATCCAGCTTAATGTCTAGGATTTCTGGTTGATGCACAGAAGTTTCTACATCCTGTCTCAAACTTCCTTTTCTTAATTTGGAAGCTATAAACTAGTAAATCAAGTTATCTTATCTCTAGAGTACACATGCACACACACACACATGCACACACAATTTTGAAGTAGGAAGCAGTGAAGAC
This sequence comes from Stenella coeruleoalba, assembly GCF_951394435.1. NCBI lineage: Eukaryota > Metazoa > Chordata > Mammalia > Artiodactyla > Delphinidae > Stenella > Stenella coeruleoalba. The sequence goes on along the minus strand of NC_137148.1, from coordinate 10,923,546 downwards.
ATAGGGCCATGGTAGTTCTGAATCACTTTTATCACATCTGGAGATGGTCCACAGTCCTGAAGGTATGAACATTCATGAGTAGGCAGTCATTCTATTCTCTGGAAGGAACATTCTTGTCCCTCATTCTCCACGGTCATCTGAATCCATATCTGGTCTAGGAGATTCTGCCTATTTATTACCCTCTTTTGTCCTTAAGTCCTCCATAGACTGTATATAGTTTTTCCAGCCTGTTTTCTTTCTAGAGAGATTGTATGCCTAAGGGTCAAAACAATATATATATATATATATATATTTTTACCAAGGTCTGTGGTTTCTTAAGCAGTACAACTGTCTCAGAACCATAGACATCTTTTTATCTATTTAACTTCTGTAATTTCCATGTGTTGGTAACAGCACATAGTTATTTCAACAAATTGGTAATTAAAATTATAACCTTCATATCTCTAGTTTATTAAAACAAATGCAGGGGCTTCCCTGGTGGCGCAGTGGTTGAGAGTCCGCCTGCCGATGCAGGGGACACGGGTTCGCGCCCCGGTCCGGGAGGATCCCACATGCTGTGGAGTGGCTGGGCCCGTGAGCCATGGCCACTGAGCCGGTGCATCCGGAGCCTGTGCTCTGCAATGGGAGAGGCCGCAACAGTGAGAGGCCCACGTACCACAAAGAAAACAAAACAAAAATAAACAAATGCAAGGCTGTGACATCTTAATATGTATACCAGCACATAAAAAAGGAAAAGCATACACTCTTTAACATTTAACTAACTGTAATCTATGGCTCCCATTGAACTGATATCATATTTATAATGTTTCAATTGATGTAAATGCTATGTTGATATAATTGCTTCAGTTCAATGTTGAAAATGCCTTGAACTTTTGCATTGTTGGTAAAAGCTGGAAGGAGTTCAGATTTACATATGATAAAATAAAATGCTTTCAGTCATCCACAAGATAAAACATGAGTTATCTAGCATTCATAATGGATTCCTACAGAAAATATTTTTTGAAAAAATGAAAACAAAGGAACATTTTATTAATAATTAAAAATGCATGAAATCAGTTCAGCTTATACATCTGAGTAGATCATCAGGTTAGTTTTGTAATGTTATTTGATTATTTAGCATTTTATGTGGGTTTCTTTCTCTTTGTTCTTCTTTCAGAGTAGATTGTTTTGAGGGGAAAAAAAAAGAATCTGCTTCTACTATTGATAGAACTTGACTTCTGACCTAAGATGCCATGTTTTCAGATGAATATTCTTAAGTGTGCATATTGTTTTTGTACTTCATGTTCTATTCATGGTTAAATATTACAGAGGTTGGGCTTCTCTGGTGGCACAGTGATTGGAAGTCCACCTGCCGATGCAGGGGACACGGGTTTGTTCCCCGGTCCGGGAGGATCCCACATGCCGCGGAGCAGCTGGGCCCGTGAGCCATGGCTGCTGAGCCTGTGCGTCCGGAGCCTGTGCTCTGCAACGGGAGAGGCCACAGCAGTGAGAGGCCCGCGTAGTGAAAAAAAAAAAAAATTACAGAGGTTATAAGTGTGTTTCCATGGAAATTAAGTACTTAGGCTAAGAAAATGAATATTTTAAAAAGGGATTAGTTTTGATTTTTTGTTTGTTTTTTTTATGAGTCAACTGAGATGATCAACTAGAGAAAATCACAAGGACCTAGCTTGTCTAGTTTCAAAGACTGGGGTAAATGACAACTATTACAGGGCTTACGTTGTTTCCCCAGTAGTTTCCTATTAAACCAGCAAATAAGCAGTGCATTGGATTTATGAGCTAAGTATCCTTGGAAGCTCACAGGTACAGAATAATATTTGTACAGAGGAGGCACACTAGGATATGATTAGAAAGTCATATCCACAAAATACATACAAAATTTAAAATAATATTTCAAGAACAGTTAAATATATTAATAAAATGAAAGAAACTATAAAATACAAAATAATTACAAAATATTAGAAATTTTAAAAATTTGGCCAAAAGAAAGACTTGAAAAAATCTTACTGACTCATAAAAAAAATGAAAATTAAAGAAAATATTTTATGCACAAAGATTAAACTAGAAAGAATACAAGAGAAAAAAATCCAATGTACAATACCATAAAAATAGAAAAAAAAAACTAGAAAACATAAAAACATTTCAAAATTATGTGAATAAAATTAACTTGGTATGGTTAAAAATAAATTTTATATGAAGAAACACTAAGAAAACACTATTGTAGGTTCTCATTTTTAATCTCACTCTTATTTTCAGTTGGAGACCATGCAATCAGTGTTAAAGTACTAACCACAGGCAAGGAAGGTGAAAAATGAATGTATAATAGTGTTCCCTACGTTAAGACTAATGTTCAGACTAACATTCAGACTAATGTTACCTCTAAAACAAGTATTTCATTCTCAGCTTATCTATGGTCAAATAGATATAATATATACCCCCAAAGTTTTCCATGAGGTCCTTATATCCAAGGTTACATCAAAATAACCTAATATTTTGAACACAGAAACCTCTAAAATTATATTTAACAATAAGACAAGGAAATCATCTCATGAACAGCACATTTAAAATGGGAGTAAGCTATTTACTTAAAAAAAAGCAAAATAGAGCTTTACTTATTGTTATGGAAAATTTCTGATATACATATACATAATAGTAAAAATAAGAGTATAAAGAGCTCCCATCCAACAAGCAACAACACATAGCTATTCTTGGGTCATCTCTACCACTCACACACACTTATTAATCACCACTTGTAAAAATGTGGACCTTTTACTATTGCTCATGTTTCCAAGAAAATGCAGGTTGCTAAAGTTTTGGGGAAAAAATTCTATAGAATGGTTCAACTACAGAAACATAATGACAGATTGCTGCTTGACAATATTGAAATTTTATGTGTGTTTTGAAGGGAGTGTAGCAATAAATATTTTGGTATTCTGTGCTTGATTTTCAAATATCAAAAACAGTGTAGCAAATATCATAATATTTAGATTATAGTCAATGTCAAAAAATAATAATAATCTAACTATAATACATATACCATTAGAATGTGAAATTATATTTTAGGGAAAGGAACTGAAACAGACCTATAGTTACCTTATATTTGGCCTTACAGTGCATTAGTAAATCTGTAAATAAATAAGGCATATAAAGTTCTTTGGTTTTGTCAAAATAAAGATGGCTCTATGTTGAAATAAGAAAATAATAAATTGGATTTCTGTTAGAATTACTAGGCTTTAATTACTTGTAATGACTAAAAGGAGTAATTGAGAGTTTGATTGCTACCTGTTATAAATCACATGACTCAATAGGAAAAAAGAGTGTCTTCCTGATTAAAAATATATTTTGTAATTTCAAACAGTGGCTGATTCTATTATTACTACAATCTACCTTTATTGTCTTACTATACAGTTAAATAGATTCAGTACTAATTATTTAGGTATTTACATTTTAAAAATGACCAAATTATCTGTTGAGCTACATAAGAGGTTCAGCTGATCTAACACCATCTCTCTGCATGTCTTGAAATATTGGGGTAATCATGAGATTGCTAAAGTTTAAGGAGAAACATTCTACTGGATTGCTCAACTACAGAAATATATTGGCAGATTGCAGCCCTGACGATAATGAAATTATATATGTGGTTTGAATGGAGCATGGCAATAGATATTTTGGTATATTATGCCTGATTTTCAAACACCAAAAATAATGTAGCAAATATAATATTTAGATTATAATCAATGCCAAAAAACAATAAAAATCTGGACTTCTTGAGTGAACTCCATATTCTTACAGACACAAGATGATTGAAGTGAAAACTTATACAATTTTTCTATACTGAATTGCTGTAGCAGGAGCTGTCAGCACCACATTCAAATCCTTTGGTCTTCACCATACTAATGATCCTGTCCAGTTTCCAAGAGTCAGCATCTGCATGTCTTTGCCTGATAACTTTCTCCATCCACCGGTGCTTGATTAGCGTTCGTACACACTATGCTTGTAATGCTGGCAAGCTAATGACCACCATCCTGAAACCCTGCTCCAATAGCTATCAAACAATGAATGACAAGAGTTAATGAATAAATCATTCTATTGCAGGTGGGATTACTTTTAGGCAAGTGTTTCTATACTGGATTTTAGAGTTCTTTAGTGGCATTAAGATAGATGATTGATAAATGAAATGTGATTGATAAATGAAATTCATTGATAATGCACAGATTACTATGTGCCCTCTGATTTGTGTCATACTTCCTTATTTTATACCAGTGGTTCCTAGAATTAACTACTAAATAAACTACTTCTACTTGAAACCTTGTTTTGGGTTATGATTTGGAGAGTTTAAACCAAGACAACTGGTAACAGACATTTTCCCAGGAAGCAGATCCTCAGGATGGGATCCTGGCTTTAGCTGCTATGCTAGCCAGATGGCAACCAGGGTCCCTTTGCTGGTTTGAAGTAGGGTGGTGTATAGCATCACAATTTCTAAGACTATCAGGTATTGTGGATTGGGATGGCATCTAATTGGAAGCCTTCACTGGTCATTGCAATATCCACAGTGCTTGGGATGCATAAAAGTAAGTACAAGGACTGTAGAGTTGTTGGGTTTTGCGAAGGGCCATTGTGCAAATAACAGGTGTAGGCTAGGCAACTAGGAACTCATGGTTTGGGGTGAAAGCTAGAAGGCTTCTGTGGCAAGGTGCTCATTTCCTTGAGCCAGGAGAAAACTGTGCTGATAAAAATCCCAGGATTTGATTGTGTATCAGAGTTACAAAAAAAAAAAAAAAAGGATAAACATGCAGCAGCCTAAGTTTTATTCTAGCGGAGGTCTGATAGGGAAGTTAGGGGAGCCTGAAATCAGAGTGTTAGTACCAGAGTGGATGTAGTTTCAACCCCCAAACTCCAGATTTCCCTTGGTCCTTACCACTCTTGTCCTTAATTTTGTAGTCATTGGCACCCAGTTTCCTGCAGTCATTATCTGTGATAGAAAAAATACTCCTTTCTCTTTTGCTAGGGGTAGCAGAATGCAAGGCACATGAAGACTTCAGTTGTAGTATGTATCTCACAAGGTGATATTTTATACCCTTAAAATTTGCTCCTGGGATTCCCAAGTGACACAGTGGTTAAGAATCTGCGTGACAATGCAGGGGACACGGGTTCGAGCCCTGGTCCAGGAAGATCCCATGTGTCACAGTGCAACTAAGCTTGTGCACCACAACTACTGAGCCTGCACTCTAGAGCCCATGAGCCACAACTACTGAGCCCACAAGCCACAACTACTGAAGCCCACATGCCTAGAGCCCATGCTCCACAACAAGAGAAGCCACTGCAATGAGGAGCCTGTGCACCACTATGGAGAGTAGCCCCCCACTCACTGCAACTAGAGAAAGGCTGCATGCATCAACGCAGACCCAATGCAGCCAAAAATTAATAAATAAAATAAATTTATTAAAAGAACCTGCTCCAATTTCACCTTGATAATTAATTAGTGAAGGATGAATCAGTTGAATCAATTAAAGAAATAGCATCTCTGCTTCAGAAGGAAGGAGATTACTCACCATAATGACTTCAGTACCTAGCCAATGTAGATTCTTGTAAACAAGAAACAGGGAAAATGTGTGGGGATGAGTCTTAATGGTAAGGAACTGGGAAGCCTAGAATGTAAGCCAAGAATATAAGAACATTGGTGTAGGGGCATGCTCCCATAACTCAAATAACTCAGGATATAAAATTCTAAGAAGGACATCTAGAGATAGTCCTAAAAAGGTTCCATTGCAGGGGGAGAGGGTGGCTTAAAACAAGACATTTATTTCTCACAGTTTTGGAGACTGGGGCAAGTCCAAGATCAAGGTGTGGACCGATTTGGTTCCTAGTTGAAAACAACTGTCTTCTTACTGTCTCCTCAGAGCTGTGTCTCCATTCCTCTTTTAATAAAACCACTAATCCCATTATGAGGGCCCCACCCTCATGCCCTCATCTAATCCTAATTACCTTCCAAAGGCCCCATCGCTAAATATCATCCCCTGGGACTTAGAACTTCAACATATTAATTGGGGAGGAGGTTACAATTCAGTCCACAGCACCTGGCATTTCTCCTCTAGCCAACTCACCAGCACGTATCTGTGCTGCTTCCAAACCCCACGTGCTATACCTGCCAGACACCCACCCTTTTTCTTCTGTTCATTCTTCCTCAGGTGGAGTAGCCTTGACTCCACACTTCTCTGCCATATCCTGGTCAGCTTCTCTTTATATTATGGTAGCTGTTGATATTGATCACTTGTGCCGTGCTCTACCCTGCTCAGCTCACCCAACTGGTTATCTGTAAACTGGCAGTAGGCAATAGGTATAGAGCCTCATGTCAGTCTCTGCAATTCTTTATTCTCTCAAAGGAAATCTTGCAATTTGCAACATAAATGGGCCTTGAGGACATTATGCTAAATGAAATAATTTAGAGAGAAAAGGAAAAAAAATACTGAAGTCATCGATACAGAGAACAGATTGGTGTTTGCTAGAGAAGGCAGGGGTTGGACATGGGGGAAATGTGTAAAGAAGGTTGTTCTCCACATGAATTATATGATTAAACATGAATCATATAATTATATTATGCACTTTGTTCTTTAATATTTTTTCCAGGTGCATTGATGTCATTTGTGGGGTTTGTTTCTTTTGTTTGTTTTTTCTTTTTCTCTAATTCTGTTCTCTTACATGGAAACATATATTTTTCAGGGGTTCTCAGGGTCACTTTCTAACTCTTTCTTCTATTTATACTTACCACAGTAGGTAGAAATAACTCTCATTTCAATTAGAAAGGAATTAATAAAGTTTTGGAAATACTTTAAAACATTTAAATGGATTTTTGTTATTTTAAGTTTTATTTTGAAAATCTCCAAATCTAAAGAAAAGCTGCAGAATAGTACAATAAAAAATGGATTAACCTTTGCTTAGGCTCACAAATTTCTAACATTTCTTTATTTTTCCTACTGTTTCATAAATCTGAACATACAGTAGCAATTTTTATTTATATTAAAGCATGTGAATTTAAATGGTAGATAACAAGATTCTTCACCCCTAAATACTTTGTATGAATATCTTAGGAATACAGAGAACATTCCCTTATAAAACCTCAGGGCTATCATATTCAGGAAATGTATCATGCATGCAATATCTCTTGTACAATTCATGTTTAAATGTTGTCCATTGTCTTAAAAATAAAGACATTTATAGCAATCTTCCCCAAACCAAAATCCAATATAGAAACATATTTTGCCTTTAGTTATAATGTCCTTTTAGCATACTTTTTTTTTTCTGAAACAATTTTTCAGCCTTTCACAACATTGATATTTTTGAAGTATAAAGGTCAAGAATTTTACAGAAGGTCCCACAAGTTATGTTTCCCTGAATATTTCATCATAACTAGATCCAGGTAATGAATTTTTGACAGGGGCCTAACATATGTGAAATTTTGTCATTTTCATAGCATCACATCAGAGTGCATCTGGTATCACTGTCTTTGGTATTTATACCTTTATTGCATCTGGTATCAGTTTAGCCTTTATCAGTGTGGTAACTTTGATGTGGTGGAGCCTACCAGATTTCTCCATTCAAAGGTTTCTTCTTTCTTTTAATATTTAGTGAGTAATTTATGGCTAGCAATTTTGATCCTGTTTTCAACAAACTTTCATCTAATGGTTGAACATCTATCAATACATATCAATATCAATCACTTTTTATTTTGATGATTCTAACTATCACTTCCTCTATATAGTATGTTAGTTGGCATAACACCTTAAAGAAGAGTTTTATTAGATCAAGAAGGATTTGCTTTTATTTTGTGATCCTATAAATTTGACACTTTTGAAGAGTGAAAACATCTAACAAAAAAACCCACTATACACTATGCAAAATACTAAGATGATCTGCAATGTAGCAAGATCTAGTCTCATAGAAAATTTGAAGGATGTAATACAGTATTGTTGACTTTACTTACAATGTCATGACGTAGATCTCCAGAATTCATTTTCTAAATAAATTTAGAAAATTTTTACCCTTTCGCCTACATCCCTTCAAATTCCCCCACCTCCCAGCTCCTGAGAAACACCACTTTAACTCTGTTTCTATGAGTTTGTCTTTTTTAGATTCCACATGTAAGTGATATCATATGTATTTGTCTTTCTGTCTGACTTTATCTCACTTAGCATCATGCCTTCAAGGTCCATCCATGTTGTAGCAAATGACAAGATTTCCTTCTTTCTCATGACTGAATAGTGTTCCATTGTGTGTGTGTGTGTGTGTGTGTGTGTGTGTGTGTGTGTGTGTATGCATTATACCTTTATCCATTCATCTGTTGATGGACACTTAGGTTGTTTTCATATCTTAGGTATTGTGAATAATGCTGCCATAAACATGGGAATGTGGATATATATTTTCAATAGTCGGTTTTATTGCCTTTGGATATGTACCCTGAAGTGGGGTTACTGGATCATATAGTAGATCTATTTTTCATTTTTTGAGGAACCTTCATACTGTTTTCCACAGTGGCTGAACCAATTTATATTCACATCAAGAGTGCACAAATGTTGTCTTTTCTATGCACTCTTACCTCTCTTGTCTTCTTATCTCTTGTCTTCTTTATGATAGCCATTCTAGCAAGTATATATAAGGTGATATCTCAGCGTGGTTTTGATTTGAACTTTCCTAATGATTAGTGACGTTAAGTACTTTTCCACATACCTGGTGATCATTTGAATGTCTTCTTTGTAGAAATACTAATGTAATTCCTACCTAAATCCCAATGACATTTTTCACAGAAATAGAAAAACAATTCTAAAATTCATATGTAACCACAAAAGACCCCAAATAGCCAAAGCAATCTTGAGCAACAACAAAACTGGCATTGTACTTCCTGATTTTGTATTCTATTACAAAGCTTCAGTAATCAAAACAGTATGGGACTGGCAAACATAAAGACATAGAGACCAGTGGAACAGAATAGAGAATTTAGAAATTCACCCATGTATACACAATCAACTAATCTTCAACATGGGCACCAGGAATACAAAATGGGGAAAGAATAGCCTCTTTAGTAAGTGCTTTTGGGAAAACTGGATATTCATATTAAAACGGAATCTTATTACACCATACATAAAAATCAACTCAAAATGGGTTAAAGATTAAATGTAAGACGTGAAACCATAAAACTCCTAGAAGAAAACATAGGGAAAATTCTCCTTGACATTGGTCTTGGCAGTGATTTTTTAGATGTGACAATGAAAGCACAGGAAATGGTAGCAAATAAACAAGTGGGACTATGTCAAACTAAAAGCTTTCTGTACAGCAAAGGAAACAATAAACAAATTGAAAAACAACCTATGGAATAGGAGAAAATATTTGCAAAGCATATATTTGATAAGTTCATATCCAAAACATATTGAACCTCCTACAATTTAAAGGCTTCAAAGCAAATAACTGGATTTAAAATGAGCAGAGTTTAAAATTTCTTTACCCAGATTTCATATATTTTTCTCACAGTTCTAAGAGAGAAGTTTATAGCAGTACGATCCAAGAACAACAAAAACAAAACCCCACAAAGTTAGTAGAATGGAAGAAATAATAAAGATCAGAGCAGAAATAAATGAAAACGAAATTAAGAAAACGATAGCAAAGATCAACAAAACTAAAAGCTGGTTCTTTGAGAAGATAAACAAAATTGATAAACCATTAGCCAGACTCATCAAGAAAAAAAGGGAGAAGACTCAAATCAATGGAATTAGAAATGAAAAAGGAGAAGTAACAACTGACACTGCAGAAATACAAAGGATCATGAGAGATTACTACAAGTAACTATATGCCAATAAAATGGACAACTGGAAGAAATGGAAAAATTCTTAGAAAAGTACAACCATCCAAGACTGAACCAGGAAGAAATAGAAAATATGAACAGACCAATCACAAGCACTGAAATTGAAACTGTGATTTAAAATCTTCCAACAAACAAAAGCCCAGGACCAGATGGCTTCACAGGCAAATTCTATCAAACATTTAGAGAAGAGCTAACACGGATCCTTCCCAAACTCTTCCAAAATATAGCAGAGGGAGAGACACTCTCAAACTCATTGTAAGAGGCCACCATCACCCTGATACCAAAACCAGACAAAGATATCACGAAAAAAGAAAATTACAGGCCAATATCACTGATGAACATAGATGCAAAAATCTGAAAAATTTCAAACGTGTTTTGTTTTGTTTTTGCTGTAGTTTTACATTTTACATGTAAGTCTGTAATCATGTTGAGTTAATTTTTGTATGTGGTATGAAGTATGTCCAACCGTCCTCACACTATTTGTTGCAAAATTTGTATTTCCTCTGTGGAATTGCTTGTTCACCGTTTTCAAAATCAGTTGGACATATTTGTGTGGGTCTTTTTCTAGGTTGTCACTTCTGCTCTGTTGATCTATACTTCCAATATAACAGTCTTGATTACTATAGGTATATAATGTCTTGAAAAAGTATGACAGTTTCCTCCTACTTTATTCTTCTTTTTCAAAATGGTTTTAGCTCTTCTAATTATTTTGCTTTTCCATATAAATTTTAGAAGAATATTGTCTGTATCTATAAAAATCTTTCTAGGATTCTGACAGGAATTGTGTTATATCTGTATATCAGTTGAGGAGATGTAGCATCTTTACCATGGTGAGTGTTCCAATTTTTGAGCACAGCATGTCTTTCTATCTATTTAGATATTCTTGAATCTGTTTAATCAACATTTTATAATTTTCAGTGTATAAGTCAGTTATATATTCTATTTACATCTAAGTATTTATTTCTGTGTGTGTAACTGTAAATGGTACAGTAATTTTAATTTTAGTGCCCATGTGATTTTTGCTAGCATATTGATATACAAAATATTTTTGTAGTTTTATCTTGTATTCTTTGACCTTGATGAACTCATTTTTTTGTACATTCCTTAAGATTTTCTATGGAGACACTATGTCATCTGCAAAAAGATATAGTTTTCACTCTTTCTTTCCAATCTGTGTGCCCCTTTTTTCTTGCCGTACTGAATTGTTTAGAATTTCTAGATCTAAGTTTATTGAGAATATTGAAAGCAGACACCTTTGCCTTGCTGCCACTCTTAGGGATAATACATTCAGTCCTTTACCATTAAGTCCTTCATCACTTGATATACTGTTACCTATAGGATTTTTGTGAATATTCTAGCAATTTGAGGAAGATCCTCTATTTCTATTTTTCTGTGTTTTTGTTCATGAAAGAGTGGTAATAATGTCAAATGCTTGTTTTATTTATTTATTTTTTCAAATACTTGTTTTACATCAAGTGATATGACATGTCATTGCTTCTTCTTATCTTTGCTAATAAGGTGAATAAAATTGGTTTATTTTTGTATATTCACACAGCATTGCATTCTTGGAAATAAAACCTCACTTGGTCACAGTGAATAGTTTTTTATGTACTCCTGAACATTTTCTGATAATATTTTGTTAATGATATCTGCATCTATTTTCATTTGGGATATTGGTCTGTAGTTTTCGGTTTGGTAGTGTCTTTGTCTGGTTTTAATATTAGGATGATATTAACTTCCTAAAATGATTTGGGAATTGTTTAATTTTCTGGGAGAGATTGTGTAGAACAGATGTTAATTCTCTTTTAAATCTTTGTGGAATTCTTTGGTGAAACAATATAGGTCTGGATATTTCTTTTTAAGAAGTTTTTGTTTATTAAATTTATTTATTTATTTCCATGATTTATTTATTATTATTATTTATTAAATGAGTGTCTTGTATACAGAGTATGGTTTGGTCAATTTTTAAAACCCACTTTGTCCATTTGTCTTTCAATTTGTATACTTGGATGGGTTACATTTCATATGTTCATTGATATTTTAAACCTTAAACCTGCATTTTTTTTTGGTTTTGTGTTTTGTTTCATGTTTCCTGAATTTTTTTTCTGCTTTTTTGTGTGCTTCCCTTTTTTTATCTTTATTAGAGTATAATTGCTTTACAATGTTGTGTTAGTTTCTGCTGTACAACAAAGTGAATCAGCTATCTGTATACATATATCCCCATATCCCTTTCCTCTTGTGTCTCCCTCTCACTGTCCCTATCCCACCCCTCTAGGTCCTCACGAAGCACCGAGCTGATCTCCCTGTGCTATGCAGTAGCTTTCCACTAGCCATCCATTTTACATTTGGTAGTGTATATAGGTCAGTGCTACTCTCTCATTCATCCCAGCTTCCCCTTACACCCACCCCATGTCCTCTAGTCCATTCTGTATGTCTGCATCTTTATTCTTGCCCTGCCACTAGGTTCATCAGTACCGTTTTTTTAGATTCCATATATGTGCGTTAGCATACGGTATTTGTTTTTCTCTCTCTAACTTACTTCATTCTGTATGACAGACTCTAAACCCATTCACCTCACTACAAATAACTCAGTTTCGTTTCTTTTTATGGCTGAGTAATATTCTATTGTATATACGTGCCAAGTCTTCTTTATCCATTCGTCTGTCAATGGCATTTAGGTTGTTTCTTTGTTTGTTTCTTGAGTATGTATTTTTAACATCCCTTTTGATTTAACTGGAATATTGTTAAATGACCTTTTTTTTTTTATTTTACAAGATTATAATTTTTGCTTCCACTAACAAGAACAATTTAGAAAGTGTAAGAAGAGAAGGAACACCTATTGTATTCGCTTATCTTTTATCCACTGTGTTCTTTTCTTCTTCCTAATAGTATTAGTTTCCTGTTACTGCTGTAACAAATCACCACAAACGTATTGGCCAAAAACAACACAAATTTATCATTTTACAATTTTGGCAATCAGAAGTCCAAAATAGGTCACCAAGTCTGTGTTTCTTCTGAAGACTATTGGGAAGAATGTGTTGCCTTGTCCTTTCCAGCTTCCTTAAGCTGCCCATATTCCTTGACCCCATTCCAGAGGTGACATTTCTTCCAACTCCACTTTTGACTCACACCTCCTTCATCTTTCTTCTATGGAATTATATGATTATATTGGGTACACTCGGACAATACAAGATGAGACCAAAATCCTTAACTTAATCACGGCTGCCAAAGTCCCTCTTACCATATAAAGTCATATATCCATAGGTCTCAGGATTAGGATATAAACATCTTTGGAGGTCATCACTGTGCCCTTTACACTGATATTGCAAGATACTTTTCCTTTGTATTTAGTTTTCAGGAGTTGATTGTGATGTATCTTGGTATGGATTTCTTTGACGTTATCTTATTGAGAATTCACTCAGTTTCTTGAATCTGTAGTTTTATGTGTTTTGCCAACTTTGGGAAATGTTCAGCCATCATTGATTTGATTAGTTATTTAGCCCCACCTCTTTCTTCTCTCCTTTAAGGACTTTGTCCACATAAATATTTGATTTTTTGTTATAGTCCCATAGGTCTCTGAGATTCTATTCATTTTTTTTTCTGTTTTCTTTCTACTCTTCAAATGGGGGTAGTTCTATTGTTCTGTCTTCAAGTTCACTGATTCTTTTCTGTATTCTTTCTACCCTACTGTTGAGTCCATCCACTGGGTATTTTTTTCCTCTGTTCTTGGATTATTCAGTCTGCAAAGCTTGATATTTTTCTTGGTAATGTCATCTATTTTTGGAGAATCTTTCACTTATTTATTTGCCATAGATTTCTATATTTGCATTTGTTTCAGGGACTTAATTGCATATTGAAACTTTTTTATGATGTCTGCTTTAAGGTTTTGTTAGATAATTCTAACATCTCTGACATCTTATTATTGGCATATGCTTATTGTCATTTGTTGTTCAGTGTGAGATCGTCCCAGTTCTTGGTGAGCGATTTCCAATTGAAATTTGGGCAACTTGGGTGTTGCTATGAAACTCTGGATCTTATTTGTTACTATCTTATTTTTTAAGCCATGTACATGAACATATTTTAATACTTGAATAATGTGTAGGTTCTTGTTTAAAAATATAGAGTGATTTATATAAAATGTTATGTATATAAATCATTTTTATATTTAAATGACAATATATAAGATTTGATAGAGAAGTTAGAATTTTTAAATAAATGCTTTTTATTACATTTTACACATTAATCTATGTTCATTTTGGATTCATATTTTACAACCTGCTAGTTTATGAAGGAAACAAAAATAAGGAAATTTTTCCTAATGGGATGTAAATTGATATTTCATTATGCCATTTGAGTAAATTTCATAAACCTATACACAAAGAAATGAATATCTCATCTCACAAGAATTTATTTATTTATTTATTTATTTTTAACATCTTTATTGGAGTATAATTGCTTTACAATGGTAAGAATTTAGAAACTTATTGAAATTCACTGGCACAACTGATTTACTTTTACTACTGGAATTTACATATCCACTTAGTATAATTACCTCCACCCTTTTATGAGCTTCTGTAAAGGAAATAAATCATCTTTTATGTAAGTATCAAGGAACACATAAACAACATATGATTTCATTTATTTCATACTCTAACAGTGATGAGAAAGAATCATTTGACAATAATGTAATAAATTATCACTATTTTCTAAAGCAATTGCAAAGCTATTATGTAGAAAAAGCAAGATGTTAATAAAGTAGGAAGGTTGGAGTATATTCTACAATGAATACTAATAATGATAGTATACTTGTTATTATGCGGGAATGACTTGGTAATTTACATTTAACTAGAAAATCATCCATTTTCTCAGTTTTCAAAATTTTCACAAAAATATCATGTGGTATTATGGTTTTATCTTAAAATTATAGTTTCTTTTTTGTGTGTTGTGTATTTTTGCATATTTTTAAATTTAACCTTAATAGGAGCAATTTCTAACAGAAATGGATTTTTTTATAACACAACTATAACAGCTGCATAATATTTACATGTATAGAGTTAGCATTTTCATATTTTTAATTATCCAATTGTTTGACACATTATTTTTACTGCTTGCAAAATTTGGAGATTTTAATATATTTCAATGTTTCTGCATTTTCTTAGGTAACTTTTAGAAAGTTGAATTGCTGGCTTAATGGTATGAGAGTCTTTAAGGGTTTTAAAATAGACTATACCATAAGCAAATTCTTTGTTTCTCACAATCTCTATAACATTTTAAAGGCGGTAAAATTTATTTTTAGAGAAAATTAGGGTATTTTTAACCATTTTTTAAACCATATTTTTAACCATTCTGCTGTTTTTGATACATGATTTTAAATGTTAAGATTGTGTTTTAATATTTTATTATTATTAACATATTACTGGTAATTCCATCTGGTAATATTACAGGAGCAAACTTATTGGGCTAGATCTTATGAACATTTGTAATAATCTTTATACAAATTGTCAAACTGTTTTCTAGAATTATATTAAATTTTCACAAATTATTATAATTAAAAACAAAAGTATTAATTTAATGGTTAATGTATTAGGATGTCATTATTATCATTTGCAATGACTTGGTACTGAGGTAAGACTTTTTTTTCAACATGTTGGTTAATGTTTAGAACTTCTTCTTCCACAAATGTTTATGTCATGGGAAACAAAGATTTAATAACACTGTAGTAGTTCCCTTTCTCCCTCCTAGTGGACACTGAAGGAATGATTGAGTCAAACAGATGGACCTCTTTGTAAACATGTTAATAATACTTGTTAAAGGAACAGTACTGGAGAGTTGTTATCTTTAAAAAATAGATATTTACAAGGACATATCCAGTCTGTTTAAAAGGTTAATACTTAATACACCTGCGATTCATGGTATGTCTAGTGTAATAACTAAAATGGGGATGAATGAGATCTTTGGTGTTAATAGTATTCTATTTCTAATTTATGTGCTCATTATATGGATGAGGTCAGTTTGTAAAATTTTGGCCAACTGTACACTTTATTTTGTGTTCTATTGTGCATTAATATTATATCTGAATAAAACAATTTTATTTAAAATATATATATATATATTTTACTTTCTGAGAGATTTTTTAGCTACCAACCTCTTTCCCACAGACATTTTGACTTGCCCTCACTCATCTTCTCATTTATCCATCCATTCATTTAACATATATTTTATTCAGTACTTACTATGTCTTCCAGACATTTGTGAAAAGACTGGAACAAGAGAGAAAAGTGTACACTGCTTGCTTAGAGCTTATATTCTACTGGAGATGAACTATACAATAAAATAAGTGAATATATATATATATATATATCTTTTTTTAAAGATCCAAATAAATATTGTCTACAGTAGACACTTTTTGAATGCAAGTATAGTTGATTTACTATAAATTTACTAAACGTTGAGTTAGTTTCTGCTGTACAGCAGTTATTCAGTTATACATGTATATACATTCTTTTTACATTCTTTTCCATTATGGTTTTTTGTTTGTTCTGTTTCTGGCCAACCTTTCTTTTTTCTTTTTTATTGGAGTATGCTGCTTTACACTACTCCATCAGTTTCTGCTGTACAGCAAAGTTAATCAGCCATATGTATGCACATATCCCCTCTTTTTTTGGATATCCTTCCCATTTAGGTCACCACAGAGCAATGAGTAGAGTTTCCTGTGCTATACAGTAGGTTCTTATTAGTAACATATTTTATACATAGTAGTGTATATATGTCAATCCCAATCTCCCAATTCATCCTTCCCTTCTCCCTTGGTATCCATACATTTGTTCTCTATATCTGTGTCCCTATTTCTGCTATGAAAATAAGATCACCTCCACCATTTTTCTAAATTCCATATATATGAGTTAATATATGATATTTGTTTATCTCTTTCTGACTTACTTTGCTCTGTATGACCTACAGACGTAGGTCCATCTATGTCTCTGCAAATGACACAATTTTGTTCTTTTTTATGGCTGAGTAATATTCCACTGTATATATGCACCACATCTTCTTTATCCATTCATCTGATGACGGGCATTTAGGTTGCTTCCATGTCCTGGCTATTGTAAACAGTGCTACAATGAACAATGGGGTGCATGTATCTTTTTGAATTATGGTTTTCTCTGGGTATATGTCCAGTAGTGGGATTGCTGGGCCACACAGTAGTTCTATTTTTAGTTTTTTAAGGAACCTCCATACTATTCTCCCTAGTGGTTGTATCAATTTACATTCCCACCAATAGTGTAAGAGGGTTCCCTTTAATGAATATATATATTTTCAAAGTTAGATCAGCTCTGACTGTCTTGGAACATATGAAGGTATTTAACAAAGGGGTTTGGGCAGCCCTTTCTGGGAGGTGGACTTAGCTGTGAATCTAAGCTCATGAGAAGGAGCCAGCAATGTGAATGGCCAGGAAAAGATCTTTGAATTGAACAAAAAGGTCCTAAAGTGATAAACTTCTTGGCAGATATTTGTCATAGAGAAAAAGCCAGCATGATGGAAGGTGTTAGGACATTTGTATAAAATGAAGATTAGAGAAATGTATTGGCCAAGATCCTCTGGGTCATAGTAAAATATTCTAAGTACAAGACAAATGAGATATGAAGGGCTAGGAATATGTACTTTGGACCTTTTCCTTGGAAAACAGTCTTCATTCAAAACCATGAATTATTTTTTTCCTTGTGTTATTGCAGTCTCAAAATTAGGTTAACAAGTTTCAGTAATGCCCTTTTTATCAGATTATAAATGATCTGTGGAAATAACTACTCTCTTAAATTGATGACTGTCATACACAAAAATCCATACCACAACATACAATTTTCATAGGATTTCTGAATTGGTGAAGAAGGTCTCTAAAAAATTGCTTAGGTAATGGAAAAGACCTGGGTTGAGGGCATTTTTTACTCCAAACACTTCCTAACAAGCTGCTACTTGGAGGTTTAGTACAAAACAACAGAAAAGTATTCAATCAAATTCAGGGTAATTAGGTATAATGCAGATTATGGTGTTGAATTTATGCAACACACACAAAAGGAAAAGAAAGAGAGAGAGAGAGAGAAAGAAAGAGGAGAGAGAGAGGAAGGAGGAAGGAAGGAAGGAAGGAAGGAAGCAAGGAAGGAAGGAAGGGAGGAAGGAAGGAAGGAAAATAAGGTGATTTCTTAGCCAAATGTTAAAGATAATATTTTGGCTTAATTGGGGTAGGAGTATTTACCAATAGGCCACAGTAATATATTTAACCTTCATTTCAATGAAATGGAAATCATTCTAAAGGAATCCCACACACTGAATAGGCCATGGAGCTAAGGAAGTGTCTGTCTGTATCTAATACAAACTTTTGATATTGGATGAGCCGTCAGCAGAGTTTATTACTCTTAAATATTGTAAATACATAGTAAATTATGATAAAGCTCATAATAAACATTTTATTAAAATGTACGTAAAAACATACACATAAAATGTGTGTGTGTATATATCTTTAACCTCATAAAATAAGTGTATGTCCTCATGTTCTCTAATGGAAAAATGTTTGATGATCTTTTTCTATCTACCTATCTGGATATCAATAATCATATATTTTCTAAAAAGTCTTAAAAAGGTGAAAACCTATATAATGAAGATACAAAGACTCCCATCAACTAGCTTTGTTTCTGGTTTCCTCTCTTTCTTGTCTTGCCTTTTGTTTTTAAACCCATCTTCTGCACACTTTTATGGTCAAACTTGTACATTATATATTTAAATATTTATATTACACATGCATTTTACTAATCCATATTGTTACCCATCACTCCATAAATGTCATAAGATGTATTTATAAAGCATTTACCATGTGTCATCTTTTACTCCACTGGTTATTATGCTGTAATATACTATGGAAATATGTTCCCTCAGTGTGAGTTCCTGCTATAGCTATTAACAAGTTTTCAGCACAAGAATATGTCAGGTAACACAGTCATTAACATCAAGATATAACGTTGACAGGGATATATTTTGTCAAAACAGCTGTTCTCCAACCATTCTAAAGCATAATACGCTTTTCCCTAAATAGTTACTAAGGAGAGATTAAATCGGTCAAAGTAGATACTGTAATCTCAAATGTTACATAGTTTTCTTTATTTTTGACTCTGAGGAAACACATCATAACCTAGTAATTGCAACAAAGAAATAAGAAAGAGTATTTGTTGGTCGAAAACATATGGGTGACTCTCACTAAGAGAAAGATGGAAAACCTACTAATATCCTTCAATTTTTTCTCCACTGAGATGATAAATGGGATATTTAACTAAGAAGAAAATCTGAATTATTAATTTTTAAAAGAAAATGAAGTTCATCATAAGAGAATATATCTTAAAAATATTACATAATGAATCAAAATGAAGGCAGATCAGACTAACATGTGATTTTCTGCATATGTGGGAAGTTAGTGGAACATTCCCCTGCAAAAGCAATAAACTCAGAGTGTCAAGGGCTGGAGGTTAAAATTCAGAGTTGGGGATCATTATGATCCCTACAGCATCTCTAGGAAGTATACCCAGACTGCAGGGTGGATATACTCGTGATAGAAAAAGTGAGGGCAGCCATGGTATTCAGAACTGGGAGTGGAAATGTGGGATGTCTGAGATTGCTTGATACTGGCTAGAGCAACTATGATAAGCCAAGAATGGCAGCTCTACCCACATTAATCCACATCAGCTATAAAACCAAGTAAAATAAACTCTTCAAGGGAAAAAGAAACCATACTGATTGCGATTACCTCTTTCTTTCTAACAAGCTGATGGATATCTGAAATGTTGTAGCCTTATTCCTTGTTCTACACCTGGAAGCAAGGACCCACACTAAGTCCAAGAAAGAGTGCTTTAAATATTAATAACTGATTAACTTAACTCATGCCCTCTACATATAAATTAATAAGAAAAATGTAGAGACAGTATTATTACCATTATATATGATTGATATTTATTGACTAATATTGAGGTTTCAACCACTATAATAAGAAACTTGCCTGCATTATCTCTTACCTCATTTCATTCTCACAAAACACTATGGGTGCCCTATTTCTAATATGCAGAAAGAGAGAACAGAGAAATTTAGACATAAGCACATTAACTAAGATGATCAAGCTAGAAAATGACATGGTTGGTATTCAAACATTGGTAATGTATGAATCCAAAGCCCATGGTATTAGTAAATCTGTTCTATAGTTTGTGTTGTACAGAACAGTGTTTCTGATTTCAAATAAAATAACATGAAGAAGGGGCTTCCCTGGTGGCGCAGTGGTTGAGAGTCCGCCTGCCAATGCAGGGGACACAGGTTCGTGCCCCGGTCTGGGAAGATCCCACATGTCGCAGACCGGCTGGGCCCGTGAACCATGGCTGCTGGGCCTGTGTGTCCGGAGCCTGTGCTCCGCAACGGGAGAGGCCACAACAGTGAGAGGCCTGCGTACTGCCAAAAAAAAAAAAAAAAAAATTACATGAAGAAGAAAAAGTAGTGGGTAAAATTCATCAATGCATTTTAATGAAAAAAAGTAAGCAAATATTAACAAATAGAATCCAGCACTAACTGAAACAAGCAATATGTCCTGAATAGGATTGTTTCAGGAACACTAGGAAACTTCACAATTGGAAAGTATTTTAATTTCATTATTTCCATGTTTAAAATTAAAAATACATTATTTTACCAAATGTGCTGTACACACAACAAAACTAAAAATAAATCAATATAAATGAAATAAAAGGATATTTATTCAGTGATTAGAAATATAAAACTCAAAATAAATATCCATATATAAAATATATACAGAAGCATAATTTTGATATAAATAATCACATATATGGCTATTTTTTCAAAAGTTATTTTTTAGGCTTTGACTTAAGCTGTATATATTAAAACAAAAATATTGTATTGTATGAAGATTATCTACATTGAAAACTTTAGGAAATTTATTACATCACTTGGATTTCAGTAAGGACATTGTTTTTTTAAAATAGATAAGCAAAAATCAATAGCTTGAACGTGTAACAGAAATTACCAATTAGGAAATATAATGAAAAACAAATTCCAGTTACAAAAGCCATAAAACTTTAAATTATGTAGAAATAGACTTTATAAGAAATTAGAAAAGTCCATATTCAGAAAATCATAAAAAGTTTCACTCTTTTAAAATAATAATAAATGGTGACACAAAACACATAAAACAGGCCAAATAATAATAATAAATAATAAAATTTCATGTAATTAAAAAGAAAAGAAGTATCAACATTCTCCTTTGGGTGGGAAATTGGCAAATGTATTTTAAATTACATGGAGAAGAATAAATATGTGAGAAGATCTAAAATATTTTCTAAAGATGCTTAATTATATTGTATTCCATTTGATTGTGCTACAAAACTATAGTAGTTAAACCTGGCATGCTTCTTCACAGGGAACAAAGAGTGAATATAACAATAGCAAATATAAAAAGAAAATTGCATAAATATACAAGTTTTTATTACATGAAAAATGTAGCATTTTTAAATCTATCAGAATGTGTAAGAACTAGCTTTTCTGTCACAAAAAAGAACAGAACCTGTAATAATAAAAAAGAATTGGCTGAATAAATTGCATAAAATTATAAATCCATATACGATAATTTTTAATTATAGATAATTACAAAACTGGAAAATATGTGCGATCCATATGAATATTCAAAAGAATGTTTCAGAACAGAAATGAAGGTGAGTTAGTGGTGAAGGTAAGGATTTTATATTAAATATTATTGCAGTAGGAGGCAGTGAGGAGTAAGAGTTTTTACTGAACAAGGACCAGAGAGGAAATGTACTGGGAGAACCAGTTCACTGACCCAGATGGTAGGGTGGTCATACATCATGTAATTTTTCAACAATTCCTGTGAATTTGTGACCAGCCAACTCCTGTTGGGGAGGGTCCATTGAACCTGTTTGCAACCATCTGCTCCTTGGTGTTTATTGTTTCTCAAAATATGTAGCAACTAGTTGCTTTTCTCAGTTCTCAAAATGGTCTTCTGTGAAGAAGTTAAAGTTTCTAGGTGGAAAGGTACAGCTTCTGAAAAACGCTTAAATTTATGATTTGTAATTTAAAGCCAAATTAAATTAGTTTAAGCAATAAAGGAACTCTGTCCCCAGTATAATCAAAATGTTGTGCCTCAAATAAGACTTCAATTTAAGTTTGTTTTCCTCTGGGGGTCTTTATTCTGTAATCCTCTCTGTGTATTGACTCCATTCTCAGACTGACTTGGTAGCTACCTGACTGTTAACATCTGGGGTGATCACATGTTTCTTATTCACATTCAGAGACGTGAAGATGGCATAAGTTACCAACAAGTTAAGAGTATATTCCTGGGCTTCCCTATAATTGGTCCAAAGTAGGTCTTCTTCTTACCATTAACTCCATTTGGTCGGCATGGGTCTTCTCCCCTAGGGTGTGAATATATATTACCAGTAAACAATGGTGGATCACATTTGTTCCATGCTGGGTGGTAGTGTTTGACCCCTGTAACCTTAAGATGAGAATTCCTCTCTCCAACAGGGTGAATAAGAGGTGATCAAAATAATCCCCATCCAAACTCAATTAAACTCAAAATTCATTAATTTAAGAGCCTTCTGTATAACTCCACAGATGTCTGCTCAGCATTTCAAATGAAAAACTTCCAAAACTGAGCTACAATAATCCCAGTACTAGCCCAAACCTTGGTACACTGGGCAATATGGATTGGGTCAATGCATAGAAATACAGGTTAAGAAGGAAATATATTACCTATACATTCTCACAAGTGTATTTAAATACAACTAAGCTGTTTGGCAAGGATTGAAGATTTTCTCTATTTAATATCTATTTAATAGTTATAGATGTGTGTATTTGCATTTTGTGTATGCTTGTTAACATACAAATGTGTATGTATGAATGTATTTTTAGTATGTAGTATTTGATTTTTCTTCTTTTTTCACTCTAATATAAACAATTCTGAATGATAATTTTACTCATAGTATTTGTCCATGGTTTTCCTTTGCCAGTGTTAATTATGGCATCAAATAAGTTCAGGTTTGCCACATACATTTGGGCAAGGTTAGTATTATACAATTTGGGCAGGATTTTATTTCACTGGATTTCACTAGAATTTCAAAATACTTTATTAACCTATTTTATATATGTATATAAAAACACATACTTTTAGTTCATTTCAAGAAAATAAATAAATATAGGATTTTTAGAATATAGAATATTTAATAACATTGAAATTATATTGGCAAATGAAAACATATAGTGCACAGAGAAATAGAAAAATAGAATCAACTGTAAAAAGCAGTATCTATTAAGTAAAGGGTTGCAAACTCTTTCTGTAAAGAGCAAGACAATAAGTATTTTAGGCTTTGTCTAGCAGACCATGGTCTGCTGAACCCTGTTGCTAGTATTGAAATTATGTTATTTTTATTGATCATTTATTACACTTTTCTAAGTGTTCAAATTGACAGTCATAATCAGATACTGTTTTTTAATAAAATATTAAAAATTAGTAATATTTGGAGAATATATTCTGTTTATGATACAAAGATAAAAGATTTATTATTTAGCTCTTAAAACTTAGTTAATATACAACATAAATGATCCCTTCTTGAATTTTTGAGGGTACAATTCAATGATGCATTTGAAAGTTGTTTGTCTAGCCAAAAAAAAAGTATATATTTCTCACTTATTAGCACCATTTAGTCCTTTTGGCTCTCGCAAAACCCTTTTTATCCACACATAATTCTACTGTTCATGTTATGCAGAAAATTGGAATGCATTTTAATGTGCTAAATGCACTTCACATGCATTCTTAAAGTCAATCTAGGATGGATCAGTAGTATTGGAAAGAGAAGCAGACGTGGAGAAACGGCACATCAGAAGTGATAATCTCTCTGAAAGCTCACGAATTTTCTCCTCAGACAGAGCTTGTCAGACAAACCTTAGTTCATACAGTGAATGTGATACTTCCTATAAATGTGACATAGTCTTTACCTAACTTTCCTAAGCAGCAGTTTTATCAGAGGCAAGATGGCGATTGTTGTCCCCACCTCGTGTATTTGTTGCTATGATAAAAATGCCATTCAACTATGCTTGCTGAATTTCTAGCACGACAGGCATACACCCTAAATAACATGGTTTAATACTTCCCTGTCTCTTCCCTCTTTTCAGTTCCAGATATATTTCAGGGCAAATTTAGACGCTCACACTATAATGTTCTTTCATTTCATTAGAATTCTCTATTAACAGTTCACACTAAAGTTTTTAGTACAATCTTCTCCAAGTCCACTCATCAATAGTCTGTAAAGCAATTTAATCTACAAGAAGAGCCCATCCCTATACACACACTCCAGATAACAGTTTTTTAAAATTAGTTTTTATTAGAATATAGTTGCTTTACAATGTTGTGTTAGTTTATTGCTGTACAGCAATGTTAATCAATCATACTTATACATTCATCCCCTTTTTTTTAGATTTCCTTCCCATTTAGGTCACCACAGAGCATTGAGTAGACTTCTCTGTGTTATACAGTAGGTTCTTATTAGTTATATGTTTTATACATAGTAGTGTATATATGTCAATCCCAACCCCCCAATACATCCCACCTCCTCTCCCCCCTTGGTAACCATAAGTTTGTTCTCTACATCTGTGACTCTATTTCTGCTTTGCAAATAAGTTCATCTATACCATTTTTCTAGATTCCACATATAAGCAATATTATACAATGTTTGTTTTTCTCCTTCTGACTTACTTCACTCTTTATGACAGTTTCTAGGTCGATCCATGTCTCTGCAAATGTCACTATTTCATTCCTTTTTATGGCTGAATAATATTCCATTGTATATACATACAGCATCTTCTTTATCCATCCCTCTGTTGATGGACATTTAAGTTGCTTCCATGTCCTGGCTGTTGTAAATAGTGCTGCATTGAACATCGGGTTGCATGCATGCTTTCAAATTATGGTTTTCTCTGGGTACATGCCCAGTACTGGGATTGCTGGGTCATATGGTAACGCTATTTTTAGTTTTTAAAAGAAACTCCATACTGTTCTCCATAATGGCTGTACCAATTTACATTCCCACCAACAGTGTAGGAGGGTTGATAACAGTCAATTTTAATTAAGGTATGCAGAAAACTCGCAGCCTCAAACCTACAAGTCAGAACACACCTGCTTCTAGTGGGTAAGCCCTGACTTTGTTTCTCCATCAAGGTGCTGGTTTCTATTCCTGACCATTGCATTGGTTCAGTCAGAATGACTTTGTATTTGCTTTCACTCCTGGCACCTGTCTCACAGCCCTGAACAATCTGCCTCCCATATGCCTCCTCTATCATCCAGGAGTTGACCCTGTTCCCATAAACCTGACCACGGCCTGGCACCCTCTCCAAAATGACTCATCATATAGAATGACCCGAGAGCTATTCAGCCTGATGACAAATACCTATAAATCTACTTCTGTGTGCTTACCCACAGGTCTGAGTCGAATTAAACAATAATGGCCAAATTCTCTACTACCATTTGGAAAAGAAATATCCAACTTCTAGAAGCATGTCTGCCTGGGACCATTTTCTCCAACCCATATCTTGCCCATTCTGAGTTATGTCCCCTCCATGAAGCACTCTCATTACAGGTTTTACTAAGTAATCACCAAGTAATTTCTCTGTCATTTCAGAAAGATCTATTGAGCAGTATGAAAAAAAGAAAACATCTAGAGGATTATGAGTGGTCCTGCCATTTTCTTTCCTTCCATTTTATTTCCCTAGTATTTTAAAAGTTCCTCTCTCACAGAAAAAGAAGTGTTTCAGTTATAATGGTAATAATGATAGCTGAAATGCTTTCCATAAAAGGTATTACTACTTGGACATGGTTCTTATCCCACTTTTTGTTTATGTGTTTGAGGAAGAACAAAATACTTTATGACACAAGCTATAACTTAAAAAGACATGATACAGATAAATAAAAAGCTACATTGCTATGAGAGTTACTCTAATAGAAAATACATATTTTTAAAAACCTGTCCCCAAGAACTGAAATTACAGCCAGAATAATTTAAAAATTGCATGTACCCATGCTTTTTAGAAAATTGAGTTTGACTTTAAAATCAATCAGCCTCAACTCAGCCATGACATTTTCTAACTAGTACTATTTGCCAAGTTTTTCTTTACATTTCAAAACCCTAATATAAATGTGAAAATAATAAAGGCCACATAACAGGATTGTTGTAATCATGAAATTAAATAGATAGTTGAGCTGGTTTCTACACACCTATATCTCACTATCTGATATATAGTAAGTGTACAGTAAAGGATAATTTTCTACCTTTGTTCTAGTTCATTTGAAGGTTCATAGATAACTTCAAATGTTTTATGACAAGTTCCTCTACTTGGTCATTTGAAACGATGGTAGAGTGTCATTTAAGTAGATACAATGTCTATGAAAATATACTGAAGTATTATTGCCAATAGCCAGTTTTATAGAGTTGATCCACTTTATTCTATACCAGCTGAAGTCCCTGGGTTTCAGGTGTGTAGACTCAGTGAATTATAGTAATAAAATCTAGAAATTATAAAGCTAAGAACATCTGTGGCTTGCTCTGCATTACTGGGATGAGGTTGTGACCTCCATGTCAACTGCAGGTGCAGATTTATTCCATTTGCTCCAAAATGAAAGTTGATTCTCTCTTTTCCCATCACAACACATCATGTAGCAAATTACGTCTTGACTTAGAGTTAGGTTGAGTCAGAGTTTTCTACTAATATCCACATCTGAGGGAATTTATGAAAGATGACTAAGTTGATGTGTCTCTATTGGCAAAGTAGAATTTAGGACTCCACTCAGGAAATGCAGCACAGTTTTGAGCATTACAAAGGTTTGCACTTCGGACATATTCCTTAGTTATAGCAACAGTCTATAAAATGTGACATTGCTAAATAGTATTATTGGAGATAATCTTTAAAATCGTTTTATTATTTAAATATAGAGTTCTTTTACTGAAATTTGTGGATTTATTTCTAACATGGAAATGTTGTCAAATTTATATATAATTTTTGTTCTCTTCTTACTTCTAGAAGGAAAATTTTCTACCAGAAACTATTTTCAAATAATTTCAGATTATATTCTCAATGCTATCATCTGGATTCTTAAAGTGATAATTTTCAAATGAGAGTTGGCATTTGTGACCGAAACCAGGGCAGATGTCTATTTGGACGTCTTTTTGAAACACTCTGTGAACAGTTCTGTCTGAATCCATATGTTTCTCTCCTCTCTTTTTCTCCATTTGACTTCAAAATTATTCTCTTTTTCTTGAATCTTGATGAGTTTATTCTCTGTCATTAAAAACAGTGATGTTGTTAATGGCAATATATGTATTCATGGATTCATATATTATTTTTTGTATTCATTCAATCATTCAACATTTATTAAGAAATTACATCATGTCAAGGGAAGACCTAATGAATATGGAATTAAAAGATGAATATTCAATATTTTGCCTTAAATAAGTTTATGTTTGAGCCTGTGAGCAGCGTTTTTATTTAAATAATGTGATCCTGAAATACTGTTGATGTTGGTCTCCAGATAGAATGAAACAAGAAGGACTAAATTTACCCTCCAACTTTAAACAATTACAAAATTTACCAAATATATGACACAAAGTTTTCAGAAATTGGAGAAATTGTAAACCAGACTGTTACCCCTGAGACACAGGAAACAAAAATATGAGACCTACAATTGCCCCAGACTAAAGATTGGAGAGAGTTTTCAAGCCAAAACATAGGGAAATAGAGAAACCTAAATTAAGGCTAATAATTCTGTTGAATAGAGGAAACAGTTACATACCAGCAGAGGGAAGGCAGCCAGAATCATGGGCTGAGTACTAAGGAAAATGCTCTACAGAGAGAGAGAATTGTACAGAAAGAAAGATCTAGAGACCTTGAGAGAGTGTCCCTTTGAGTGTTTAGTTGAATACTGATCAGCGTGTGCATGTGAAAAAACTATTGGAAGCTGAGGAAAGAAGCACCAGAAAGAAGACAGATGGTGTTCTCTAGAGCTTACATCCAAGACCTGTGAGTTAATATCAAACATCATTACACAATATATGTATTAGCTCATTGGAATCAAATACATTTCATCAAGAGACCCATACATATATGATCCACTTATCTTGACTAAGATGTTCAAGAAAATCCAAGGAGAAAGGATAACATTTTCAAGAAATAGAGTTGGATCAATTTTATAGTGATATGGGGAAAATACCTTCCCAATAAACAATAGACATAATATTTGGACATTCCACAAAGGAAGATATACAAGAGGTCAATGAGCCCATGAAAATGTGTTCAATGTTATTCCTCATTAAGTAAACGTCAATAAATCTTTAAAAGTTCATCATCCCTTCAGACCCACTAGAATGGCTAATACTGAAATGACTGATGATACCAAGTATTAGCAAAGATATTGAACACTGATCTTTTCACACATAACTGGTGGGTCTGCTACAACAACATTGGAAAATATGGATAATATTTAAAGCTATCATGCTGAGCAAAAGAAGCCAGATTCAATCAGTACATACTCTATTATTCCATTTATATGAAACTTTAGAAAAATCATCAGTAGTCCATAATGACAGAGTAAGAAAAGTGGTTTCCTGGGGTTGAGTGGTGAGTATGTTGGGGTTGAATTGTGTCCCCCCACTTCAAAGATATGCTGAAGTCCTAACTCCCATAGTCATGCATATGATCTTACTTGGAAATGGTATCTTTGCAGATGTAATCAAATAAAGATGAGGTCATACTCAATTAGGGTGAGGCCTCGTCCAATAGGACTGGCATCCTTGAAAGAAGAGAAAACAGAGATATATGAAGGAAAATGTCATGTGAAGACACAGAGTCACAGAGGGAAGATAGCTTTGGAAAGATGAAGGCATAGGTTGGTGTTACGCTGCCACAAGCCAAAGAATGCTTGGGGCTACCAGAACCTGGTAGTGGCAAGGAAGGATCTTCCCCTAGAGGTTTTGAAGAGAGCATGGCCTTGACAATACCTTGATTGCACTTATACCCTCCAGAACAGTAAAAGAATACATAGATCTTGTCTTAAGCCACCAGCTGTAGTACTTTGTTACAGAAGCCTATGAAACGAATACAGACTTGATTGCCTAAAATGGAACACAGGTATCTTTTTACTATTTTCATTTTTCTAAGTTGAGGTGAAGTGCATATTACATAAAGCTTACCATCTTTACTATTATTAAGTGTACATTTCAGTGGCACTAAGTACATACACATTGTGCAATTTTCACTGCCATTCATCTCTAGAACACTTTTCATTGTGCAAAACTTAAACTATGTACACATGAACTAAAAATGCCCATTGCTTCCTACCCCCAGTCCCTGGCAACCACCATTCTCCTTTCTGTCTATAAATGTGATTACTCTAGGTATCTCTAGGTGGATTCATACAGTATTTGTCTTTTTGTGACTAGCTTATTTCACTTAACATAATGCCCACAAGGTTCATCCCTGCTGCAGCATTTGTCAGAATTCCAGTTCTTTTTGAGGCTGAATAATATTCTGTTGTTTGTATATACCACATTTTAAAAATCCATTCATCAGTTGTGAACACATGGGTTGCTTCTACCTTTCAAGTATTGCAAATAATGCTGCTCTTAACATGGGTATACAGATATCTCTTCAAGACACTGCTGTCAATTCTTCTGGCCATGTATCCAGAAGTGAAATTGCTGGATCATATGGGGACATAGGTATCCTTCTGTAGTGACAAAGTATTTATTCTCTTGATTTTGTTTGTATGTACAGAGTTGCATATGTTTGTCACAAATTAATAACTGTCTTAAAATAATAATCTTTCATTTTATATCAATTGCAAAGATTTGATTAATAGAATGGCAAACAAATTTGCAGAGGACCTGGGGTAAATGTATTCTCACATATTGCTTGTGTGAATATAAAACTGCTGGTAGAGTTTGGAAAAAAAAGTTTTGCTCTTTCTAATTAAGTACTACACTTAAGCCTACCCCATCACCCAGATATCTCACTTTTAAGTATATACTTAAGAGAAATGGGCTCCTTCCCCATAAACACAGCTCATCCTGAACTCTCCACTGACTGGCCTGTAACTTGCATCATTGTGCCTTCTAGAATTGCAGTTCTTCTAATATTCCTGAGTAAACTCAAGTTCAGAAACCCCATTAAAGTCTCTGGCCAAGAGTTTACACTTGCTCCTGTCTTGCAACCTGAACAAAACCTGGAGCTTCCTCTGTGGCCGTGTAAGGCATACAGTGACTCCCCTCTGGAATCTCATGGCTGACAGTGTCTGAGTGCTCCAGCTGGCTGTCAGACCTGAGCCTCTGAGGTGGGAGAGCTGAGTTCAGGACATTGGACCACCAGAAACTATTCAGCTCCACATATTATCAACTGGCAAGTGCTGTCCCAGAGATCTTCCTCTCAACACTAAGACCCAGCTCCACTCAATGACCAGCAAGTTTCAGTGCTGGACACCCCATGCCAAACAAATACAAGACAGGAAAACAACCCCATCCATTAGCAGAGAGGTAGCCTAAAATCATAATAAGTTCAAAGAAACCCCTAAACACTCCACCAGATGCAGTACTTCCCACAAGAAAGACAAGACCCAGCCTCATCCAGCAGAAGACAGACCCCAGACCCTTCCACCAGGAAGCCTACACAACTCACTGAACTAACCTGACCCACTGGGGGCAGACACCAAAAACAACAGGAACTATGAAACTGCAGCCTGGGAAAGGAGACACCAAACACAGTAAGTGAAGCAAAATGAGAAGACAGAGAAATACACAGCAGATGAAGGAGCAAGGTAAAAACCCACCAGACCAAAAAAAATAAAGAGGAAATAGACAGTCTACCTGAAAAATAATTCAGAGTAATGCTAGTAAAGATGATCCAAAATCTTGGAAATAGAATGGAGAAAATACAAGAAATGTTTAAAAAAGATCAAGAAGAACTAAAGAGCAAACAAACAATGATGAACAACACAGTAAATGAAATTAAAATTCTCTAGAAGGAATCAATAGCAGAATAACTGAGGCAGAAGAATGGATATGTGACCTGGAAGATAAAATATTGGAAATAACTACCACAGAGCAGAATAAAGAAAAAAGAATGAAAAGAATTGAGGACAGTCTCAGAGACCTCTGGGACAATATTAAATGCACCAACATTCAAATTATAGGGGTCCAAGAAGAAGAGAAAAAGAAAGGGACTGAGAAAATATTTAAAGAGATTACAGTTGAAAACTTCTCTAATATGGAAAAGGAAATAATCAAGACCAGGAAGCACAGAGAGTTCCATACAGGATAAACCCAAGGAGAAACATGCCAATACATAGATTAATCAAACTATCAAAAATTAAATACAAAGAAAAAATATTAAAAGCAGAAAGGGAAAAGCAACAAATAACATACAAGAAAATCCCCATAAGGTTAACAGCGGTTCTTTCAGCACAAATTCTACAAGCCAGAAGGGAATGGCAGGACATGTTTAAAGTGATGAAAGTGAAAAACCTACAACCAAGATTACGCTAGTCAGCAAGGTTCTCATTCAGATTTGACAGAGAAATTAAAACCTTTACAGACAAGTGAAAGCTAAGATAATTCAGCACTACCAAACCAGCCTTACAAAAAATGCTAATGGAACTTCTCTAGGCAAGAAACACAAGGGAAGGAAAAGACGTACAAGAACAAACTGAAAACAATTAAGAAAATGGAAATAGGAACATACATATTGATAATTACCTTAAATGTAAATGGATTAAATGCTCCAACCAAAAGACGTAGACTGGCTGAATGCATACAAAAACAAGACCCATATATATGCTGCCTAAAAAAGACCTATTTCAGACTTAGTGATACATACAGACTGAAAAAAGAGGGGATGGAAAAAGATATTCCATGTAAATGGAAATCAAAAGAAAGCTGGAATAACAATTCTCATATCAGAGAAAATAGACTTTAAAATAAAGAATGTTACAAGAGACAAAGAAGCACACTATGTAATGATCAAGGGATCAATCCAAGAAGATTTAACAATTGTAAATATTTATGCACCCAGCATAGGAGCACCTCAATACATAAGGCAAATGCTAACAGCCATAAAAGGGTAAAACAACAATAACACAATAATAGTAGGGAATTTTAACACCCCACTCTCACCAATGGACAGATCATCCAAAATGAAAATAAATAAGGAAACATAAACTTTACATGACACATTAAACAAGATGGACTTAATTGATATTTATAGGACATTCCATCCAAAACAAAAACAAAATACACTTTGTTCTCAAGTGCTCCTGGAACATTCTCTATGACAAAGCATATCTTGTGTCACAAATCAAGCCTTGGTAAATTTAAGAAAATTGAAATCATATCAAGTATCTTTTCCAACCCCAATGCTATGAGACTAGATATCAATTACAGGAAGAACACTGAAAAAACACAAACACATGGAGGCTAAACAATATACTACAAAATAACCAGGAAATCCCAGAAGAAATCAAAGAGGAAATTAAGAGATACCTAGAAACAGATGACAATGAAAACACAATGGCCCAAAACCAATGGGATGAAACAAAAGCAGTTTTAAGAGGGAAATTTATAGCAATACAATCTAACCTTAAGAAACAAGAAACATCTCAAATAAACAACCTAACCTTACACCTAAAGCAACTAGAGAAAGAAGAACAAAAACCCCAAAGTTAGCAGAAGGAAAGAAATCATAAAACTCAGATCAGAAATAAATGAAAAAGTAATGAAGGAAACAATAGCTAAGATCAATAAAACTAAATGCTGTTTCTTTGAGAAGATAAAAAAAGTTGATAAACCATTAGTCAGACTCAGCAAGAATAAAAGGGAAAAGATTCAAATCAACAGAATTAGAAATGAAACAGGAGAAGTAACAACTGACACTGAAGATACACAAAGGATCATAAGAGATTACTACAAGCAACTACTGCCAATAAAATAGACAACCTGAAAGACATGGACAAATTCTTAGAAAAGCACAACCCTCTGAGACTGAACCAGGAAGAAATAGAAAATATAAACAGACAAATCACAAGCCCTGAAATTGAAACTGTGTTTAAAAATCTTCAAACAAACAAAAGCCCAGGACCAGATGGCTTCACAGGCGAATTCTATCAAACACTTAGAGAAGAGCTAACACCTATCTTTCTGAAAATCTTCCAAAATGTAGCAGAGGGAGAGACACTCCCAAACTCATTCTATGAGGCCACCATCACCCTGATACCAAAACCAGCCAAAGATGTCACAAAAAAAGAAAACTACAGGCCAGTATCACTGATGAATATAGATAAAAAATCCTCAACAAAATACTGGCAAACAGAATCCAACAGCACATTAAAAGGGTCATACACCATGATCAAGTGGGGTTTACCCCAGGAATGCAAGGATTCTTCAACATATGCCAATCAATCAATGTGATACACCATATTCACAAATTGAAGGATAGAATCCATATGATAACCTCAATAGATGCAGAAAAACTTTTGACAAATTTCAACACCCATTTATGATAAAACCCTCCAGAAAATAGTCATGAAGGGAACTTACCTCAACATAATAAAGGCCATATATGACAAAACCACAGCCAACATCCTTCTCGATGGTGAAAAACTGGAACCATTTCCACTAAGATAAGGAATAAGACAAGTTAGCTCACTCTCACCACTATTATTCAACATAGTTTTGGAAGTTTTAGCCACAGCAATCAGAGAAGTAAAAGAAATAGAAGGAATCCAAATCGGAAAAGAAGTAAAAATGTCACTGTTTTCAGATGACATGATACTATACATAGAGAATCCTAAAGATTCTACTAGAAAACTACTAGAGCTAATCAATGAATTTGGTAAAGTAGCAGGATACAAAATTAATGCGTAGAAATCTCTTGCATTCCCATGCCCTAATGATGAAAAATCTGAAAGGGCAATTAAGGAAACACTCACATTTACTATGGCAAAAAAAGAATAAAATACCTAGGAATAAACCTACTTAAGGAGACAAAAGAACTGTATGCAGAAAACTATAAGGCACTGATGAAAGAAATTAAAGTGGATACAAACAGATGTAGAGATATAGTATGTTCTTAGATTGGAAGAATCAACATTGTGACAATGACTGTACTACCCAAAGAAATCTACAGATATAATGCAATCCCTATCAAACTACCAATGGCATTTTTCACAGAACTGGAACAAAAAATTTCACAAATTGTATAGAAACACAAAAGACCTTGAATAGCCAAAGCAGTCTTGAGAAAGAAAAACAGAGCTGGAGGAATCAGGCTCCCAGACTTCAGAGTATACAACAAAGCTACAGTAATCAAGACAGTATGGTACTGGCACACAAACAGAAATGTAGATCAGTGGAACAGGATAGAAAACCCAGAGATAAACCCTCACACATATGGTCACCTTACCTTTGATAAAGGAGGCAAGAATATATAATGGAGAAAAGACAGCCCCTTTGACAACTGGTGCTGGGAAAACTGGACAGCTACTTGTAATAGAATGAAATTAGACCACTCCCTGACACCATGCACAAAAATAAACTCAAAATGGATTAAAGACCTAAATGTAAGGCCAGACACTATAAACCTCTTAGAGGAAAACATAGGCAGAACACTCTATGACATAAATCACAGCAAGATCCTTTTGATCCACTTCCTAGAGAAATGGAAATAAAAACAAAAATAAGCAACTGAGACCTATTGAAACTTCAAAGCTTTTGCACAGCAAAGGAAACCATAAACAAGGTGAAAAGACAGCCCTCTGAATGGGAGAAAATTTTGCAAACGAAGCAACCGACAAAGGATTAATCTCCAAAATTTACAAGCAGCTCATGCAGCTCAATATCAAAAAAACAACCCAACCCCAAAATGGGCAGAAGACCTAAATAGACTTTTCTCCAAAGAAGATATCCAGATTGCCAACAAATACATGAAAGAATGCTCATAATCACTAATCATTAGAGAAATGCAAATCAAAACTACAATGAGGTTTCACCTCACACTTGTCAGAATGGCCATCATCAAAAAATGTACAAACAATAAATGCTGGAGAGGGTTTGGAGAAAAGGGAACCCTCTTGCACTGTTGGTGGGAATGTAAACTGATACAACCTTTATGGAGAATGGTATGGAGGTTCCTTAAAAACTACAAATAGAACTACCATATGACCCAGCAATCCCACTACTGGGCATATACCCTGAGAAAACCATAATTCAAAAAGAGGCATGTACCACAATGTTCATTGCTGCACTATTTATAATAGCCAGGACATGGAAGCAAGCTAAGTGTCCTTCAACAGATGAATGGATAAAGATGTGGCACATATATGCAATGGAATTTTACTCAGCCATAAAAAGAAACGATATTGAATTATTTGTGATGAGATGGATGGACCTAGAGTCTGTCATACAGAGTGAAGTTAAGTCAGAAAGAGAAAAACAAATAACCGTATGCTAACACATATATATATGGAATGCAAAAAGAAAAAAAGTGGCTCTGAAGAACCTAGCGGCAGGACAGAAATAAAGATGCAGGCATAGAGAATGGACTTGAGGACACGGGGAGAGGGCAGGGTAAGAGAGTGACACGAAGTGGCCATTGGGATGAAGTGAGAGAGTGGCATTTACATATATGCACTAGTAAATGTAAAATTGATAGCTAGTGGGAAGCAGCCTCATGGCACAGGCAGATCAGCTCAGTGCTTTGTGACCTCCTAGAGGGGTGGGATAAGGAGGGTGGGAGGAAGATGCCAGAGGGAGGGGATATGGGGATATATGTATATGTCTAGTTGATTCACTTTGTTATACAGCAGAAAGTAACACAACATTGTAAGGCAATTATACTCCAGTAAAGATGTTAAAAAATATTTTAAAAAAGAGAAATGAGTGCACAAGTCCACAAAAATCTTCACAACAGCTTTATTCATTAAACAGCTCTAAACAAACTAAATGTCTATGAAAAGGAGAAAGGAAAACAAATGTGGTATCTTCACACAATGGATTATTGCACAACAATAAAATATCATTCTTCCAATTATCTCACAGTAGCACAAAATGAATTATGCCAGAACATGGATGGATCTCTAAACATTAATTTGAGAAAAAAATTCAGGCTATACATTTCTATTCTACAGCTTGTTTTGGATATTGTTACATGGGTGTAAAATTCATTGAATTTGCCTTTAAAATTTATGCATTTTGCCCTTCGTAAATAATACCTCAAAAAGTAAAAATGACACTTTCATAGTATTTTGACATGTTGGAAAATGTTTATCAAATATTTTCAGGGAAACATGCTTACTGCTGTTCTGTGAGCAGAGTGTGTGGCTTTCCTTGCTTACGCTGGTGTGGAGGTTACAAAGTTTTATGTGTGATTCATGTATGATTTTTTTTTTGATGTTGAGTTTTTAATGCCAATGGAACTTTTCTTTGCATCATATTTTGTTTGGATTATAACTAAAATGGTATTAAAAATCAATGATTCAAGAAACGTCGTGAGTTATTTTTGTTTGGCATATTTGCCTGTGGACAATCAGACTCTAATTTGACAGGCTTCATCTTTGGGACTCTCTGTCATGGCATTTGTAGGAAAAAAAAAAGAAAAAAAATTTAAATTATATAGAGAAACTGCCCAAGCAGACATAGTAAATCTTGCCAAGGGCAAGTTATACCTAGTTTATCAGTAACAGAAAGAGAACATGGAAGTGAAAAAATTCTTTCTTTATGTATAGAGATTAATTTTGAAGAACAGTAATTCTTTTGAAGTTGACAAAATGTCAGTGGCCAATTAATATTTGTGATTGCCATCAAAAATATCTCATGTAATAAAGTAAGTATAATATCTGTGTATTAATATGATAATGTTAAAAATCACTTGCAGGAATATAACAATAAAAATCTCTTAGGGAAATTCTCAAGCCATGTTTGTTTCAAACCTGACAAGGAATATGATCAGAAAGACATGAGATAATATTCAGCTATACGAAATTATTAAAACTACATTAAATGACTCTCACTAAACTCTTCTGAATTTAATGTACTATGTACACTCTTAATCCACATCTGATGAGAAGTCTAGTTCAAGTCCCTTTCTGAACATCTTCTTGTGTCAGGGAAGTTATCAGCCTCAGACCACCACATCTTGTCACACATATTGATCCATTGACTGATAGGAACCCAAGCATGAGTTTAAGGCATCAGTAGAGTCAAAGCACCAAAACAAGTCTTAATTTGAGAAATAACTTGATATTTGATACTTAAAAACGTACTAAAGTGATCATCACAGAGCAACATAGGATGTGTTAGATTTTCCTACACATGTATTACTCTGCTCTATTTTCAAAACATGTAAGGAAGGCATCATGATTTTCTAGAGCCCGGAGCTATAACGTAGAGTGTTAATTGTGAGTCAGTCAACAAAACACTCTATTGTTTATTATCCCTGGAGAGGGAGGCAGGCTCACACACAGGATTTATTTCCTCAATTTCTTTTTTTTTAAATAAATTTATTTATTTTATTTATTTTATTTTTGTCTGCATTGGGTCTTTGTTGCTGTGTGTGGGCTTTCTCTAGTTGTGGTGAGTGGGGGCTACTCTTCATTGCAGAGGTTTCTCTTGTTGCAGAGCATGGGCTCTAGGTGTGCAGGCTCAGTAGTTGTGGCGTGCGGGCCCTAGAGTGCAGGCTCAGTAGTTGTGGTGCACTGGCCCTAGAGTGCATGGGCTTCAGTAGTTGTGGCTCGCGGGCTCAGTAGTTGTGGTGCCTGGGCTTAGTTGCTCCACGCATGTGAGATCTTCCCAGACCAGGGCTTGAACCCATGTCCCCTGAATTGGGAAGTTGATTCTTAACCACTGCACCACCAGGGAAACCCCTTCCTCATATTCTTAAATAACAAAGACCTTGACAGGTTAACACTTTGATATTTTAGTTTGGAAAGAATCTCTTTCAATTCTGCTGTAACAATGAGGCAGGTCATTGAGCAAAGAGATCACCTTTCTGGGGAAAAAATAATACCTCATTGGAGTTATTGTCCTATAAGTTTAGGATATATGTGTACAAGTCACCATTCAAGGATTCACATTTCATGTATTAATAGGAAGAACAAATAATACAAAATAACTGTGCTGGAGGTGTTTTATAATATTTTTACTGAAGATACATAAGTTATTTTTGAAAAATAACTATTTTTAGGGGAATCTGAACAAAAGAGCTACACCATACACAGAGTATGAAGAGTCAGTATTGACTACAATAATCTATTAAGGAAATGCTATCACATCTTAACTAACAAAAGACTTTTTTTTTTACAGGAAACAAGATAAGCATTTTCTAAAATGTATGGAAAAATGTTCCATCAATAGGAAAGACATAATGCCATGATTAACAGGTAAAGAAAGAAAATAAATTTAGAGTTTCAATCTGCAAATTTCAAATTTTATTTTAAAGCTATAACATTTTAAAATGTGGGACAAAATAATTATAGCTAAAATAAATTGAGCTCCAAATATGACATACATTTTTCTAGCTAAATATATGCATGTATACATACAATATTACATATTCATGAATATATTATATATGCACATATATACATGTGTATAGATATATTATGCATACAATGTGAAATTAATTTTAATAATGTATTTTAACCTTATGTTTCTAAAGTATTGTCATTTAAACATAGCAACATAGACTATAAATGAGATTTTTATAGCCTTTTTTTTGTATGAAGTTTTTGAAATCTAGCTTGTATTTTGTACTTACCAGCCCTTCTAAATTCATAGTAACCTAATTTCTCTTGTTCTAAGGCCACATATGGCTGAAAATCACTATATCGAATAGTCCAGTTCCAAGGAAACTCTAGCTCATAGTCAAAAGGAGAGACTGAACAAAATGCTTACTGACATTACTTGTGAGAATAGATTTATTTAAAACATTATTAATATCCAACAATGAGAGGTGAATTAAGAAAATATCATGTAACATATAATGGGACCAGCAAAGCATTTTTCTTTTCCCCCCAAATCTAGACTCTACTTGTAAAGATATAAAATGGCCCGGGACAGTATATTGTAGATTCAAGCAGTGGTCCTTGCCAAGAAAGGAGTACAGGAATTAACCTGGGATAGAGAAAAGCAACTTCTCCATGTAAGAAATATTTTATTTTATATAATCAAAATAAAACTGATCAAATAATTTGGTAAAACAACAATGATTTCAAGTCCTGGGTATTTTGAACAATATCCTTGATATCCTACATTTGTTACTTTATGAATTTTAAATACTGCTTGTCACCTATGTAAACTTCATATAGTTCTTTGGAAATTACTACAGGATCCATATAATTTGAATGCTGTTTCTGATATTACTACATTAGTATAACTATCACTATTACTATTTTATCTGAATTAAAACCTATTCAGTATGACTTCAGATTCTATTTTTTTAAAGGTAAATGTTATAAAAACACTACATCAGCTCTGAGGAGAAGAAATGAAGATTTAGAGGAATAGGAAAATGTTTTCTGTGTGTGTGCGTGCATTTTCTAACATATTTTAATGTTTACCATATGCATGCATGTAAATTTAAAACTAATTTAAAATTATAAAACACATTTTATAATCCCATGCAATTTGGTTTAAAGCTTACAAGCACATTTTTGACCTGCAGAGGAAATTAAGTTTTGTTTTATTTTTATTTTTTCTTTTCTTAGATTCACAAAAATAACCAATTTTATTTGAAGTAATGAATCTAATTTGCTTCAAGGAAATAAGAAATTATAATAAATGCACTAACTATAAATCAGGAAGTCCTATGAATATAAGGATATAATAACTACCTAAGTTATTACTAAAAAGCATAGCCAGGAAGAACTTAACTCAAGTTACACCTTTGCCCTTTTTTTCCTGTAATATCCAAGTGAAACAAGATCACTTCAAAAACCACTGTAGGAATATTGACAGAGTTTTTTTTTAAAGCAAAGCAAGTATTTACGGTACAGTGTATTTTAATTTGTTTTCCTACTAATCAACACATTGCTGTGCAATCACACAACTGCCTCTACTTGATTTTCCTCTGCCCTGCATTATCATGAAGCTTTACATGCATTACAGGTTTTCTCTTATGCCAAATCAAGCCTGTATTTGCAAGAAGTTGCATCTAAATGACTCATATAAGACATGCTATTAAACATGCAAAACTGATTACTGCATGGAATTGCAGCTGAAACCATAACATTTTAGAGCAAACGTAGCACTGTATGAACATTTAGTAGTAAACTGTCATTGCTGAACCGAAGGCTTTCCCGAGCTATCAAACCATTGAAAGTCAGATATCGCAAACTAAACTGAGTCCATGCAGCAAGACCAACATTTATACATTCAATCTTTAATTGGCATGGTCACAAACATACACAAGAAGTGCAAAGACAAACTTTTCAGGATCATCTTGAAAAGTGTTTTGCTAGGGGAAGAATAGCATAGTCCCTCAATACTGAAACATTCATAATAGCTAATACAACAGTGCTTTTCAAGTTATGACCTTTTCTTCTTTTTAAATTTTCTCCAGCCTTATTAAGGTAAGACTGAAAAATAAAAATTGTATGTATTTAAGTTGTACAATGTGATTGATAAGGTGTACAATGTGATGACAATATATGTATACATTGTGAAAGATTACCACCGTTGAGTTAATTGGCACATCTATCAAGTGACCTTTGTAATCCTAGCAGTTTACCAGAGCTCACCTAGGGGAGGTAGGGTCTGAAGATACAGGGATGGGACAGGAGCAAACCCTTCAAGTTTTGTTGATGACCCATACTGGCTGCAATCAAAGCAGACTTTCATTGTTGTCTACATGCTGGGGAGTTAGGTAGACAGTGGAAAGAGCTCTAGACTAACAAGGATTGGGACATCCCAAAGTCTGTGAGTGCATCCTCTAATTTTAAAGATGCGGGAAATGACGTCAAGAATAAGTAGTACATCACACACCCAACTAGAGGAGAAGTGATAAAAAGCCAGGTGAGCTGGGTTTATTTCACTCCATTTCACTCTGCTTACCTAAGCTGTATGGTATCTACTACTCTGCTCATTACTTGATCTAGCATTATCTTCACACTTTGGGAAAATTATAATTCTCTCTAATATCATGGTATAATATTTTTTCTGTGCTCATACACAAAATCAAAGGCTTTTGAAAACCTGGAGATTTAAGCAGATCCTTATTCCTCCTGTGGGAGACTAGATTTTAAATATATTTCTATCAATAGTCTGATACACACACATACACACACAACTTTTACCTTTACATTTAAGGACAGGCATAGTATCTCTTTTTTTTTTTTTTTTTTTTTTGGCAGTACGTGGGCCTCTCACTGTTGTGGCCTTTCCCGTTGCGGAGCACAGGCTCCGGACGCGCAGGCTCAGCGGCCATGGCTCACGGGCCCAGCCGCTCTGCGGCATGTGGGATCTTCCCGGACCGGGGCACGAAACTGTGTCCCCTGCATCGGCAGGCGGACTCTCAACCACTGCGCCACCAGGAAGCCCACTTTTTAAGACAATTGATTGAAGCATTGCATATAACAGCAAAGGATTGGAAATAATCAATCTATGAGGTACCAGTTCAAATTTTATGATAAATGCACACACATACACACACACACACACACACACACACACACACACACACACAACTTTAAGAGACACTACCAGAATCAGCTGTACCAATCTGTATTCCCACAGCCATGGGGGGGGGGTGTGCAGTTAGAGCTTCTCTTACTCTGTTTCCTCACAAATACTTAGTGTTTTCTATTTTAGCCACATGATATCATAATTTGGTTTTAAATTGTATTTTCCTGTCAATCAGTACTTTATGCAACATTTCTGAGACCCTCTGCTGAGCTTTTTTGGTAAAGTTCTTGTTCATTCATTTTGAACATTATTGGATTATCTCTTTTTTAATTTAGGTACGTGTATTCTTATATATTGGAGATAGGAGTCTTTTTTCAGATGTTGTGCATCAAGAATTGTTATGTCCACTCTCTCTATTGCTTCTTTCACTTTCATATGGTTAATGAACATAATTTAATTTTACTGTATTAGTTTTCCTTTCTTCATATTACTCTTGTTAGATGAGATCACTGTAACCAAATTTAATGAAATAATATTCAATTTTTTTTGCCACTGAGCTTGCTATTTTTATAGATATCTTCTATCAGATTGAGATAATTCCCTTAAATTAATATGTTACTGAGAAAGCTAAATTTTATGAAAATTTTACTGCAATTTCTCCTCTTTTGCTATTATGATTAATTATATTAATTAAATTTTCAATGTTGA
Organism: Stenella coeruleoalba; assembly: GCF_951394435.1. Lineage (NCBI taxonomy): Eukaryota > Metazoa > Chordata > Mammalia > Artiodactyla > Delphinidae > Stenella > Stenella coeruleoalba. The sequence continues at coordinate 10,881,228 of NC_137148.1, read as the reverse complement.
AGTCTCTTGAATTTGTGGAATAAATATTATTTAATCATAATGTATTAACTTTTTATATTGTTGGATAGATTTGCTAATATGTAAGGATTTTTATAATTAAGTTCATGATAGAGATTGCCCGTATTCTCTTTCTTGTGAAGTCTTCATCAGCTATTGGTAGGAAGATTGTGCTGGACTCATAAGAAGATTTAGAAAGTCTTCCATACTTTCTATTATTTGAAATCATTTTTGTAAGTTTAGAGTCAATTCTTCGTTAAATATTTAAAAGAAGTTCTCAAAGGAGCCCTTTAGCCATGAGATGTTCTCCGTGGAAAGATTTTGAATTGATGGAATTAATTTCTTCATAAATTATAAAATTTATTTTATTTCTATTTCCTCTACCAGATTTTATGGGCTGTATTTTTCAAAGGATATGTATAATTCTCTGTGAGAATTGTTTTGTGAAAAGCTATTGATATCTTGAACATCTATATTGAGGTCCTTTTCTTCATTCATGATACTGGAAAAATTAATTTTCTTTTAAAAAATAGTTTGCAGCCTACAAGAAGTTGAAAGTTCAGTACACAGAAAATTCAAATTTCTCTCACCTGCATATCTAAATTGTTACTATTTTGCCATATTTGTTCCAACGCCTCTCTCTCTCTCTCTCTCCCTATCATCTATAATATGTGTCTATGCAGTACCACCCTAAACTGTCCTAGTTTATACCTTCCCCAAAAATGATGGTCCATTACCACCATGCAACCTTGGAAATAAATAAATCAATATAGATATATAGATATACCACTACCATACATGTTCTTTGGCATGCCTATATCCATTAACTTTAGCTTTCAACTGTATCATCTATTACTATAGTGATGTCTAAATTGGAACTATTTCTATCATCTTCCATATAATATCAGTTGGAATTCTACTTTAAGGAAAATCTTTATCTTCTCAGTTAATATATTAATTTATCTATTCATTTTTTGTTAAGATTAGTATACACTGATGGATACTTATTGTATTCAAGTCACTTGTTGTTCAAATTATTGTTCTTCTGCATGTAGTGTGCTCTTTTAACCTGGCTGTTTTCAAGATTTTCTTTACCCTTGTTTTTCAGCATCATACATATATTTGTTTCATTTGTTTTTATTCTTCTTGGGGTTTGCTTATCTTCATAAACCTGTAAATTCTTATCTTAGACCATATTTGTGATATAATCAGCCACTAACTATCTCTTTAAATACTTTGTTTTCTGCCACATTCTTTCTTCCTCTTCTCTCTTTGTGAAATTCTTGTTACGTTCTTTTTAGATCTTTGGATATTGTCCAAAAGTTTCATGAGGAGTCATTCTCTTATGTTTCCTCTTTCCAATATTTTATATTTTTTTCAGATCAGATAATTTCCATTAATCTATCTTTATGTTTTTGACTTTTTCCTCCATCAAACCTCTTATGGGTTAAACTGTGTCCCCTTGAAAATCCTTATGTGTTAGTCCTGACACCTGGCACTTCAGAATGTGACCTTGCTTGGTAATAGGGTGGTGATAAATATAATTAAGGTCATTAGGGTGTGCTCCAATCCAATATGAATGTTGTCCTTATAAAAAGAGGAATTTTGGACACAGCCTCACATACAGGAAATACAAAGGCTGATGGGTGTAATGCTTCCACTACTAGTCAAGAAATGTGAAAATTGCTGGTAACTTGGGGAGCTAGAGTAGAGGCATGCAACAGATTCTTACTCAGAGCCCTTAGAGGCACCAATCCTTACAGCACCTTGATCTTGAACTTCTAGCCTCCAGAACTAGGAGACAATACATTTCTCTTGTTTAAGCCACCCCATTTGTGGTACTTTGTTATGACAACCCTAGCAAACGAATACAATCCCTCTTGTGCTCTTGAGCTCAATCAGTAATATTTTTCAGACGTATTTCTACTTCTAGAATCCCTGTTGTGCTTTTGAGCTCAATCGGTAATATTTTTCAGATGTATTTCCACTTCTAGAATTTTGAATTTTCACACCTTTTCACTCATAGCGAGCATATTTTCCTTTACAGTATTAAGCATAGTTAAATGTACATGTGTAAAAATCTTAATCTGATAATTCCAATTTTGGATTATTGTATTGTTGATATATGTTGTCTTTTTTTCTTGAGAGTAAGACACATTTTTCTGTTACTTTTATGCCTGGTAATTCTAAATTGAATCCTGTACTTTGTGAATTAGACCTCTGTGAATTCTGTTATAATTCACTAAATAGTATTGGTACTCTCATTTGTTTGCTTGTTTTAGCAGGCAAATGAATTGATTTGGTTTAATCTGGAAATGCTGTCTCTTGGTCAACAACTTAAATTACAATTTAGATATTTTGTCTATAGCTGAGCTGTTTTAGTTACATCCCATGCATAAGTGGTTCAGGGATTAGCCAAAGAACATTAGACTTTGAGTTTATACACAGAATACATGATTCCCTGTCTCCAACTCTCTGTTTTCTGGGGTACTCCCTGTCCTTTGAAGCATCTGTGGTGGTCCCACCTCTCTCTTCTATTTCTTTAAGCCAGTATGATCATGGATATTCTATCAGAATTTTAGCTGCTGCATGTGGAATGAACTGCAGTGTGCCTTCAGGCAAAAAGCTGCTAAAGACAAGATGTCCACCTTCTGCTATTCTGTTCTAGCAAATTTCCACTTCTTTCTAGACTCTACCTGCTTTTATTCATACTAAAGTAACTTCAGATTTTTGTTTTTCTTCCAAAGTGTATAGTTCTTATTTTTCTTTACAGTATTTTTCCCTTAAATTTTTCAAAGGATTTAATATTCAACATTTTACTCTATATACATATATCTATGGTCCCTGGATTTGAAGGGACAAGAATTATATGATTCTATGAATAATAACAAAGCTGAAAGTATTCCTTATTTGTTTTAAATTTAAAAATCTACACTACTTATTTGCTTAATAACTGAAAGTATTTTTAATTTTCTAGGACTTTACACATGAAATGTCAGCATTTTTTGTCTTATTACATTTTTGAATAGCTTTAAGACATATGCTTCATATACACAAAAATTCTATTAAGCACATATAAAGGTTTATGTTATAAAAGTATATAATATAAAATTTAAATAGTATATTATAAATTATAAAAATTCTTTTAAAATTATAGCATTTATATAAAATTACTTCAGCACCTCTATTTATCTTATTTGACATCCTGGTTTTTTAGTCTCCAATTCCACTTCCTCAAGTTCTTTGTAAAATCATACTGAGCAAATTTCCTGTTGCCAGAGACATTGTTTGCCAAGTGCTGGAAAAAGTCAGATTTGATGTATTGGATTGAAATTCCTGAAAAGAAGGAATTGAATGGGCATGTTGGTGCAAACTTAACTCCATCAGTGTGAAAAATTGGCACTGTAATAAAAACTACATTTGCTTAATTGCAATTTATCTCTTCCATAAAATTGTATAAAATGTTGTCCCAGTGCTGCATTTACAAAATGCAAGGCAGTTCTATCTAGCTAATTAAGTTGTTGCATATAATATCACTAACAGAGAAAGAAGCCAGAAAATAAAGTAAATCTGCATATGTGGCATCATTTTTTTTTAATCTTCAAGGAGGGGTAAAAGCTAGATACCATGAGATTCTCCATATTCAGGGGCCTGTTACTATCTGATTCCAGAAGATTCAATCTCTAAACAATGTAATATGGGAGACAGCAAAATTCACATTTACCCAGAAAGCAGGTTTACTTTCTGTGAGCTTACAAATATTTAAATAAATGTAAATATATGGTGTTCATCTTGAAATATGCTTACTAAAAAAAGAAAGTATACATTTTTACTATAAAAACTAAATATTTTCCATTGATAGTTTCTTTTGTATCTTGAAAAATAGAAAAATCTGTTAATACTGATTTAAGAAAATTCCTCAGCACTTTAAAAAAATACAAAGTCAAAAAGTTCACATTCTTTATTTTTAGCAATAGTGATTTCTTAATTTATGATAGATTAGGATAAATTATCATGTCTTCATTAGAAAGAAATTCAGGTTCCCTTACACTAACAAGTATTAAAATCAATTAAACCAGTATACTCAGAGAATAGTTTCAGCTATGTTGACTCCATTGGTTTAATCTATAGAAAGGATTTATTTTTTGTAACATTAGATGCTACATAGGCATAGGATTGGAATTTGACATCAAAATTATCTACTCCCCCTCCAAATGAACCAAATCTACCTATATTAACCCCTCCAATTTTAAATTCAGTGTCTATATACTTGGTGCCCAAGGTAATCTATAGATTTTTTTTTTTTCTTGCAGTACGCGGGCCTCTCATTGTTGTGGCCTCTCCCGTAGTGGAGCACAGGCTCCGGACGCGCAGGCTCAGTGGCCATGGCTCACAGGCCCAGCCACTACGCGGCATGTGGGATCTTGCCGGACCGGGGCACGAACGCACGTCCCCTGCATCGGCAGGCGGACTCTCAACCACTGCGCCACCAGGGAAGCCTTGGTAATCTATAGTTTTAATGAATGAATATTATCCCTTAATATGATCGTATATTTTATCTAGCCAATTTTCTACCCTTGAATAATATTTTTCCAATTTAGACAGAGCCACGTATCCATAATTTTGAAATCTATCAGATTATTTCTTAATGGTTGAATCAGTCATTCTACAATTTATTTGACTTCATTGTCAAACTGATCTTCATATAGACTATTCTCATTTTCCTTGCCAAAAGCAAGTAGAGTGTGGGACTGCCTGAGTCCTGACAAATTGGCTAACACAAAATTTGATCAAACATTTATAAACCTTGGTAATCTCATTTCTATAATCAGCCACATGTATTTTATCAATATAATGTATATAATACTAATACCTTTCTATTTAATATTATGATATGCAATTTATATGCTATGTATAGTTACATATTTAGTATTTTAGTTACTTTATCACCATTATGTACATTTAACAGCTTGTTAAAAAGTTTGGAAATAAAACTGGTTTATACTACTTTTGTTTTCTTTCTAACTGCAAATTTGTTGTGAATATTTTTCTGGTATCTTTTGTCTAGTATATCATATTTTTTCCCACTGTGGCAAGCTGATAAGAAAGCCTGGGTGCTCCCTCCTTTTGGGCTGTATTGGATTGAAATTCCACTCACCCCAAACTCAGCCCCTAACCACAATCAAGCCAGTCTCCTTTCCTTGCTCCCTCAAGACATGTCATACTTGCTTGAGGTGCCTGTCCTGCCCTCCCTAGAGACATCAGTTATGTAAATAACAAACCTTTACATACCATCTTGTGTGTGTGTGTGTGTGTGTGTGTGTGTGTGTGTGTGTGTGTGTTGTCATCAGTTTCAAAATCCAAGCCGAATCTTGGGTGAGCTCTGTCTTCTTTCCAAGTTGAACATAATAACAAACTATCCCAAACCACGTCACTCCAGCAATGCAATGTGCTACTGCCCCTTCTCTGCAGAGTGGTTGTCAGTATTCCTGCCTCTTTATAGCATTTACACATTTGCAATATAGATCCACTTGTCATCCCTTCTTCCTTGATGTCTCATTATTATATTCACTTTCCATCTTATTTTATTTTATTTTATTTTGATTGGAGTATAATTGCTTTGCAATGCTGTGTTAGTTTCTGCTGTACAACGAAGTGAATCAGCTATATGTATACCTATATCCCCTCTCTCTTGGACCTCCCTCCCACCTCCCCCCATCCCACGCATCTAGGTCATCACTGAACTGAGCTTCCTGTACTTTACAGCATGTTCCTGCTAGCTATCTATTTTACGCATGATAGTGTATATATGTCAATCCTAATCTCCCAATTCGTCCCACCCTCCCCTTCTGCCACTGTGCCCGCATGTCCATCTTATTGCTAAACCCTTCTACTTCTGTTTTGATACTTTTTTCTTGATCTTTATATTTTCGGCATCTCAATACCACACTATTTGTTCTGCTTCAGGAAACAGCTTTCTCCATCTTCAAACACTTTTTCTAGTCAACTATGCACACTCTTTTTTGTGGGGTGACTTGCTAGTATCATAACATGGAATGAGTAAAACCACCTAGAGTTTGAAATATGGGGACTCAGAAAGACAGCATAAAGGCAAACGCTGTCTTCATCTTAATCTTAACGCTATCTATTTTAAGGTGATCACTCCTTGGACCTGGAGAATTCCTAACAACACAGTCAAGAGAGTGCTAATATCCCTCCAAAATACTGCTCAGTAGATTTCCAACTTCATTTATATTTTCAGCTTTGATGTTAGAGAAATTTCCCAGATGAAAATATTTACCCTATTACATTGGGGATTTTCTTTCACCACATTCCCCTCTTCCTAGTGCCCATTAAGCTTACTTTCTTAGGATACTGTTTGTGAAGCAAGATTTTGACAGTGGCTCAAGACCCTAAACTCCTAAGCATCTGTACTGTGGTTTAAATCACCTTCAGATGCACCCTCGGGTTCACCTACACCTGAACACGCATGTAGACACACCTTCACACAAAACATGCTGGACTGTAAATCAAACCTCTCAGAGGGGAATCCCTGTTCCCGTCAAGATTTCCTGGAACACGTGGCATCACAGAGGCACCCACGCATCCCTGGTGTGAAAACTCCACTCACAAAAGGCTGAGCCAAAGCCTTCGGTCTACAGAGCTTTCTTATAAAAGCCCCTGCTCCGGAACGCAGGGCAGTTTTTCTCAAACACCTTCAGGTCCAGGTTACCTGTTCTATGTTTCATTTGCACCTGCTCTGCGTTTGGATACCTGAAGTGGGAAATAACTGTTTCTTCTGGGGGTGGCCTCAGGTGGAACTTCCTATTTTTTGGAATTGGACCTCCTTAATTCTGTGGAGAAGGAACTTCTGGCCAGGATTCCAAAAGAGACAGACAGAGGAAGACAGCAGATACCAGGTAGAAGCCTGAAACTTTAAAAACCTCGCACAACACGCTGAGACAGCTAATCCCTACCTTGACTCAGGAATGAGGGTAAGAGTTCCTTGAACTCCCTCTAATTGTCCACAGTGCTCCAGAATTGGACAGAGCATAGAGGCTCAGCTAACAAGCCTGAGATCCATTTGCAAGACAAACATGCCACCACACATAACAAGCCACTTCAGAACAAGGTTGATGGTATTTTTATAACAAACCTTTTTTATGATCTTCTCCTCCTCCTTGAACTTCTCTGGCATATAGACACGTTTGGGCAGAACGTCATGATTTACTCATCTGCTCCTTTGCTAATTCTAAGAACCTAACAAAAATAAAGAACGCATATAACGGAACTAATTTTTCATACATATTGTATGTTTTCCTCTTGCATGTCTGCTTTTCATTCTCCTTTCTAATTATGTACTAACTGTTGGGTCTCTTGAATATACTCTGAATTTTTCCAGTCTGGGAAAGGAAAAATAAAATCCTTGGTATATTTTGTTCTGGTACATCTGCTGTTTTTGGAAAAAATAAGGAGACCAAGCACTGTTCCTCTGCAAATTACATCTTTTTTATTCACCTGAATTATATAGCTGCACTAAAAGAAGGTATCTTAAAACGACACAGCTCAAAATACACCCAGAGGTGAATAGCACAAATATATCCAAGAAAATGTCAATAAACTCTACTTATCCAGCCCCTCTCTCAAAGCCTATCTAATGTGTGGCATATCAGAGGTTCACATGAGGAATAAATCATATTCAAAAGAAATTGCATTGTTACAGGAAGCTTTAGTCAGATATATAGAAATACATTTCAAAGAAGAATGATGTATTTAAAGACTCTAATGGCAAGATATATATGGCAGAAGAATTGAAGATCTTTTTAATAGAATAGTTCATGAACTAGTAAATAAAATTGACTGTAGTTGGGACTATTCTCCTTACTGGAAATGAATATAACCTGATATTTTTAAAAAATGAAAAGAAAGAGAGGAAATTGAATCCATTCAGAAACAACTTATAATGTATAGAATCTTTTTTCTGTTTTTTATAAACTTAACCAAAATTACCTTTTTCACTGGTTAAAGCAAGGAAAAAAGGTTTCTTGATTTCCTAATAAGTATATAAACATTTTATGGCATAGTTTCAGAGAACTATCTACTATCATAGACTTTTGACATTTTTTTATATGTAGCAATCAACACTTGATTGTGTATAAAATTATTAACATATACTAAAAACTTTAAAGACACATTTTGCATTGGTACTGAATTTCAGTATACTAATCAGTGAGGAAAAAATACTACTAATATTGTATAAAATATAAGAAATCACAATCTTAATATTCAATGGGCAATATTATGATATTTCATAAAAAATACAGTATTTGACTAAATTTATTCTCACAGTAAATTTTTGAAAAGAATCTTGTCACATCTTAAAACTGCTGGCTCACTGTAGAGCTGGTCCACTGATTGATTTCTGAACATTTTCTGAAACTTCCCAATTCCACTTTCATACACCAAAAGCACATTAACCTGGTAGCAGTAAAGTTCTCAGAAGGAAAATTTTGAACCCAAATAAATCTAGCACCTTAAACACTGCACTGTGAAACTCTTATAACAATGATGCTTTGAAACTTTTATAACAGTGATGCTTAGAAACAATCTAACTGCCAAAAAGTAGTATTTTTAATCAAACTATTATATACCCATAAAGTGAACCTATTAAAAATAGTGATGTGCCTATATACTTACCAAATTAGAATAGATCTAAAACTTAAGTGAAAGGATAAGAGATTTGGGGCACAGCACATGTTAATATATATGTATTTACATTAAAAATAATGGGTTGTTTTCTTTAGTAGGCAAGACTGATAAGAGCTGGGACTGTGTCTGTCTTACTCACTTCTCTCTTCCCAGCATTTCTGCTAATTGCTGGCTGATGTGGACCTAACCTGCATGTGCTGTAATGAAGACTGTATTTCTATAGCTTCATAATCATTTCCATCGACCTTTTGGTTCTTCTACTTCAGATCAAGGTATTTGTACTAGTCTGTTAGGGCTACCTTAACAAAATACCACAGACTCGGTGAGTTAAACAATTGGAAATGTATTGTCTAACAGTTCTGGAGGCTATAAGATCAAGATCAAGTTGTTGACAAGTTTGGTTTCCCTGAGGCCTCACTCCTTGGCTTGTAGACGGCCGCCTTCTCCCTGTGTGTTCATGTGTTTCCTCTGTGCACATACATTCCTGGTGATCCTTTGTGTGTCCAAATTCCCTCCTTTTACAAGGTCACTAGTCATATTGATTTAAGATCTATATGCTATCATTTAAACTGAATTACTGCTTTAAAGGTTCAGTTTCCAAATATAGTCATATTGTGACATACTGGGGATTTAGGCTTCAATATATGAATTTTGAGGGACCACAATTCAGCCCATAATGGTGTTATATTAGAAAGTCAGCCTGCTAATCCTATGATGACATCAAGATATTGTAGATGCCATCTCTGAACTAGCTTGTGATGTCAACCAAAACCTCATTGTGTCCTTGTCACTCTCATAATTGACTTCTCAGAGCTGTTGTTTCTGGCACTTGTGGTGGCCTTTCCTGGGTTACTTTCCAGGGCTAGCCTCTACCCCTGCTTTCCTACAAGCAGCCTGGCCCTCCACACCTCCTGCATGTGGAGTGTTTCTGATTCACTCTAACCCTACATAACAGCCAAGTCTTTAAAACATTTGCCTGTTTCCATTCCTTGAGCCTGATATGCCTAAGATTTGAACCTGGACTAATAATTCCTCTTGCAAATTACTGAAATGCTATCATGTTTGCAACCAAAGCTATGCCTACTTGATTATTGTCTTCATAATTTATCCATCATTTCTATATGACTGGAGTGGAGCATTGAGAGGAATAGACCCATGACCTCAAAATTCCTTTTTGACATAAATTCAGACACTGATGTTACTGTTACAGATTACTTTTTAAAAATTTACATTTCTGTTATACAATGAGTGTGGGAATGCTAATTATTTCCCTATTACAATTTCTCCTTCTTCCAAAGTAATGGAATCCTCAATTTATAGCTAACACCTAGCTTTCCAGAAGAAATAATAATAATTAATGACAGCAATGTTAAATACTTGGTAGAGTATACCCTATATGATAAGTACTGGTCTAAGTTTGAAACATCTATTAGTAAATTTAAAATTTAAAAAATATATATATGAAATAAGACTCTGAGATAGTACTATTATTATATTCCCATTTAATATATGTGGAAACTGAGGAATGTTTGATTTGCCCAAATACATAGAGCTAGTAATGGCAAAGGCAAGATAAACTCAGCCTGCTTTCAGTCTTTGTGCACCATCTCTCATAGTAAGATTATCTCTCATAGTAAGATATGCTCAGGTCTTGGCCAATTCAGTGTAAGCAAAGATGTAAAGCACTCTTTTCCCCTTTTTCTTCATTTCCTGCTCCTAAGTACTGCCAGACTTTGTTTATGGTAACTGGTCCTGAAGCACCTATTAGGGCTATGAGTTGATCTTGAAATGAAAACCATCCTTAATGTGGACATTTGAATAACAGAGGTAGCAAAATCCTGAGTCTCTGGGGACTTCTTGGACCAGAGACCCCATAATAAGCCCTGAATTGCCAAACTTGAAACTTTCATGAGGAAGAAAAATAAACATCTACATTTTGAAGCCACTGTTAGTTATTGTGTGAAGGTTCTTTGTTACTGTTTGACAAACGTAGTTCTTAATGGTAAATACTGTTACTATCTAAACAAAGTAATTTAACATGTTTAATACATTTAAAAGCATAAAACATGTGGAAAGAATCCAAAGGGGTCACTTTAAGAATATTACTTACCAGAGCATGATATATTATCCTATGACACACAGAATGGAAAATTGGGAAAATTTTGGGCAAAATCTGAAAATGGAGATGTTTCTTTCCTGATTTTGAAAAGATGTAATCATTGAGAGATTCTTACTGTGACCACCATGTCTCTTTTTTTTTCACCTATTTAGCGTTTGTAGTTCATCTGGAGACAAGTAACTAGATTGCTGTTAAGGGAAAATACACTTCTCCAGAGACAATTCAAACTAATGTACTAATTTCATCATATCACATAATGGTGTACTGACAAATACTGTCTTAAATTAGTATAGCATAAATGTAATAATTATAGAAGTAAACCCCAGAAAAACTGAAAACAGAAATCAAAAAGTCAATTGGTCAAAATGGGGTTTTATAAAGAGAATTCATATATGATATAGTAAGTCTTAAACAACTATTAAAATAGAAACTATAGCATAAACTTTGATATTTATAAAAATAAAAAAAGTTGAATTGATAACTCAGGCCCAGATCAATTAGAAAACTTAATTCCAAACTGTTTTAAAATTCAAAAGATATATACAAACTCCAAGCTCAGAAAAAGTCTGATCCTAAGACCATCAGAGGCAGATCTCCAAAACTGTGGATTTGTTCCCACGTTTAGATGAATTTTTAGTTTCAGATTTCACACACAAGTTCCACTCTGAGTAATATATGTGGGAGATAGGCTCACCCACAAAAAAAAGAGATCTCTGTTTGAAATTTATTACTTACATCATTAAATTAAAAAAAAATAGTCCACTCCCTAGTCAGTCATGCTCCATAATTCCCAGTTTTATTTTCAATATGAAATGTAGACAGATTAGAAACATCCTTCATAATGACTCCCCATGGTCCTTCTACTAGTGAGCACTAATAGCATGTTGACCTAGGAAGGAATGTTATCAGAGGTCATTGGGTCAAAGTGACCCATTCTTCCCAGGAGTCCTCAGTAGAGAGAATGGGAAAAAAGTCCATTATTATTATGTCTCATTATTCTTTTTTATCATGTTAAAATAAGTAAATGAGATAAACAACTATTTATAATGGCTAAATGGAACATATTCTATGAAAATATAAATGATCAATGCTTACTGCAAAATGATCTTATCAACATCATGAATCAATGTAGTCTCTGCCATTACAGGAAATTTTGTAAAATGCTGGAGTCCTGGATAAGAATCTAATCGGCCCTAAAACCTCAGCTAATTTACTTTGCCTTTCCTTTCCTCATCTGAAAATGGACAGCTTAGGTTAATTTAGAAGTTTTTCAACCTGTGTTTGGTAGAGCTCTATATTTTCTTAGAGATACATCAGTTTTTCTCCTCCATCTCACTAACCAAATCATCTCGACTTTGATAAATTTTATTTTGGAGTCCTCAGCAAGACTATACAGAAGACTAAAACATTCCAAGCAAAATAGAAAAGTAAAACAAATCCTCTGTCTGTTTTTAGCTCAAAAAAGTTGATTATTTCTCAGTGTATTTCACTCAAATTAATATTAAACAAGAAAATACAGTAAAGTTTTGCTTATATGTAACAAACTAAACTCGATATTTTAGTGTTTAAGAATTTAGGCAAATTATCTATTTAGAGTACTTGTTTTAACTGCTTTGCCTCTTTATAAATATAAAGTTATTTTAAAACAATAAAACTACATCTATCTATCTATTTCTTTTATCTACCCATCTATCTATATTTTTCCAAATTAAAAAGAGATATTTTGTTAAGCAAATATAATATCTTGGGCCTGAGGGATAGCCAACAAATTTCAGCTCGGTATTTATATTATAATAAAGATTATTATTAGTTTCTATGCCTACTTTTTTTGTTATAAAACTTTATAAATGGAGATGAGAGTGATGTAATAAAAGAGTTTCACTTCACGTCAAAAACTCAAGGAGTCTCAAACTGCACAGTCACTATTAAAAATTTAAATGCAAAGGAGGCTTTTTGTTTCTCCTGATCTCCCTAGTATCGTACATCTCTGAGTTCATTTGACTGCCATTACAACATTGTTATCACTCTGAGTCATAACACAGTGTGAGAAAGAATCACATTAAGTTTTCTTTTTAAAATGTTTCACTGTCCTTTTGTCTTGTAGTTAAATTTCTATGAAGCCCAGAATACACTTTTTTCTTAATTGTTGGTTTTATTGTTTTATTAAAGTAGACTTCATATTGTTTACCAAATGCCACACAACTCAAAGCACTCTTGTTCAAATGTTAATTACACAAGTGGAAAGCTCTTTCATGACATACGTAGTTTACATAAAATATCTCATGCACATCGCTTCTCTCATTGGGGACTTCATGTAGTACTTTTTCGAAATAACTAGATTCTCAGATTTAGCCATTCTATAATGGAATTTAGGAGTCTATGTTAGAAGGAGAATCAACAACAAACTGCTTATTGAGGATATCTAGAGAGTAAAGCAAGAGAATTATGGTATACAATATTTTTTTAATTTGATAAGTATACGTAACATATTTACTCTCTCAAGAAATTTTGAAATGCACAATTCTATTATTAACTATAGGCACAATGCTGTACAGTAGATCTTTAGAAATTACTTATCTTGCATAGCTGAAGTTTTATGTCCATTAACTAAAGACTTCCATTTCCCTTTCCCCCCAGCCCCTGACAACCACCATTCTACTCTCTGCTTCTTGGAGTTTGATTCTTTTCTAGAAATATAAGTAGAATAATACAGTATTTTGTCTTTCGCTGAGTGGCTTATTTTTCTTAGCAAAACATCCTTAAGGTTTATTCATATAAAGGTAAATGTTTTATCCTCAATGGTTTATCCATGAAAGGAGACATGATTTACTTCTTTTTTTAAGCTGAGTAGTATTTCATTGTATGTATATACCACATTTTATTTATCCATTCATCTGTTCAATTGACATTTAGGTTGTTTCCACATTTTGTTATTGTGACTAATGCAGCAATAAACATGGGAGTGTAGATATCTCTTTGAGAACCTGATTTAAATTATTCTGGATAGATACCCAGAAGCAGGATTCCCGGAGAAAACCTAAAAATGGCTAACAGGTATATGAAAAGATGTTCAACATCACTAATGGTCACAGGAATTCAAAACAAAATCACAATGAGATATCACCTCAAACCTGTTAGGATAGCTATTATGAAAATGTCAAAAGATAACAAGTCCTGGCGAGGATGTGGAGAAAAAGGAACTCTCATACACTGTTGGTTGAATACAAATTAGTACAGCCACTGTGGAAAACAGTATGGCGTTTCCTCAAAAGAGCAAAAATATAATGACCATATAACCCAGAAATCTCACTTCTGTGTATATACCCAAAGAAAACAAAATCACTATCTCAAACAGATATCTGCACACTCATGTTCATTGTAGTATTATTCTTAATAGCCAATTTTTCAACTCACTAATACAATCTTTTGCTGCACTCACATTGCTATCAAACAATGAGTTATTAATTACAAATACCTCAGTTTTCAATTATAAAATGTCAGTTTTTGTCAGTTTGTTTTATTGTTGTGGCTGTTATAGATAGCTTAATAGTCTTTTGAAATGCTCTGTCTTTACATCCATTGGGTCCAGCTTTTCCTACATTTCTTCTTATTTCTTTTAACACATCCATAGTAGTTTAAAGTTATTTATTACTGACACCATTATCTGTGTGTTTGTGTGTATTTTAGAAAATTTCTCTTATTAGTCACATTTGTAAATCTGGTAATATTTTTATTATGTATGTTCTAAATGTGTAAAAACTTAAGACAATGTTACTTTTCCTCAAACTTTGTTCATGATTTTTTCTATATCAAGTCTGAGGAGTCCAGCTCCTGTCTTAAAACATATATGTGATTTTTTCAAGCCTGAAAATAGGCAATTAAAAAGGCTTTCCCTGGCAGACCTCAGCTGGGAAGCTGCCTCTCCACATCAGACTTGGGGCACAGAGAGTGCATCCAAGTTTTACCTAAGGACTCAGCTCCTTGCTCCAGTTATGCCCTTCACATATTCTCATTTCTAGACCTGAGACCTTCATTTCTAAGTCTCTTTATCTGAGGCATTGGGTATATGTCCTCTTCAGACACCTCTGCTGAGGGCTGTTTATGGAGAAAAGAGAAGAAAACTTGAAGACACTTACCCTACTGACTCAATACCCTTCCCCTCAGCCCCCCAGTCCATAAAATCTCTCTGAGGCTTTGGTTCAGTGTTTCCTCAACAGTGAGGTAACCACCACGTCTGCACTGACTAACAGAAGCTTCCATGCACCAACTCATGCACCTTTCCTTGTTAAGAAAATAGAATACAGGAGTCTATGCTTACTCCAGTTTTAGCTTCTTGCTTATAACATCATAGTAAGTGATTAAAAGCTCAACTCTTTCATTTTTGACTTGTTGCTTTTTTAATTGAAGTATAGTTGATTTGCAATGTTGTGTTAGTTTCAGGTGCACAGCAAATATCATATGGTATCATTTATATGTGGAATTTTAAAAAAAGATAAAAATGAACTTATATACAAAACAAATAGACCCACAGACATAGAAAACAAACTTATGGTTACCAAGGGGGAAAGGGGGTGGGGAGGGATAAATTAGAAGTTTGAGATTAGCAGATACACACTACTATATATAAAATAGATAACCAACAAAGACCTACTGTATAGCACAGGGAACTCTACTCAATATTTTGTAGTAACGTAATAACTTATAAGGGAAAAGAATTTGGCTTGTTGCTTTAATGAGCTACTCCAATAACTGACAGCTTAGCTCTCTCTCCCAGCTCTGCTGAACTCCTGACAGGTCTGTAGGATGAAGAGCACTGATTTAGCTGGATTGACACTGTCTGGGCTACAGCTTAATTATACACATTTCACTTCTATTTGGTTTTGAATACTTAAAGGTCATGTTTTTGGTGTCAATTTCTTCCTTTATTGGTACTTTGTCTCTTAAATATCAGAGGACTACATATGATTTAACTCTACCCTTCCAGACTCTTTCATCCTTTCCCAGATTGATACACTCTTCCATCATTTGTAAGTGTCCCATGGTTAAAACTGACCATGCATCTATTACTTTTATAGATTGTTTAAAAAAAATTGCCAGCCTAAAGGGCCATCACAAGCTTTTCCTCTTCCTATGGAAAGTCTAGTGAACTAGCTCAACCCTTGACTTTCAAAAACCTCCGAATAAGCTCATACCCAACAAATATGCCCAGGGTTGAAAATGGTCAACAATCTCAGTTCCACCAGGAATGGCTTTTTCCCAACTGGAATTTTAGCTCATCTGATTCTTGTTTTTTCCCCACAGCTCTCCAATGTCCTTAAAACACCATAAAAATATATACTTTTTCTTAATTGGATTTTTCAAGTTTCTTCCATAGTATTAAGGTCTTCTTTCATCTTTTTCTTCGTCTTCCAAAGGCAGCACAATATTCACAATTAAGCTTATATGTATCTTTTGTTATGAATTACTTTGCAAGCCTTTCTGCTTGAGTTAATTAGAGTTAATTACATTACTGTCGGTAGTGGTGGTGGTGGTGCTGTTTTTGTTTCATTAATTTTGTAATAATGTACTTTAAAAGTATACAATGAATTTTTGTTAATTTGTAAAAGTAAACCATGAGCTCCTAGAGGACAGGAATTGTGTCTTCTTCACCTTTAAAAACATGCTTACTCCCCTCAAGAATCTGCCCATCAACAAGACAAGAATGTCCACTCTCTCCACTTTTATTCAACATAGTTTTGGAACTCCTAGCCACAGCAATCAAAGAAGAAAAAGAAATAAAAGGAATCCAAATTGGAAAAGAAGAAGTAAAAATGTCACTGTTTGCAGATGACATGTACTATGCATAGAAAATCCTAAAAATGCTACCAGAAAACTATTAGAGCTTATCAATGAATTTGGTAAATTTGCAGGATATAAAATTAATAATCAGTAATCTCTTGCATTCTTATATACTAACAATGAAATGTCAGAAAGAGAAATTAAGCAAACAATCCCATTTACCATTGCATCACAAAGAATAAAATACCTAGGAATAAACCTACCTAAGGAGGCAAAATACCTGTACTCAGAAAACTATAAGATACTGATGAAAGAAATCAGAG
The DNA here is from genome assembly GCF_951394435.1 of Stenella coeruleoalba. Taxonomy (NCBI): domain Eukaryota; kingdom Metazoa; phylum Chordata; class Mammalia; order Artiodactyla; family Delphinidae; genus Stenella; species Stenella coeruleoalba. The sequence continues at coordinate 10,864,302 of NC_137148.1, read as the reverse complement.
ATGACACAAAAAAATGGAGAGATACACCATGTTATTGGATTGCAAGAATAAACATTGTCAAAATGACTATACGACTCAAAGTAATCTACAGATTCAATGCAATCACTATCAAATTACCAAGAGCATTTTTCACAGAATTAGAACAAAAAAGCTGAAAATTTGTATGGAAACACAAAAGACCTCGAATAGCAAAAACAATCTTGAGAAAGAAAAATGGAGCTGGAGGAATCAGGCTCCCTGACTTCAGACTATACTACAAACCTACAGTAATCAAAACAGTATGGTACTGACACAAAAACAGACATATAGATTAATGGAACAGGATAGAAAGTCCATAGATAAACCCACACACCTAAGGTCACCTAATCTATGACAAAGGAAGTAAGAGTGTACAATGGAGAAAAGACATTCTCTCCAATAAGTGGTGCTGGGAAAACTGGACAGCTACATGTAAAATAACGAAATTAGAACACTCTCTAACACCATACACAAAAATAAACTCAAAATTGATAAAAGACCTAAATGTAAGGCCAGACACTAAAAATCTCTTAGAGGAAAATATAGGCAGACCACTCTATGACATAGATCACAGCAAGATGTTTTTTGACCCACCTCCTAGAATAATGGAAATAAAAACAAGAATAAACAAATGGAACCTAATGAAACTTGAAAGCTTTTGCACAGCAAAGGAACCATAAACGAAACAAAAAGACAACCCACAGAGTGGGAGAAAATACTTGCAAATGAAGCGACCAACAAGGGATTAATCTCCAATATATACAAACAGCTCATGCAACTCAATATCAAAAAAAAAAAAAAACAAAAACAAAAAGGAAACCCAATCAAAAAATGGGTGGAAGATCTAAACAGACATTTCTCCAAAGAAGACATACAGATGGCCAAGAGGCACAAGAAAAAGATGCTCAACATCAATAATTATCAGAGAAATGTAAATCAAAACTACAATGTAGTATCACCTCACACTGGTCAGAATGGTCATCTTCAAAAAACATCTACAAACAATAAATGCTGAAGATGGTGTGGAGAAAAGGGAACCCTCCTTCACTGTTGGTGGGAATGTAAATTGCTACAGCCACTATGGAGAACAGCATGGAGGTTTCTTAAAAAACTAAAAACAGAGCTACCATATGATCCAGCAATCCCACTTGTGGGCATATAGCCAGAAAATTTCATAATTTGAAAAGATATATGCACCCCAGTGTTCATTACAGTACTATTTACAATAGCCAGGACATGGAAGCAACCTAAATGTCCATCGACAGAAGGATGGATAAAGAAGATGTATATACATGTATACAATGGAATATTACACAGCTATAAAAAATAACAAAATAATGCCTTTTGCAGCAACATGGATGGATCTAGAGATTGTCCTACTGAGTGAAGTAAGTCAGACAGAGAAAGACAAATATATGATATTGTTTATATGTGGAATCTAAAAAAATGGTACAAATGAACCTATTTACAAAACAGAAATAGAGTCACAGATGTAGAAAAACAAACTTATGGTTACCAAGGGGGAAGTGGTGGAGGGATAAATTGGGAGATGGGATTGACATATACACATTACTATATATAAAATAGATAACTAATAAGGACCTACAGTACAGCACAGGGAACTCTACTCAATACCCTGTAATGACCTATATGGGAATAGAATCTAAAAGAAGGGTGGTTATATGTATATGTATAAACTGACTCACTTTGCTGTACAGCAAAAACTAATACAACATTGTAAATCAACTATATTCCAATAAAAATTAATTAAAAAAAAACAAAGAAAGAATCTGCCCATCACTACTGTTCAAGCAATGTCTATTAAATAAACAAATTAAGTAATGTATGAATACATGCATGAAGTGTCTGAATGTACAATATTCTGTTCAAGGCATTGAATGAAATAGTGTTATTGATACTGGGTAATATTATCTCTTGAAAAAAAATATTGTGAGCACATTAGAATATGCACAGATTATCATTTTAGAGGCATTGATGTGATCCTTCAGGATCAGAGGAGAAGGAGAGGGTTTGGGAAGAAGCAAGAGAGCCTTGTCTTAAAGGTGACATACAATCTTGCTTTTATATCCACAATACATTGAAAGATCTCTGTGAGTAGGAACCAGGCCTGATGTATTTATTCATTTCCTAAATTTGCCAAACAATATTAAATTCATAAATTGAATAATTTATATTAGCAGCATTGATTTAAAACGTACACATTCATAACCATGATTTCAGAAGAAAATTAGTATATACAAGCACAGTAATTTTTGATTATTCAATTTAGAATTATATCAATTATAAATAACAGAGTTCACAACTAACAGTGGCTAAAGAAACAAAGACTTAATTATCCTACTACCAGGGGATCTTAAAGAAGGTCAACAAATTAATCATTCTATTCCTCACCACTGTGTGTGTTGCCCTGAATCTTATTATGATGCCTTTTCATTCAACACAACTTTCCATGCCTAAATCCAAAGATGGTGTGAGTGGTAAACAAATATGTTTATATTTGTATGTATGGTTTTATAACCATGTCTAGTTTGCAAACCAAGCTGAGAAAGCAAGTATCTGGACAAGTGACGTAGGGTTACTGTTGTCATCCAGAAAAATGTTTTCTTTTTATTGTTTTTTTGCACAAAGAAGGAGATAAATGGCTGTTAGATAACCAAATAGTATTGTCTGCCATGAAGTACAGAAGTGGTGCTGACTTACTACAGAAGAGAAAATGTTGAGCATAGGTACTGAAGAATTTAATCTCTATTTAGCATCTTCTACATGTAAACCCTGTGAATGGTTTCTGCATATGTTGTCTGATTTGGAATTCCAACCAGTCAGTATGCTGTTTTTAAGATGGCTCTAATACACTGGCTGGTGCTGATATCCCTTGCTTTTCTTCCTTATTTCTAGCCGTCTCTATGTGTCTCAGCTTTGCCAGTCTCTGGATGGGGTGAAACTGAAGCAGGTCCTTCATGAGGTGCCCCAAAAGGCTGGGGAAGCTGGTTACTCACTCTGCTCTCCCTATTCTGGTAGAAGAAGCTCTTGGTTGAAGAGTTACTTCTGGACACTGAGCAATGCTGGCTTGAAAGATGGGACTATCCAGGCAAAATGGAGCTGTTTTTCCTTCACTTTTTATGTGGTTATTTTCAGGGTTTTTTTTGGTTGTTTTGCTGTTGTTGTTCTACTTTGCTGAAGTTTCTTAACTGGACTCTAGAGCTCTCCCAGGGAGTTTTTTTTTGTGTGTGTGTAGATAGCTGTCTGTTGACCTTTGTCAATGGACAAAGGCTGGGGTATTACTGACATCACTCTTTCCATTTATTCAAATAACTTGATGAAAGTTCAAATAAATATGGTTGACTTTTGTTGAACTACCTATTAACCTCCTTATCATGATTCTTGTTTGATCTACTTATCTATTAGAATGACCCAAGCTGCTTGTGCAAATAATATGAAAAGATAATCAGTATGAGGTGGATATGGCAGCTGGGGCTGCCCCATCTTTAAACTGATGACCTCAAGTACACATTCTGATTGACTGACATAAACTAAGCATTATTGTAAGAAGAATAAAATCTTATCAACAAAAGCATGTGTCTCCTGATAGCTGTAAATATATATTTTTCCCTTTGTAAGGACTGTGCTTCCAAGAAGTTGAATGTTTTCTATTTACATCTTTCTCCTGTCTTAGGAATGCATGCCAAATTTTCTATTTCAGTAGTTGTAGGGTTGTACATAAAAAGCAATGAAATTCTTATTTCTCTTGAATAGGGAATAATTAGAGCAGAGTACATGATTCTATGAGTCTGGCCAAGAGGTATTTTTAAATGTTCTAGAGAATGTTAACAAGCAAGTGAGGAAAATCAGAAATTCTTGGTATTTTTCTATATTTTATTCTGTTTTAAGAGAAATAATACTGACATGAATATAAACATTTTATTGTGCATCCTGTTTCAAAGGATAGTTCAGAGGCTATAGATATATACCTCAAACATAAAAATTTGAGTTAATATTAAGATTTTATAAATTCATAGAACTCCATTGTTTACCACCTAATCATATGAGTAATATTCCTTTTGATATTATACTTGTTAGCAGGTAAGTATAAACAGGCAATATTATCAACATTTTTTCATGTTTACTTTTTATTGAGGTAAGATTGGTTTATGACATTATATATGTTTCATGTGCACAACATTATAATTCAACACACCACAGCATGGTCACCTCCAAAAGTCTACTTTCCATCCATCACCATACAATTGACCCCTTTACCCCTTTTGCCCTCCTCCCAACCCTGTTACCCTCTGGTAAACATCAGTCTGTTCTATATATCTATGTGTTTCCTTTCTTTTCTTTTTTTCTTTTGTTTTGTTACACATATGAATGAACTCATACAGTGTTTGTCTTTCTAGGTCTGATGTATTTCAATTAGCATAATACCCTCAGGTTCCATCCGTGTTGCAAATGGCAAGATTTCATCTTTTCTTAATGGCTGAGTAGATTCCACTGTATATATAAACTGTATATATATATATATATATATATATATATATATATATATATATATATATATATATATATATATATATATATATAGTGTGTGTGTGTGTGTGTGTGGTACGCGGGCCTCTCACTGTTGTGGCCTCTCCCGTTGCAGAGCACAGGCTCCGGACGCGCAGGCTCAGCGGCCATGGCTCACGGGCCCAGCCACTCCGCGGCATGTGGGATCTTCATGGACCGGGGCACGAACCCGTGTCCCCTGAGAGTCGGCAGGCGGACTCTCAAATGTATATTTTTTATTCATTCATCCATCCATGGGCACTTAGGTTGTTCCATATATATATATATATATATATATATATATATATATATATATATATATATATATATATAAATCATATACATATATATGAATCATATACATATATATGAATCATATACATATATATATGAATCACTTGGCTGTATACTTGAAACTAACACAACATTGTAAATTAACTATACTTCAGTTTTTAAAAAGTGGATTTCTGGTAGACACACAAAAAAGTGGAAGAGTTGGATCATATGTTAGTTCTAGTCTTAATTTTTGAATGAATTTCCATACGGTTTTCCATAGTGGCTGCACAGATTTACATTCCTACCAACAGTGCACAAGAGTTCCCTTTTGTCCACATCCTTACCAACAGTTGTTATTTCTTGTCTGTTTGATGATAGCCATTCTGACAGGTGTCAGGTGGTATCTCATTGTGGTTTTGATTTGCATTTCCCTAATAATTAATGATGTTGAACATCCTTTCATGTGCCTGTTATCCATCTGTGTGTCTTCTTTTGGAAAAAAATGTCTATTCAGATCCTCTGCCCATTTTGAAGGTGGTTTGTTGTCTTTATGTTGTTGAGTTGTTTGAGTTTTTTAATACATTTTGGCTATTAATTCCTTACCAGATATACGATTTGCAAATGTCCTCTCCCGTTCGGTAGGTCATCTTTTCATTTTGTTGATGATTTCCTTTGCAGCAGAAACTTTTAGTTTGATGTAGTCCCACTTGTTTACTTTTGCTTTTGTTTCCCTTTTCTGAGGAGACATATCCAAAAAGATATTGCTAAGACCGATGGCGAAGTGTGTACTGCCTATGCTTTCTTCTAGGAGTTTTATGGTTTCAGATCTTACATCAAATCTTTAATGTATTTTGAGTTAATTTTTGTATATGGTGTAAGATAGTGGTCTAGTTTCATTCTTCTGCATGTGACTGACTAGCTTCCCCATCATTTATTGAAGAGACTTTCCTTTCTCTGTTGTATATTCTTGGCTCCTTTGTCATATATTTATTTTAATGATGAGTAAACTGAAACTCATAAATGTTAATTGGTTTGTTTGCTGTTACATAGCTTATAAAAAGTAGAGGCAGGATTTGAATCCTAAAATACATTATATAATACTTAATAATACAACTCTTGACAGACAGAGATGAGAAGAGCTGAATTACAGTTAATAATACTGCGTTGTGCACTTAAATTTTGTTGTGTTCTTATCCCGGTAAAAATAATAAATAGGGGCTTCCCTGGTGGCGCAGTGGTTGGGAGTCCACCTGCCGATGCAGGGGATACGGGTTCGTGCCCCGGTCTGGGAGAAACCCACATGCCGCAGAGCGGCTGGACCCGTGAGCCATGGCCGCTGAGCCTGTGCATCCGGAGCCTGTGCTCCGCAACGGGAGAGGCCACAACAGTGAGAGGCCCACGTACCGCAAAAAAAAAAAAAAAAATAATAATAATAATAAATAAGCTGGATGCATTAAAAATTTAAAAAGAAAAAGAATCCAGCTGCAGTACAGCTGAGACAATTCTTCAATATGACAGTGGGATATCACAGTGTCAAAGAGCGCACCCTTCTCATTCAAAGATATGAAAAAATACTTGGCACCAAAGATTACAAATATCCCTTCAATGGCATGATACCAATAAAGGTGTCCTAGGTGTTTGCTGAACTCTTGGGCACACCCATATGCTTGCAGCTATTCTCAGGAGAAAAAATTTGACTAAGGTTTTAGGGGTTTTTTTGTAGGCAAAAATCTGGGAGTTGTCCGTCGAAGGGCAATAATATTCTAAAAGTAAATTAGTGAGTCTAAATTGTGCATTGCCTGCATTAATCTGTGCCAAATTCAGCTATATTCATCACCAGTTTTCAGTTCATTTGTCTAAGGATTTCCCATGCTACCAGAAGCTTTCATGGTAATCAATAGCTGTATGAAGAAGTAGGAGCATTTTTGAAATAGAATATGTCTACCTGCTTGTTAAAATGCCGATAGAAATTTTACATATTTTAAAAATTAGAATGCTAGTTTTATTAGCCACATAATGGTGCCCTCACAGAAAAACTGATGATTTCATGCAAAGAAACAAGGCAGTGATAAAATTACATGCAAAGATTTTTGAGAGAAGCATTGGATATTCTCCTGTGTCTCCATATTTTAAAACTTGTGCAATGAACACAATCTTGGTTTTCCTATTCAAAATTATTAAATTTATAAAATCCAGATTGTAAAAATGTTTCAATAACTTTTAAAAATAGTACCATTTTTATAAACAAGAGACTTAGTTATACTCTTTATCTATGCATATGTGTGGTCCATGTTTTCTCCAGAAGCAGAGTAAAATGAACAAAACTAGACAGCTGTATACAGCATATAACATGCTTCTGGAGCTGCTTTAAGCACTTAATAAATACATCAGATTTACCTTATGAAATAGGTTATCTTACCCTGGTTAACCCTGGAGCGACAGTCTAGGACCCCATTATCTGCTCACTTCTCATCACAGGCCAGATTATCACTCTGTCTACAGCTAAGGGACTATTTGAGCTGGTAAAGAGAGATTTAATCCTAAAAATTCTGAACTCTGCACAATAAAATAATATAATAAAGAAAAGAGTACATTAATTTTCAGGACAGAATACAGAAGTCTTTAAATTATACAATGGCTACAATATAGCTATCTATATATACATATATATACACATTATACATAGTTATATATTATAATATACTTATAATCAATGATATACTAATAACACTTATAATACACATATTTATAATTATTATAGTTATAATACTTATTATAAACTTATAGTTTAATATACACTACTTATTTGTATTTATATATTATTTATACATATTTTATTTATATATAATATAATTTATGGCTTGATTTTCCTTAATCCTAGGCACTGAAAAGAAAGAGTATTTATTTAAGCTATAATTGAAGCACCAGAGAAGTCATATTAGAGACATACCATTGCACTGTTACTTTGAGTAAATTATTTAATTTGTTAAATATCTGTAATAAATGTCTATAAAATATTAATGAAAATATCTACAGATTTCTTGAAATGGTTCAATTAAATGTTATTTAAAGTACTAGGCACATTTTTAGTTAATATTATTTGGAATGCCTGCTAAAATAATACTTTGATGACACTTTTATGAATATCACACTTTACATTAAAGTATTTTATGAAGCAGTTTATTTCAAAGCAAAAAAAATATATGTCTTGTAGCTTAATATGCTACTCTAGGAAAGTCTGTTAAATGCCGATGACTTGAAAATCTATCACAGCCAGAAAACATACAAGAAATTGGACCCTGGGCAATATACATTATTTTTTTTTTTAGTAGTTGGCCCTTAAATCATCAGCAGTTAGATGATATTTAAAATTATGAAACTAGTTCATAATTCATTTCTAAGAAAAGTTCACTTAGAGAGTGAGTGTGGATAGAGATTTCACAAGACATATCCTATGAGGTTGAAAAGATAAGGAGAAAATGGCAGAGCAGGTTAACAAGGCTAGTCAAATTGGAGAAAAAACAAGGAGAGTGTGTTTTATTACTGTCCAATTGAAACACTGGTTCAGTTGAGAAAATACTGTGTTAAATGATGTTGGCAAGTCATGTAATGTAGTACTGAAATATGAAATAAAAGTAAATTGGAAGAGGATAAAATGTAAAACACTGAATAATTTATTTGAAAATCAATATAAAATGTATACAAAATCAAAAATTTAAATTTAATGGGCTTCCTTGGTGGCGCAGCGGTTGAGAGTGCGCCTGCCGATTGATGCAGGGGACGCCAGTTCGTGCCCCGGTCCGGGAGGATCCCCCATGCCGCGGAGCGGCTGGGCCCGTGAGCCATGGCCGCTGAGCCTGCACATCCAGAGCCTGTGCTCCACAACGGGAGAGGCCGCAACAGTGAAAGGCCCACGTACCGAAAAAAAAAAAATAATAATAAATTTAAGATGCACAATAGAAATATTGAAAACGAGAATTAATAAGGATAAAATATCCTATAATAGTGATCAAAAATATCTTCATAAAGAAGATATTAAGAACATTTGGCTTTATGACTGGACTTAACCAACCTGCTAACTGATGTCATTGTTCTCTAATACAAATAGTTCTTGTGTATAGCCAAATCTCTCAAGTCTTATCACTGGACTATCAAAACATTAATAATAATAATGGACAGTGACAACACAATTGGAGGAAATTTTATAATCAATTTTATGAATATCAGAGCAACCTTCTTTAATAAATTTTAGATAAAAATATTCACTAGACCATGTTTAAAAAATCCTAGGGCTTCCCTAGTGCTGCAGTTGTTGAGAGTCCGCTTGTCGATGCAGGGGACACGGGTTCGTGACCCGGTCTGGGAAGATCCCACGTGCCGCGGAGTGACTGGGCCCGTGAGCCATGGCCACTGAGCCTGCGTGTCCGGAGCCTGTGCTCCGCAACGGGAAGCCCACAACAGTGAGAGGCCTGCATACTGCAAAAAAAAAAAAAAAAGAAATCCTATATTCCACAAATATAAAGTTGATCCTAAGAGGACCAAGGAGGTATATATATATATCTCACACTAAGAAAGAAATTCATATTTCTCCCCACACTAATAAACACACTAAGACACAATATTTCTCCTCTCATGGTCATCTTTCATATATGGAGAAAATAATTTTCCATAATTTAATGCCTATTAAAGATAGAAAAGATCAATCGCAGCAAGGTATACAGTAATCATTTATTTTCCTATTGGTTCAGTACCATGAAGATGCCGAAATGGCCAGATATTTCGCTGAATTTAAGGAATCATTCTGAGCTTTGAAAGAAATATTTCACTCCTTGGAATTAAAATATCAAAACCAATAAAATGTGAAATACAGGGTAAGGGAAATTTTGAAATTAGGGTATTTTTAGGTATACGAATAAGAGGACCCATTCTTACTTGGAATCTTGATTTCCAAATTCATATATTCTGACTTTTGGAAAAACCAGACCAAATGTTACTATCTGATTCAAAGCATTTATCACATTATTGCTCCAACAGCCAAAATCTGTGCATTTCACACCGCTGTACAGTGGCTTTCTTTCTGAGAAGCAATGCTGTGTAGGACACCAGAGTAAATAAGAGGAATTCCAAGAAGACTGTGGTAGTATAGAGATCAGTTTAAAATCTTCCCTATGTTACTAGAATAAGAAAACCAAAACTCCATGGAAAATATCTGCAAAACCCCTAGATCTGTTCCAGTTATGTATTGCCACATAACAAACTGCCTTAAATATAAGAGCCTTAAAAACTCCTTTTTATTATACCTCACACTTTTGTGGGTCAGGAATTCAGGCTGGGATCAGGATGACAGTTCTTCAGCTCCATGTGGCATCAACTAAGATCTCTCAGTGGTATTCAACTGACAGTTGGTCTGGTCTGAAGGGCTAAACACAGCATCCCTTGCATCTCTGTAACCTTGGATGGGATGAATGAAAGGCTGGGATTAGCTCAAACTACACACTACTTGACTTACTTGAGGACTCTCCTGCATGGTGATTGAGAGGTAGTAAGATTTCTTACATGGTGGCTCAGGGCTTCCAGATAGAGTATTCCAGATAGAAGTAGAAGCTACCAGTTTCCTGAGGACTGGTATGATGTCACTTTAACTGTGTGTTATTTGTCCAGGCGCTCATCAAGACCTGACAAATTAAAGGTGCAGGGTGTACACTCTTCTTTTGATGGAAATATTGTTAAGAATTGGCAGCCTTGTTTAATTTGCCACATTAGGTGACAATGAACACTAAGAAATGTCAAAAATATGAGCAACTGAGAATAAAATAGAATCGTAGTAATTCTTACATCACTATGAGAAAAGAAGCCCAGGAAAGGCAGAATTACTTGCGATAGCCCAGAGAAAAAGAGAAAGCCAAAATCACTGCTGGAGTATCACTGAATATTCTGGAAGCAGAAATTTGGGAAGGCAAACTGCAGACTATACCCTAACCCTTGCTTTTCTCCCCTTAATTAAGTTCCTCCAAGAGTCTTTTTTATCTCTCTGAAAGGCACACTTATCTTTCTCCTTGTTCCATTTTTCCTTCTCCAACCACACATTCAATCCATACTAGTCCTATTAGTTCTAACTTCAGAATACAAAGCCTGTTTCTCTTCACCTCCACTGCCATTAAACCTGATTGAAGCTACAATCATCTTATGCCTCTTTGATTTCGACACATCTCCTATCTGTCTCTCCTGCTTTCTGGTTGATTCTCTATTGGGTGGGTATTGACCACACCCAAGACCTCAACCCTTTGTCAATTGTCTCTTTAAATGATAATTTAAATACTGGTTTGCTGGTTTGTTTGGGGTTTGTTTTTGTTTTGTTTTGTTTTTGCCAAGCCGCACAACTTGTGGTATCTTAGTTCTTGACGAGGAATCAAACCCAGACCCTGGCAGTGAAAGTGCTGAGTCCTAACCACTGGACCACCAGGGAATTCCCTTCATATACTGTTTTTAAAGAAAGTCAGGTTAACGCTCCTTTGAAAAGTAAGTCAGTCACATTCACTCTTCCTCTAAAACCTCTCCCGATCTCTCCCATCCAACTCAGTATGTAAAGACCAAGCCCTTTAGCACAAATGACATCCAAGATCTTATAAAATCTGCTTCTCTCCAGTACTCCATGACTCACCTCTACTGCTCCTTCCTTAGCTCACTCTGATGTGGCTGATGGAACCCTCGCTATTTCTAGAGGACACCTCACAAGAGCCCATCTCAAATCCATTATGGTGGAACCTCTTCTCTCCTGTATGTATAAGGTTCCCCTCCTCAGCTTTTAAAAATTACCCCCATTATCACTTTGTTGGTACATGAATTTCTGACTTATTACATTTGTAATCTGTATTTGGCCTAGCAGTCCCTAATTTTATCTTTTGCACTGAATATAATTTAACATGTTATATATTTAATTATTTTCCAAAATTTCACACTAAAACGTAAGCACCGTGAACTCAGGGCTACAGGAATATTTATTGGTTTTGTTCATTACTCTAAGATCAGTGATTAGTACAGCATCTAATACCTAATAGATGCTGAGTGTTGAATAAACTCCTGAATGGATGAATGAATGACAAATCACCAGTGCAATTGTAATAAGATTAGAAAATCACCATGTTTTATTTCATATGTTTCCAAGAATATGATTAGAATTTTAGCAATTCTTTTCACTTTTGAACTCTGATGATACTGTAGAAGAATACTTTTCTAAGAAGACATGTTTAAAATATTGTAATTCATGTTTATAGTTTGTGAGAGTTTTCAGCTAACCTTACATGGAGCACAGAATTAAATGTATTTGGGGATTTTATTTCACTGATTTTTGTTTTAATCTGACTGACTTTTCTGAGGTTTATGAAGCCATGAGAACTAGTTCTTCTCTAGTCTTCTAGGGACATTAGCTTTAGAAGTATCCATAGCAGCCACTAAGACACTAAGACAAGGTATAGAGTGCAAATAGTTTATGTGGACTCACTGGGAAGGAAAAGTAATAGATAAAGTGTGACTATCAAGCACGTAACCACTGAGAGCACCTGAAGCTAAATTCTGCTGGAGAACACATCAGACAGTGGAGATCATAGGCTTCAGATTATCTCAAAAAGGAAGACAAAGAGCTGAATCATTGATACACCAGTTCCTATCCGTCAAAAGATGTGGTCTGCTGCTCTTGGAAAGATTTTCCCATAGAGGTGGAAATCTACCTCTAGTTACTTTTTCCTTATTAATCCTAGTCTCCTTTGGAAACATACATGTTACATCCAATCCCTTTGGACACTACAACTTTACAACTGCTGGAAGATAAATGGCTGTGTTAGAGCTGGCTCATGTGACTTGTGAGGGCTAATTGCACATTTCTTTCCAACTCAGAGGTCAGTGATGTCATATGGGTAGTTTCAAATCGACTGTGATGTATTTTCTTTTCGGAGACTGAAAGAAAAAATGCAAATCTGAGCTTCTTCTGAGAGCTAGTTGTTACACTTCTATTAGCACACCCCTGAAGATAGCTTCTACCTCCAAGTTCTGGATGGTAGCTGGTGAAATTTGCTGACTAGTGAAAAGGCACAGCCTGATCTGAATATATTTGCTAGATTCATTCTCAGTTGCCTCTGTTTTTCCTTTAATGCTATAAAATGAATGAATATTGTCCATAAACAGTGCCATCCATCTTATGAACTTTTAATAAATTTCCTTATGGGAGTATCAGAAGGAAATTTATCATTATGGCTCTTACTTTGTATCAGTTGCTTAGTAATCTATCATGATAATATTATTAGAAGTTAATGCTTCAGTATGATATGAGGGAAGAAATACTAATAGGGAAATCCCATTATCTTCTCTGGAGAATGACAAAAAAGAGTTTTAACATTTTCTTCATCCACCTTGATGCTGGTGAAATAAAGTATAAGACAGAATCTGTTGAAATATAACTTAACCAAGTTTGAAAATCACTCACTCTTAATAAACAACAAGAGCCCTGTTGTGTCTTCTTTAATTCCTGTAAATAATTTATCTCTCAAATCTCCCCTGCCTCTAAGTTATATGGGGTAAGTTACAACTTTTTTTTTCTTCTTCATATGGCCTTTAGCTTATAACTACATCAAAGATAGATCTGAGATGCTCAGAATAAATGCCTCCATTTCAGAATACATGCCATGTTATTTTTAAAGATGTTAGCAACATGGCTTATTTGACAAGACCACAGGAATTATTTTAAGAGGTAAAAATAGCACATTCAACATTGGCTTTGATTTTTATTTCTGCATTTAACATGGCTTTGGTAGAATAAGCATATTAATTTGGTCCACTAAAAAAATTTTAAGTAATTGCTTTTCTATGTGAAGCTATGAAATAAGAAGAAAACTGAATCTTTGCCAGAAATATGGATGAAAATGTCTGTAACAGACATACCTCTGCTCACGTGTATTCATGAGCATTACTCACATTCTTCAATTTGCAATATATAAATATAGAATTTTCAGTGAATGAGAAAATCCTTATTTTTGTTTTAGCTCTTCACTTAGCATTGATTAAAAATAAAGAAAATAGTCAATAAGCCAAACACAAATCATAAGTGAGAGTATAAGTCAACAATTATTTTAGGTTTAGTAAGCCTAAAGCATCAAGTTATTTCATGGGTCCTGAAGATTACTTCACCCAGCATTTGGGATGATACCACTTCTGGTCACAAGAATTTTAGGTTCTGATGAGTTCTATTATAAGTGAAAAAAGATGGTGGGCTTCCTTCCAATTCTCTTTGCAAGCATAAGCTTGACTATAACTTTCATCTACTCTTCCAAGAGACAGCACTCATATTTAATTCAGTTAAATATCAGTGGTTATTCTGTGATAAATTTGTTTAAAAAATAGTTTAGTACAATGAGGAACAATTATCACTTGTTGACACATGTCATTTCTGTAAGTAGGATAGAAAGAGAATAATGAGAAAAATATACATTAGAAAAATGGATTACAGTGTCCCAAAATTCCATTCAAAACTCCAGATCAGGATAATAACTCTACTCATGTTCCTATATCTTTACCTGGTTTTCCATGGACACTACAATACTTTTAGGTAGTTGCTTAAGATCATGTCTTTTTCCCATCACAAGAATACAGAAACGATGAATCTGTGGTTCCTTTTAAGAAGTAAAGTACTATAAGGGGCCCTTAGTGTTGGAGATATTCTGTACTATGATTCTAAGAGATGGCTTTTAAATGTATTACTTTGTAGTGTGGTTACCAGTCAACATACAAATTAAAATAACACCCCTATTATCACAAAGAGACAAGAGTGTAACTTTATATTAAGACATTTAATCAAGTTTTTCTGAGTAAAGATAGAATATGTTAATAACATAACAAAAAAAAAATGAGGATCTAGTAGTTGGAATGTGTCATTGTGATTTCTACATTTCTAAAGGATGTGTTATTCTAATGTTTGCAGTGAACTTGTCATTCCACTGTTTTTCCTGGATGTTATTAATGTACATGACAGTGCATCTTACTACATGTCAGTATCTATAATTATATTATGTAGTCTATTTTTTTTGTATGCATTCACCTTTTTGCTGGATTATATCCTCCAGAGAGGCAGGTATTTGTGTACTAGATCTTATCCTTTTTCATAATTTCAAAGAAATCATTCATGAAATTCTATCCATTTTTCCTGAACTTTTTGCATTTTCTTATGCTAGTCAGGTTTTCTGTGATAACAAAAGCTTCAAAATCTCAGTGACTTATAGAATAGATATATTTATGATTCATGGTCCATAGCAGCAACTGTGGTTTTACTGCTATGGCTACAGGTCTGCTTAACTTTGCTTGGCTCTTGTCCATGTGTCTTCTCATGCTGAGATCCAGGAGGAAGTTGCAATCCCTCTCTGGGACAGCTCTTCTGTGCTCTCATGGGGTAGGAGAAAGCAAATGGAGTTATATAGCATGCACTGTTTTGGCTGGCTTCTTTTGCTCAGCAGCATGTTTTTGAGATCAACCATAACACTGTGTGCATCAGTAGTTCATGTCTTTATATAAATGGGTAGTATTCCACTTTACAAATATATCCAATTTTGTTTATTCACTTATCTGTTGATGGACATGTGAGCTGTTTCCAAATTTTGACATTTAAGACTAAAGCTACTATGAACATTCATGTAAAAGAATTTACATGAAATTAAATTTTCTTTTCTCTTGGACAAATTTCTAGGAGTGGAAATGCAGAGTAATATGAATAATGTATGTTTAACTTTATAAAAGTTGCAAAATTGTTTCCTAAAGTTGAAATATTTAACATCTCCACTTGACATGTATAATGTTCCACATATTTACCAACTCTTGATATTATCAATTTTTAATTTTAGCCATTATGTATGTAACAGTATGGATTGGTATAAAATATGTTTCAATTTTCATTTTTCTGATGACAAATGAGGTTGAATGCTTGTTTGTGTGTTTATTGGCTATTGATAGTGTCAAAATGCCTGATCAAATATCTTGTCCATTTTTGCTTTTTTGTTCTTATTTTTAATAATTTGAAAAGTGTTTAATATATTCTGTGTACAAGTCCTGTAATCTAAAAATAATTTCCCAGGGCTTCCCTGGTGGCACAGTGGTTGGGAGTCTGCCTGCAGATGCAGGGGACACGGGTTGGTGCTCCGGTCCGGGAAGATCCCACATGCGGTGGAGCGGCTGGGCCCGTGAGCCATGGCCGCTGAGCCTGCGTGTCCGGAGCGTGTGCTCTGCAACAGGAGAGGCCACAACAGTGAGAGGCCTGCGTACCGCAAAAAAAAAAAAAAAAAAAAAAGTAAAAATAATTTCCCAGTTTGTGTATTTTTAATTTTTATTTTCCTGATGGTGTTTTAAAGAGAAGATATTATGCTGATTTTTTATCAACTTTTTTATTGGCTCATGTTCTTTATCTTCAGAAAAAGAAATTTTGCTTGTCCAAAATTCATGGAGATTTTTTCCTGTATTTTCTCCTAGGACTCTTACATTTTAGTATGGATTCTTGAGTTTGTGGTTCATTTCAACTAGATTTTCATTTATAGCTTAAAGAGATTTTTGAAGTTCTTTTCCATATTGACATTCAGTGGTTCCTACACAACTTGTTGAAATGAATGCCATTTTCCTATTGAATTACCTTAGTACCTTTATCAAAGCAACTGGTGAGAAAGAATGAATGAGAAAAAAGAATAATTAAAAAAAATTGAATAAGGGTGCAAAAAATTGCATTAGGGGAGTACCACTGGGAGAGCTTTGTAGTCAAAAAAACTTCAGGAAGCAAGTATAAAGATATAATATTATTTTTTCAAAACTGAAAATGAGGAACTGAAAGAAAATATTTTAAAGATTATGATTAAGGCAGTGGGTTGAATCTTTTTTGCCTCCATAAATTTGGAAAGGGTGCCTTGATAATTGATGAATTAACCTTGTCAACACCATCCCTGAATTAATTGATCATCATGAAAAAGTAACTGCAGACAGACTGTATGATTTTTTAGAAGATTTTCTGTTGACTCTTCACTTGGTGCACCTGTAAAACAAACACTGAGAAATGATGTACCCACAGTGGAGGTGTGTCTAATGGAGATAACAATAAGGATAAGATCAGTGCAGTCAATGAACTGGCAGCCACACATCTCCAGGTGTATCTGTGGTACCTGGAGGAAAAGAGGAGACCCGGAAAATATTCCTTGAAATTCTATCATAATAGTGATCTCTTGTATTATCCTGCAAATACCAAAAGAACAAATTAATGTTGTGTGATGAAATTATATATATATATATATATATATATATATATATTTCTGGATAGTAAATATCATGTAGAAAAATTGAAAAGAGGTAACTTCTTCTGTTCCAATGCCCACCATACACGGCTTAGCATCATATAAGCTTGAATTAGCATGTCACATTTTTCCGTTGCGGTGCACTGCCACTGTCGCTATACGTTGACTGTTTTAAATAGCTATATAGTATAATTTACTTGTCCTGAAGGTCCAAGATGTTGGGTGTTATGGTGACATAGTCAAGGAAATCGAGGTTCACAGGGATTGAACAATTGTCTACATTTACCAGCTGCCAAGTAGGAAGAAAAATGTGCAAACCCAAGACTCTCTGACTCAGAAGGTCACTTTCTTGCCACTATATCATGCTGCCACTCATTAATGTTATGACTGATATGCGAAGAGGGAAACATTTCTAGCAGAATGATAGATCATCTGGTTATTTTTCACATACTCCAGCAATGTAGGGCATCCTCAACACATACTATATTCCTCAGATATCTGGCTGGATGACTCACTGATCTCATTTTTTGTACTTTCACAAATCTCACTTTCTCAGTGAAGCTTACCCTGACCACCTAAATGACTACTACAAATAGTCATGCCTGCCCCACACTATCAATCAGTCTTAACTTGCTTTGCTTTTCCTTTTTTCAGTAGCACGTATCAACTTCTAATATACTATGTCATTTAGTGTTTAGTATAGATTGTTTCTGCTATCCTAAACCGAGTATAAGCTCCACATGGCAGAGATCTTTTATTATTATAATTATTATTAGGATTATTATTTACTTATGTATCTAAAACAGTATCTGGCATACAGTAAGCATTCGATAAATTTTTGATGAAAGAAGAAAGAAAGAAAGAATGAAAGAAGGAAAGGAAGAAAGAGAAGGAAGGGAAGGAAGGAAACATAATACAGGAATTCAGGAGAAAACAATATTATTCTTTAAATTGGCTATTTCTTCTTACAAATAGCATGCTGTAATTATTTTATTATCAAAGTTGAAATCTAAGAAAGAGTAGCTAAATTTAGTGGATTTTATCTCCAATTATAATTTTTATAATTACATAAATGTGCCGTATTTACCCCATAGATGGTGGTCAAAGTCAGCTATTTTATCTTAAAAGGCATTCTGTATTGGCTCAGATTTTGCTTGAGTAAATCATTTGATGTGATTCTTAAAGTACTTTTGACATCAAGACTTTCAAAATGAATTATACATCCCCTCAGTGTATTGCACTGAAATATAATTTCCTGTCCTCCTGACAGATGATAACAGAAGGAAGCCATCAGGACAAAGAACGGGGATGCTCACCGGAAGACAAAAGGGAAGATCAATATAAATAGCATCAAAGACAGAAGTCAGAGAAGTGAGAGATTCACAAAAAGTGAATGAAGCTTCCGTGTGACATAGGTTGCTATAAATTCGGAAAGACTTAGAACTTCTTTTTAGTAAAATGTACGACGAGCCCTGCTTTATGAATTTATACCCCGATGGTGTAACATGCCCAGGGATTCTTTACAGGGAATGTTACTGACTAGGATACTTAGTAGCTTGTTAGGTTCAAAGTTGTTCATGAAATAACACCTGAGATCCTGCAGTGCTTCACCAACTGACTGTTAAAACACATTCACAGATTTGATTATCTTAAAATTTAATCTGAAACTACATTTTGATAAGACTCTCATGAGCAAGCCTAATCTTTCATCATAGTAAGATGCCTTTTACAGTTTCGTGACGCATATCCATAAAAATGAGAATTCCCTTCTAAATGAATGTAATGCTATCCAGGTAAATAAAGATACTTTGTACCTAAAAACCTGATTCTAAACAGTCCCTTCCAAAAATAAATGCAATCTTGCATCCAAAAATAGAGTTCTTTTTTTTTAATAGAGATTTCTTGTTATGTTTCACTCAATCAAAAGTATAACCATCTGATAGCATTTTAATTAATGTAGAAAAAAGATAAGTTATTGAAAGTTTATTGAAATAATTCTCAATAAATACATTCTGATGTCACAGCAGTGTTTTAATGTGTTGGTTTTATCTCTGCCTTCAATGACAAGAGGTGAAGTGCATATTGACTAAACAACAAAAGTGGAGGTAATTCAACTGTAACTCATGAATCTCATCTGTAACCAAGTTGAATGTTGTATTTATTCTTTCATAAAAAGATATTTATCATATCTTGATGCCAGCATTTTAAGCTGCTAGTGTTTCAGGATCTGTCCTGTCAGCATGAGTCTTATAGATAGAAACATAGCCTGAGATTTTTATTTAAAGGTCAATCAATGTTCCCATTACCAGTTTCAGAGCTTTTTACTTTGTCATGTTAAATTACATGGTAATATAATGTGCTCTCTTTCCATTTGGATTTCAGTTTAATAAAAATAAGACAATGGAAAGCTGATGATTTGACACATTTTAACATTCCCCATTTATGGGTGCTTGTTATTGCTGTTTCTTTTGGAGGCAAAGAGTAATAAACTAAAAGATAGAGAAATAGGTCAATTCTATTTTATTGTGTTTAAGATTTTGGCAAATAGATTTAGAGAAATTCATGAACAATAGGCTAAAGTAGACACATTCTTATTTTCCCCAGAAAATATAAAATGAAAGGATATAAGCTTGAAACTCTCTTTGAGAATTGTTATCAAAAGGTCCAGAGTAAATGTAATTTCAAGGTGGTAAAAATTAAACTTTGATTTGTTTTCATTTTCTCCCATAAACCTTAAGTAGTTGGAGTAACTGTGGACATTGCAAAAGCATGTGTATGTGAATAAACTTAGAGATAGATGTTAAGGGTTCTCTCTTAAAAACACACTTAAAAGCTTTTTAAGTTGTATAGAAAGTTTTAGTTCTCTTTTAGAGAGTATGCAAAACTTTGGGAGATGTAACGTAATTTTATAAATTGACCCTAAATTAAAAATTAAAGGTAGAATTCCACTAAATTATTTTTGTATATATATATATCTTAACATCAGTTATTAATATAAATAGGAACTAAATGAAAATAAATTTTCACAACGTTATTACTTTTGGTTACTTATTCTTGTACTATGCACAACATATACCAGATTTTTTATATAGAAAAAACAAAAGTAAACTGAAATAATCCACTCTATTTTTAAATAGTGTTAAATTTAGCTTCCAATACTATTGATATATTTTCTCTTTACAAATTACATATGTACACATATGCACACAAATGCAAACACAAACACACATAGAAGCCTCAGAATCTATCCCTTTGCCTTTATTGACCAGAATAATAGGCAGTCTTGCCTCTGCCTTCACAAGTCAGCGAGCTCTGCCTTTGGGATGGTGGACAGCCTCTTCCAAATGCCACTAAAGACATACCATTAAGGGATTCTTAAATGCATGTTTCTGTGAGATTTTTTAAAAAGCTTTACTGAGGTATAATTGACAACTAAAATTTGTATATAATTAAAAAGTACAACATGATGTTTTGATATATGTATACATTGTGAAATAATTACCACAATCAAGTTAAACATCCGTCACCTCACAGAGTCACTTTTGTGTGCGGGTGTGTAGCAAGAACACTGAAGATCTTTTTTTTTTTTTTTTTTTTTTTTTTTATAATTTGGTTATATATTTCCTTTTCCAGTATCTATTATAATATTTTTCTCCTGTATTTTCTTATTGATATCCAATAATTCTATTGATTTTGTTAAATTTTAATTCTGACCATGTACTTAGTAAATCATTTTATTATTTCTTATAGTTTGTATGTCTACCTAAGTAGATAAAAATATCTCTAAACATAAATTTTCTTAGTGAATTCCATTATTATTAGAAAACCCTAAATCTCTTATTGTATTGATTATCACCTCCAATATGATGGTGAATAGAGATGGTTGGTGGGAACAAATGTTGTTTCTTTATGGATTTGACAGGAATAATATGAAACCTTCACCAAGATGGATGGTATTTGCTAAGGGTCGTACATACAAAATGATGATTGGGTTAAGAATATTTATTTATTGTTTGTAATTAAAACTTGAACATGAATTTATATTTACTTTTTACAATTTGTTCTACCTGTAGGGTGAGATAATCATGGCAGTGTTTTTCCTCACCTAAAATCTTTTAAGTGAATGTTCTTGAAATTCTCACATAAAACTCTAGTTAAGAGAATGGACTTGAGGATATAGGGAGGGGGAAGGGTAAGCTGTAACAAAGTGAGAGAGTGACATGGACATATATACACTACCAAACGTAAAATAGATAGCTAGTGGGAAGCAGTTGCATAGCACAGGGAGATCAGCTTGGTGCTTTGTGACCACCTAGAGGGGTGAGATAGGGAGTGTGGGAGGGAGACTCAAGAGGGAGGAGATACGGGGTTATATGTATATGTACAGCTGATTCACTTTGTTATAAAGCAGAAACTAACAAACCGTTGTAAAGCAATTATACTTCAATAAAGATGTTAAAAAAAATCTAGTTAGCAGTGATGATTTTATTTTTTCATTAGTAGACTTAGTTTGTTCAGTTTTATGTTTACAGAAATATTGCACAGAGAATGTACCAGAGTTCCTATATGCCCTTCTACCCTCCACACAGTATCTCCTATAATTAACACCTTGTGTTACATGGTAATTTGTTACCATTGATCAACCAATACTGATGTGTTATTAGTAACTAAAGTCCATATTTTACATTACAGTTCATTCTTTGTGTTGTACAGTTCTATAGGTGTTGACAAATGTGCAATGTCATGGATACACCAGTACAGATTGATAGGGAATCATTTCACTGCTTCAAAGATGCCTTGTGCTCTACATATTCAGCCTGTTCCATCCAGCTGAACCTAAGAAACACTGATCCTGTGACTATGGCTATAGTTTTGTCTTTTTCAGAATATCATATAGTTGGAGTCATACAGTATGTAGCTGTTTCAGACTGGATTCTCTCACTTATCAGTTGTGTGGACTGATGTGTGTCCCAAAAACTTCATATGCTGAAGTCTCAACTGCCAATGTGACTGTATTAATAGATATGGTCTTTAAAGGAGTAGTAAGGTTAAATGACGTCATAAGGATGCAGCCCTAATCCAATATGACTGGTGTCCTTATAAGAAGAGGAAAACACTAAAGATGTACAAGCAGAGAGGAAAGGTTAGGACAGAGACAAGGCAGCCATCTGCAAGCCAAGGAGAGATACCTGAGGAGATACGAAACCTGCTGACAACTTGATAGTGGATTCCAGCCCTCAATACTGTGAAAAAATAAATTACTATTGTTTAGGTCATCCACTCTGTGGTGATCTGTTAAGGCAGCCCTAGCAAACTAGTATCGCAACATGCATTTAAGTTTCTGAAATATCTTTACATAGCTTGATAGCTCATTTTTATTTGAATCCATTCACCTATTGAAGTGGTTACCCTACAGTTTTAAATGTAAATACACATTTACAGCTAATATAAGTCCACTTTTAAATAACACCACACTATCTCATAAATAGTGCATTACTTTATAATAGCAAAATACTCCTAATTCCTCCCTCCTGCCCCTTATATGACTGCTGTCATTCATTTCAATTATACATAAATTATGATCATTGTGTACAATGTTGCTATTATTATTTTGAATAAACTGTTATATTGATTAAGAAAATGAAAAAAAATTGTATTTCACCTTTATTTATTCCTTCTTGAACATTGTTCTTGTGAATCTGAGTTTCTGACCCATATCATTTTCCTTTTATCTATAAAACCTCTGAACATTTCTTGTAAAACAGGTCTACTGTCAAAAATTTTCTTCATTTTTTTTGAATAATTATTTCTCCATCACTTTTGAAGGATATTTTTGATAGATTAAGAGTTCTAGATTTTGAGGGTTTTTAAATTTTTTTTAACATTTTAATTATTTAACTTCATTCCTTTCCTGTTTGCATGAGTTCTAGAAAAGCCAGATATAATTCTTATCTTTATTTCTCTATAGGTAAGGTTTTTCCTCCACCACTGGTTTCTTTCAAGAGTTTCTGTTTGTCTTTGATTTTCTGTATTTTAAACATGATAAGCTTAGCTGCTGGTTTGTTTGTTTGTTTGTTTGTTTGTTTGTTTTTTGGTATTTATCCTGCTTGGAGTTCTGTAAGTTTTCTGCATCTGTAGTTTGGTGCCTGCCAATAATTGTGGTTGTTTATTATTACTTCAAATATTTTGGTTTTTTTCCTTTTTCTCTTTCTTCTCCTTCAGCTACACCCATTATTTGTATATTACACCTTTTGTAATTGTACCAAAGTTCTTGGCTATTCTGTCCTATTTTGTTCAGTCTTTGTTCTCTTTGTTTTTAAGGTTGAGAAGTTTCTGTTGACATATTCTCAATGTCACTTATTCTTTCCTCAGCTGTGTGCGATCTACTAATATGTCCAAAGAAAATATTCTTCCTTTCTGTTACAGTGGGTTTTTTTCTAGCATTTTATTTTGAATATTTTTTTGGATTATTTTTTAGAATGTTCCTCTCCCCGCTTATATTACCCATTTATTCTTGCATGTTGTCCACTTTTTCCATTAGAACTCTTAGTGTATTAATCATAGATATTTTAAATCCCTGGTCTGATAATTCCAAAATTTCTAACATATCTGGTTCTGCTATTTTCACTGTCTTCAAACTTTTTGGTAATTTTTGCCCTTTAATATGGCTTGTAATTTTTTGTTGAAAGTTACACATAACATATTGAGGAAAAGAAACTGAGGTAAATAGGCCTTTAGTGTGAGGTTTTATGTTTATCTGGCCAGGAGTTAGGCTGTGTTTACTGTTTGCTATACCTGTAGATATCAGAGGCTTCAATGTCCTCTGTTCTCCTTTTTGTCTCCCTTGAAATCTTGGGGTTTCCCCAGAGACTTCTTATTATATAGGTTCAGAACCTTGCAGATTTTTCAGCTGTAATACTCTGTTATTTTAGAGGATCTCTATTAAAGATGTGTAAAATGCAGGGGAGGAGAAACCTTCCATAATTCCATGATCAGCTATCAATATTGAGTGAGCCACTGTGCCGTGACCTCCACAACTGCTTCCCACATTTTTGGTTTGTTTATTTAGTTTGTTTTTTATGTCTTATGTGAGCCAGAAAGATTCAAGGGGGCTAGAATTGGGTGGTTCCCTTCTGACTCGTGAGTTAGGCTCAGCTAAAACTTACTTAGTTATTCAGTGTAATAATTTCCATTGAGATCAGGCCCTTGTTAAAGAGCATGAAACACTATATAAACAATATATAGAAAACATATTTCTAAATGGTTACTTTTTCTCTTTCTCTGCTGGAAACATGAGGGGATTTTTCTCCAACTCACACAATTAGCATCTGGTAGGAATTTTGAGAGTAAGACTTATGAAAATATGGGATCCTCAAAAGATTGTTCCTCCAGGAATTCTTAATCTCAAACTTGTCCATGTTTATTATACAGCAATTAGTAAATTAGCCTTTAAGTATCTCTACTCAATATTGGCTCCAGTGATGGTTTCTTCTCCCAGTAAACTATGATTCCCTTCTTCTTCCCATATCTTCAGTTTACAAGGCGGGTGTTTGCCCTGTGATTTCAATTCCCTGATTCTTTAAGAAGAGTTGTTGATTTTCAGGTTTTCAGCTTTTTTCATCTCTGTGAGGATAGGAGTGATGACTTTACATGTTGGACGAGAAGCCAGACTATAGTGATGAATTTTTAAGTACTAATTATATATGTTGTTTTCCAAACTGGTACATTTATGGTTAACTCAAAATATTTACACTTATGTTTATAAATGAAGAAGACTATAATATTTTTTTAATTATTTGAATAACTTTAATGTGAACATAGAATAAATTCATAAAATAATGTATGTTTAAATTTCTAAACATATTAGGACTTGTCTAATTTTGATTATTAATTTTAAACTAATTTCATTTTGATTAGAAAATGTTATATTTATATTTTTTAATTTATAAATACTTTTTTGTGACTTATTAATGAACAGTGTTTTTAAATGTTCACTTCATGTTTGAAAAAATACGTTCATTTTATAATTGATTCAGGAAGATCTAAATATGTTAATTCTACCAATAGTATCATATTTTATAGAATTATTCTTCTACTACTGCCAATTTACTTTTTGAGTGTATATTAATGCCTAAAAGTCCATGGCTATTTTGCATTCTTGTGGAATTACTTGCTCTTTTCATTTTTATACTTTCCATTCTTTAGTTATTATATCTCCTGTCATTTTATTTTAATTTTTACCCAAAAATAACTTGTTAGAAAAACACTTCTACATTCCTAGTCTAAATATTTTTTAAAAATTATAATTACTGATCTACTTCTAACATCACTTTTACAATTTCCTTTTAAATTAAAAAAATATTTTGATAAAATTTCAAACTTAGAAGATAGTTACTAGTACAATTTTTCCCTGTATATATATTTTACCCACTTCCCCCAATGTCAAGTATTCTACAGAATTTGCTGTAGCTTTTGAACCCTCTTATGTTCTTCTCTCTCTCTCTCTCTCTCTCTCTCTCTCTGTCCTCCTACCTTCTACATTTTTCTGACAACAAGTTGCAGAGTTGCAGACAGGATACCATTATCTTATATAGAATATCCTTTCAATTAGATTTTTCTGATCAATCTTCATGATTTGATGCAGGTAATGTACTTTTTGAGGAATATCATTGAAAAGATTTTGTGTTCTCAGTGCATCAGAACAGGGGATATATTGTATTAATGGGCCTCATTAGTGGTGACATTAAATTTAATCACTTGGTTAAAGAAGCATCTGCCAGCTTTCTCCATTGTAAATTACTATCTTTCCCTTTGTAATTGGAAAGATGTCTGTGGGGAGGTACTTTCAGCTCATTTATGGGATTTCTCTTTAGAGTGAGCTGTCAGCGTAGTGAAGTATGGGGACTTTTGTTTTTTCGGTTCTGTTGATGATAGCATAAAAGAAGGTTTTTTGTTTTGCTTTGTTTTATTTTGTTTTTGGTATCTTTTTTTCTTCCAGGAAGCTAAATTCCCCATGTTTCTTCTATTCCCTTTCACTGTGTGTTTTCTCAAAGTTACCTCTTTCTTTCTATACTCTTCTCCCCTGGAGCATCCATTACCTCTGCTGTTTTAGGAGCTATATAACATATTTCATCTCTATAGGGTCCACATAAAACTGTTAAAATTCACATTTTAGTATACTTTCTGAAAGTTTAAAATATTTCTAAATCTCTACCTTTTTTCCTGTTTATATGTCTTAGTTTACTTAAACTAGTACCACAAAACCTCAGACCCACACCCCTGAATGTGTCATTTTGTGAAATCTATAGTGTTCATTTCCTTTTAAATTTTTTAAAAAATATTAATATGTTTTCAAGGTCAATAATTTATTACTTTTTCATGCATTAGTTAATTTATTTGCTTATTCTTATTCTTTCTACTTGCTTACATATTCTTCTTGGTAAAGTGCATTCTTTAATGATTCTTTTTGTGAGGGTATGATTGTGAACGTGTATATTCCCCTTGTCTCTGTATATCTGTAAATTTTTTATACATTCTAGAGTGAATCCAATTTCTGATTCTTATATGTCTTTATGTAATTCTAGCTTGAAGCTTCATCTTGTGTGCCTTTCTATGTACTTGCTTTTAGTTTCTTTTATCTTGTCAGCCTTCCCTAACTCTTGTCTGATATCATGAGGATTGGATTTTCTGGGGGCTCCAAGGGGCCCAGTTCAAAACTAGACCTTTGAGTTCTGCTTATAATATTTAAAATCCAGTCACTCAGGCTGTTTATGTTTGACTCAATTCCTGATAGCAAGACTGTTCTCTGCCCTGCATCTTCCTTGGACTACATACTTCATGAAGCCATGCCCCCAGGCAGTAAAGGGAAATAACTTTGTCAAACTTTTTCATGAACAAGACAACCAACTCTTCTCTCACTCACTTTGGCTGAACTCCCAGATTTCACATCAAGCACATTTAGTATCAAACTCCTGGAGAGAAAAACTCACCTTTCCCAGCTTTCTTTCAGGTCAATAATCCAGAAGACCTGTAGTCTCAACATTTTCTTATGTTTTTGCATATCTGACTTGTTTCTGGTCTAAAAACACGTTTGCCTTGTTTTTGAGTGTCGCTCTTACCATTAAATTATTTTTGACATAGTTCTGTTTAAAGAATAAGATGTGCTTCAAATCCCATATTCATAAGTTTTCTTAAAAATGTTTATACATGAACCTCTGATTTTTTTCTAAAAACTAAAAACATTCTTCCCAGAAAAAGATTCACTTAGATACACACACACACACACTTTCATTTAATATATGTTTGAATAATATAAAATAACCACATAAAAATTAACCCAAACAAATAATAGCTGATTTAGCTACTATCAGTAGAATAATTATGGGTGAATACCTGGCTCTAAGTCCAGGTAATACAGGTCAAATTTAAAGAATAATAATCTAAGTCATAAATTTGAATGTGTATGTCATTCCCCCTTGTTCTTGCAAAACTGAACTCAAGATTGTTTTAAAATGGAAACAAGAAATATAAGATTATGAAAGCAATAAAAAGATTAGAAAATATATTTTTAAAAGAGTCATGAAAAGCTTCCCATAAAATGTTCAAACGTAAACCATTAAGGAAAATATTAATCAATGGGACCATAATCATCTCTGGAAAATTTGATGTGAAGACACAAAGTGTAGTTTGTGTCTAGTTTTGTGTATCCTCTATTTTCTTGCTGGTGTTCTGCATATTTGTTCTATCCAGTATTGACAATGGAGCATTCAAGTCTCCAATGTAAAGACTGATCTTTCTATCATACAATGTCTACCTTTATATCTAGTAATATTTTTTGTTTCCGTGACTCCTGTGTCCAGGATTTTTATAGCCACTCTGACTTTGCTATGGCTGCTGTTTGTAAGATACATCTTATATCTTCCTTTTGATTTTAACCTATTTGAATTTAACTGTGTCTCCTTTAGGTAGCATGTAGTTGGATATTGTTTCCTTATTATCCAGCCTGACAATTTCTACTTTTTGATCTGATTGTGTAGTTTATTCACATTTAATGTTATTATTGACATAGATGGATTTACTTCTGTGATTTTTCTTTGGTTTTCTATATTTTCCATATCTCTTTTTTTGTGTGTGCCTCTATTCCTCCTTTACTGCTTCCTTAGTATTAAGTGAACATTTCCTAGTGTGGGAGAATTCTGATTACTGATTCAACCACCTTACTAATAATTGGTCTGTTCAGATATTCTATTTCTGATTCCATCTTCGTGGGCTGTATGTCTCTAGGAATGAATTAAAGACTTAAATGTAAGAACTGACATCATAAAACTCTTAGTAGAACACATGGGAAAAAAGCTTCTTGACATGTGTCTTGGCAATAATTTTTGAATATGACACCTAAAGCACAAGAAATAAAATAAAAAATAAACAAGTGGGACTATATTATACTAAAAAGGCTTCTGCACAGCAAAAGAACCAATCAACAAAATGAAAAGGCAAGCTATGGAAAGGGAAAAAAATATTTGTAAGTCATATATCTGATAAAGGGTTAATATCCAAAGTGTATAAAGAACTCATACAACTCAATTACAAAAAACACAAATAATCCAATTAAAATGTACAAAGACACTGAATAGACATATTTCCAAATTGAATATTCAGATGGCCAACAGGCACATGAAAAGGTACTCAACATCATTAGTAATTAGAAAACTGCAAATCAAAACCACAAGGAGTTATCACTACATTCCTATTAGAACGACTGGCATCAGAAAGACAAGAGAAAACAAAATCAGAAAGACAAGAGAAAGCTGGAAAAGGTGAGTTTTTTAACTTCCTGCCAGTGAGGAAGTGGAGAAACAGGAACATTTGTGCACTTTTGATGGGAGTATAAATAGGTACAGCCAGTATGGAAAACAGTGTGGAGTTTCCTTAAAAATGAACAATAGAACTACCATATGACCCAGCAATTTCACTCTGAATATATATCTGAAAGAAACAAAACCACTATGTTGAAAAAGTATCTGTACCTTAATTCATTGTTCATCACAGCATTATTTATAATAACCAAGATATGGAAACAACCTAAGTGTCCATCAACAGATGAATGGATAAAGAAAATGTGGTATATATATATATATATATATATATATATATATATATATATATATATATAAAATATACTATATATATATACCATATATATATACAATGTATATAATATATACATTGTATACAATAATATATACATGTATACATTATACAATAATATATACAATAATATACAATATATATTATACATTATACATATATTATACAATAATATAATGTATACAATGTATATAATGTATACAATAATGTATACAATATATACTATATATATATACAATATATATACAAAATATATATATATCAATACCATATATATATATATATATATATATATATATACAATGAAATATTATTCAGCGTTAACAAAGGAGGAAATCCTGCCATTTATGACAACATAGATGAACCCTGAGGCCATTATGCTAAGTGAAATAAGTCAGACAGAGAAAGACAGATACTGTATGATGTCACATGTGCTATCTAAAAAAAAAGCAAGGGTTGGGGGTGGGGTAATTAGGTAAAGGTGGTCAAAAAGTACAAAATTCCAGTTATAAGATAAATAAATATTGGGGGTATAATGTACAACATGATGACTATAGTTAACAATGCTGTATTGGTATGTTTGAAAATTGCCATGAGAATAGGTCCTGAAAGTTCTCTTTACAAAGAAATTTTTTTTTTTTAATTTGTAACTATATGAGAATATGAATGTTAACTAAACCCATTGTGGTAATAATTTCACATTATATAAATATTTTGAGTCATTATGCTGTACATCTTATGCTGTGCTGTATGTCAATTATGCCTCAGTAAAACTGGATGGAAAAACATTATTCTGGTAAATAAGAACAGACCAAACCTCTAACTCTAGATTCTGAACATTGGAATTGAAAAAAGTTAAAAATTGTACTTTCAAAATTCTGGGGTATTATAATGTAAGAACATTGGTATAAAATCGAGGAAATTTAAATTCCAGCTATGTATTTTATGGGTTATGTTATAAAACACAAAATAATTAAATAAATCCCAATTTCTTTTTAAGTAAAATGAGGCTAATAAAATGTAGGTATGTAATGAGATGTACCATAGATATTAAGGAAAACAGATTATCCTGAATAATATTCTATTTTATAAAAATTTTTAAAATGCAATTATATATGCATATGTATTTTAAATTACCTCCCTTTCTATTAATTATAGGATATTTCAAGGCAAATTAGAATGATAAAAATATGTTGGGATAGTCTAAATTTAGAAACTGCTGGCCTTTTCAGACTGTTCATGAAAGAATGTTCAGTGTGACATATGGTCAACATAGCTGTCCTGAATGAAATGGTAGATGGTGTCAAGTTTGGAATTTTATTCTTTGTTCTAAAAATAGCAAAGTAGGTGAACTGATAGCTAAGTCATCACATCTAGTGAAGAGAAGCTAGCTCATTCAACCAAAATGACTTAAGCTATTTAAATCAATAATCATCATGCTTAAACAATAATTAAATTGTTAAAATATAGCCAAACATCTTCAATAAATAGTCCAATCCTCCATCCAACTGGCAATGTATAGCCCATGACATTTATTACTACATTAAAAAATGTCAGTAGAGCTATAGGTTTGGAAGCATTTATAGACAATTGTGTTAGATTACCAGAGTGTAAGGCCATATTGAAAGAAGTTTAGACTTCAGTTAAAGAGTCTGGTTGTGATATAATCAAAGCCATATAGGAAACTAAATAAATAAAATAAACATAAGACAATGATAAAATGCAGAAAAGAGACCGAATATTTTACATAAAAAGAAGTATAAATGTGGTACAATGTGTGGTTTATATGAAAATATTGTTTATATTGTTCTACTCATAAAGCATTTTATAACTCAGGTAACTGTATATCTGTCTATATATAGAAGAGAGAGAGAATTATATAGTATATGATTAGCTTAAGAAAAAGGAGCATCTATAATGGAGATTTGTGTATAAGATTTAACCCTAATGCTCTTTAGCCAATAATTACTGTGTAAATTCTAAAACATATATAAATATTGGTATGAGCATATTATTTAGAAAAAAACTTTATATGCATATATAAAGTTTTTGGTAATTTGGGAGATGGTGCCTGGGAGATAGGGAGTGCTTTTTTTAATGATAAACTTGTAGCATTATTTGATTTATAACTATGTACACAATGAGATAAAAATCATGTAAGATGAAACAGCTTATAAAGAGTCTATTTTAAAATAAAGTATAAATAATTAAAATGATAAAGTCATTTACTTGAAATAATGTTCACCCTTTCATGTTTATCATTTGGACAATGAAAATCTTGCTTCATATTTGCTTTTATCTTTATTCCTATAGCAATTTTCAGTGTAATACAGCACTGTCTATGCACTAACATTTGTTCTAAAGAAAACAAATGTAACTTAAAACAATATAAAACTGTAAAAATATTTGAAAACTTTTGTAAAAATATAAATATTTATGAAATGATTGTCTGCAGATACAGGAACAGTAGCAATACAAAAAGGGGAAAAGGGGTATGAATTCCCTTACAACAGAAAAACAAACCTCATTTATGAGTAAAATCCAATGAGCCTTAAAACAAACACACAGAAGGCAGAACTCAACAGCAGCCAAGCAGGATGTAACCCATTCGGGAAATCACAGAGGCAGAATAGCCCGGGAGAAATCTAAACTGACGGCTGGAGCATATAACCTAAAGGCACAGCCCCAGCTGTCAGAAACTAAAGTGAGATAGCAGCCATCAGGGGAAAGTGGTATTTAAATAACAGATACACTCAAGAAGGGAAAAAAAAAAAAAAAAACTAAATAGAGTAGTGAATATGTACACAGACAAGTAAAGAGTCACAAAAGCAGTAGGGGCAGCAAATGCTAAAAGAAAGAGAACATAAAAAATGTAATACACTAAATCTGAATGCAAGAAAATTGCCTCAGAGAAAAGAGTGAACAAGACACAGCAGGAAATCTACAGAAGATTAGAGTGTAATATTGTTTTTCTATGTCCTTCACAATATATAGTAGACAAGGATGAAACCCAATATATGAACAAAATTAAAAGTGCTTAGGGAAGATAGCAAATGTCATTGGGCAAGTTGAATAATTTTTTTTTTGAATGTGTGTGAAAAAAAATCATGCTTAAATTTATGTTATAGGTGAACTATTGCGTAGTATCTTCAAGCTGATTTCAATGTTGACTTGACACTACAATTTTAAAATTTTAACATCAACCAAACAAATTCTAAACATCTAACATCAACCAAAGAGTCAGCAACGTTTTGATTGACACATAACAAATTAAGCACCATATATTCCCTATATGATTTTTTTTAATTTATCATGGATCTATGGCAAACAATAGAAGATATAGCTATATATTAGATTTCTTTTAGGACAGAATTAAATAAGATAAGAGAAAGACTATTTGGTGCTATGTAATGTAATTACAAATCCTTATTACATAGATACTCACAAAAGCCACACTCCTATTACTTATTTTCCATGTGTGCCATTCTGTTAAACACATTACAACACAGGTAATGTAATTCTTAGCCCAGTTTCCACACAAGGGCATGATAGATACTCAGTCCGTTGCCCAAAAAGGCAGATACTTTGGTTGACTGTTGCACTACATGTTCCTTTAAAACCTCATCCTTTAAAAATATGAAGTTATATGAATTTATGTTAATATCAAACAGGGAGACAGAGACAAAGAGACAGAGAGACACTAAATAAAGAACAAAGTATACAATTAAGGTTAAGTTAATAAAAATTAAATATTTATAAAAATTAAATGTATATTATGACACAGTTGTTAGATGTCTGAATCTGTATTTCTTAAATTAGTGATTGTGCTAGCAGTCAAATAGACCTAACAGTGACCAATACAAGGGGAATAAATAAGTAAAACTCCATTGATAATCATTATGATATATTTTATACAGCATATAGAAGCCTATGTCTGTAACTACATAGTCCCAAACATATTATAAAACATATTGTTCAGGGCTTCCCTGGTGGCGCAGTGGTTGAGAGTCCACCTGCCGTTGCAGGGGACACGGGTTCGTGCCCCGGTCCGTGAAGATCCCACATGCCGCGGAGTGGCTGGGCCCGTGAGCCATGGCCGCTGAGCCTGCGCGTCTGGAGCCTGTGTTCCGCAATGGGAGAGGCCACAACAGTGAGAGGCCCGCATACAGCAAAAAACAAAACAAAACAAAAAAACATACTGTTCAGTGAAGAATATAAATAGAATGAGATTTGTATAGCAATACCTTTTTAGTAGATTAAATTGTATACATGCAATACATAACCTTTGAAATTGAAGTATGCATATGTATCCAAAGACATGTGCACCAAATACCAATAATGATTTTTTTTTTATAGAAATGGAATATAGGTGTTGTAAGTCCTCTCAGGGATTGAATTAATGACCGTGAAAATTTGATATGAAAAATGTTTTGTCAGATGGTCAAATCCATGAGCAGAACAAAATGTATAGGCTTATATTTATTTGTTAGAAAATTCCATATTTAAAAAATATATATTGAGTTTTTCTTCTCTGGATAAAAGCAAAACTAAAAAGCACTCAAAGAAATTTTAGTCATGATGTTAAAAGTGGAGAATTTATAAGTGAGAAGTGAAGACAGCTAATCATAGTGCTACGTTCCTGGGATACTCCTCTCCTGTAGTCAATGGAAGGTCTACTTTTATGGGTTTTCTAACAAAGTTGACATAATTTTACTACTGTAGAACTTTTGAGAATTGTATGATGCTATAATAATTTATAATTTTCCATAAGAGAGAAAACATTTTGTCTTTTCCAAGTATACATGATCCCAGACATTTTGTATTCTTTTGGTTGGTTTTTGGTTTGTTTTGCTTTGTTTGTCTTAAATATTATCTAGCAGAACAAGATTCCTTTGGATATACTTTGGCAAACTGTGGTCTGTAAAACTATATTTGAATAAGTTTTGTAGCAGGTTTGGATCTTAAAATTTTAGGTGACGTGTTCATAATTTGTTAGAAAAATTAGCAACCTAGAAGGGATCTTATTTATCAAAGTAACTTATTATGTGCCAAAATGGATTGACCATCTCTCCCCTCCACATTCACTGACTTTTTTCAATCATTGTTTTTGTTATTCACTACAACTCAAACTTTTCAGTTCAGCCACTGTTTTCTAGTTACATGCATCACTTGAGTACCTGAAGAGTTATTTTTTGCTTTTATAGGCTATATACCACAAAATCCTAACATACTTCTTTAATATAGAATGAAATATATACATTCATTGCCTTACCTAATATAAAAGATTGTTAATCAACTAAATAAACATTTTAATTAAAATCTAAGTAAAATATTAAAAATCAATGAAAGTAAGAATTTAAATTTTATTAAAAGCAAATATAAATGACTTTTTATGTCATTATGCAAAGTTTCACTTCATCAGTATAGAATATTTACTTTCCTATTTGCCTGCATCTGTTCTTCCCTTGCATAAGTACTGAAAATTATTCTCTCTTTCATTACATTTTTGAAATCTGCAACAATTAAAATTTTTTTTACTATGTGGGAATCATTTTATAAAAACTGGTTATCTGTAAAGTTAATAAAAGTGATGACACTATTTTACATGATTATATTTGAGTATTATATTTCAAACAATATTTTATATAAATGATACTCATAAATTCTTTTAAAGACTTAGGAACACTTGAATATTCAGTAGTTACCATAAAAAAATTGGAGATTTTAAAAGAGCTCTATGTTTTAAGAAGCAACAAAATTACTTGTTTCATTTCAGAAGCCTCAGTTTTATTTCTGTAGCAAAAAGGAGCATTTATTTGCAGGCAGTAAAGGAAGCTGTGGGCCACCAACAGGCTTTTCTCCATATACGCTAAGCTTTCCAGGCTTTTGGACTGGGAAACTGTGACATAGATGATAGTTTTGTCCCCTGTGAGCTAGAGGTATTGGGCAAATTACTTAATCTCTGTGAATTTACTTAGTCATAAAATGACAAAATAGCAATGTATATGTCATGAGATTGTATAAAGATTAAAAGACATAATGCAAAAACAGTGCTTCCCACTGATATTGGCCTAATGAATCTCTTTGATATTTATATGCTATAATAACTGGTCATCTGTTAATTTATATTTAAAGTATCATCAAAATTATCTATTGATCATGTACAACTTTTATAGTAGAAAATAATATTAGTATATCTGATAATCCACTTTTGAATAAAGGGAAAATAAGAAAGGACTTGGAAAATAAATATGTCAATATTTTCTAATTTCACTTTTAAGTTCTTTTTTTGACCCGCTGGTTGTTCAAGAGTGAACTGTTTAATTTTCACATATTTGTGAATTTTCTAGTTTTCCTTCTATTATTGATTTCTAATTTCATTCCACTGTGGTCAGAAAAGATACTTGGTATGATTTTAGTCTTCTTACATTTATTAAGATTTGTTTTGTGACTTAACATGTGATCTATACTGGAGAATTATTCCAAGTGTCCTTAAGAATATGTATTCTGCTGCTATTGAATGGAAAGCTCTGTATTAGTCTGTTGGGTCTATTTGGTCTATAGTGCTGTTCAAATATGCTGCTTCCTTATTGATTTTCTGTCTGGATATTCTTACCATTATTGAAAGTAGGGTATTGAAGTCTTCTACTATTATTGTACTGCTGTCTATCTTTTCCTTCAGATCTGTGAGTGTTTGTATTTTATATTTAGGTGCTCTAGTGTTGTAATATATATAATTGCTATATCTTCCTGATAACTGATCCTTTTATGATTATATAATGACCTTCTTTGTCTCTTGTGATAAGTTTGTTCTTAAAGTCTAGTTTGTCTAAAGCAACTATAGAAACCCTTGCTCTCTTTTGTTTATTATTTGCATGGAATATCTTTTTTCATCCCTTCACTTTTAGCTTATAAAATCATGTTTAACATAGACATTTAAATTGTATTTTAGAACAATTCTAGTCAGTAACTGGGGAACGTGAATTTTCCTGTCGAAAACAACCTCACATCAATGTCATATGGCCATTTGGCAGAAGGCTGTAGTATTTTTCCATGATACATCTGGGAAGAGAGATAAGATTCAATAAGAGAGACACACCAATCAATGGCATGTCAAAATCTTCACCAAAAACAATCATATCTGATGGCTAAAGTTTATCCTTTTTTTTGTCAACTGCTTTACAATATATTTAATGATAGATTTCATTTTTCTTTTAAAAATTGTTGTTAAGCCAGTCTGGGCTGAGCACATATAAGATACATTCAGTAGTTCCCTGTGGCCACACAATGCAAACCGTGCACAAGGCAGAATGCTCCAAATGAATTTAGGCTGTTTGGAAACCAGAATTAGGCCATTCCATTTTTGGCTTAGTTAGGAATTCATGCAAAGCTTTTGACAGAGGTGACTGATCACTTAGAAGTTATTCAACAAATATTTATTGAGATATGACTACATTTAAGACGTGTGAGTGATGAAAATGTGAACAATTCAAGATAAAACTTGCACAAGACAAAATTATTGTAATGAACATAGAGATTATAAAAGAGTGGGGAACAGTGGTATAATTCCCAGGTAGTTAAAGAGAAAAGGTTTTATAAATAGGGTATCATGATTTTTTTGTGTGTTTTAGGAATATAATCTATTTAAGAGTAAGAGGTGTATAAGAATAGGTACAACTAGGCAAACACCTAATCTTATAAAGGAAGGACTGAGAGTGAGCTTCTTAGAACACTTCCTAGACCTGATAGGAATAGATTTTGGCCTTAAAACTTGGATTAGTGTACCCTAAATGTAATTTTATTAGGTAAAAGTAAAAAATATATATAGATAGATAGATAGATGATAGATAGATAGATAGATAGATAGATAGATAGATAGATAGATGATAGATAGATAGATAGATAGATAGATCAAGCTTTGTAATACATGTCCTTTAAACATTTGGTAGTTGTTCTATGGTTATAAAATATTTGACAGTTGTTATAGACTCACCGTTTGTGCTTCTCTCCTCTCCCCCCAAGTCATATGTTGAAAACTAATCCCCCAAGTGATAGTGTTTGGAGGCGTGATTTATAATTAGATTTCGATGAGGTACTGAGGATGGAGCCCTCACAAATGAGATTAGTGCCCTTATAAAAGAGACTCCAGAGAGCTCCCTTGTTTCCTTCTGCCATGCAAGGACACAGGGAAAAGACAGCATACTGAAAGTCCACAGAGGACACTCATCAGAACCCGACTATGCTGGCACCCTGCTCTCAGATTCTAACCTCCAGAACTATAAGCAATACATTTATATTGTTTATAAGCCAGTCTATGGTACTTTATTATAGCAGCCTGGACAGACGAGAACAACAGTGATGGGTCTTTCTGAGTACTAATATTCAAAATCAATACTACAAATGAAAGTGGATATATAGATAGTATATCTCATAAGATAAATCTAAATACATTTTGAAAGAATATATACTCTTAACATATGTTCCAGTGTTTCTCAACCAGCGTGATTTGGCTGAACAGGGAACATTTGAAAATATCTAGAGCCACTTTTGGTTGTCACAGCTGAAGGGTGTTCTTGGTGTCTAGTGGATGGAGGCCAGGGACACTGCTGAATGTTCTACAATGCACAGCACAACTTCCTACAACAAAGAATTATCCAGCGCCAAATATCAATGGTGCCAAAGTTGAGATAAATCTAGTTTATTCATTATAACTAAAGCATACACTTATTAAGATATAATTTTTAATAAAACAATTTCCATCTTAAAATACTCTGATAAAATTTATAGTCATCAATATATGTGTATGCAAATGCATTATATATTTATTTTAAAGTTTTACTCCTAAATATCATTAGAAATGATACATGCAAAATGTATAAATTATGTATTATTCTTTATATATTAGAAATTTATACATTTATAAATGCAAGGGCTTGTGCAATAGGAGATATTGAATAGTGATTGTAAGCATAATGCTGAAACATTGCACTTAAATATTATTTTTGAAAATTTATTTTAAAAATAGAGAATAAGATGTTGTGTACAGGGTGATAGAATACTAAATAGTAAAAAGCTGATAGAATACTAAATAGTAAAAAGCCAAGATATATATATATATATACACACACATACATATATATATATAGAGAGAGAGAGAGAGAAAACCTCACACTGCAAATCAAATCATACATATGTAATATACTTTTTTTTTGGTATATTGTGAGTGTTTTGTTTGAATATCCATTGCCTCACAAGTTTGTACTCAATAATGAATGCATAAGGTTTGGCAAAAATAAGTTATGGTTTTCTCTAATAAATAAATGTATTCACTTGTAAGTACAGTCAAAATTGAAATTCATCATATTCTATATAAACTAATACTATTAGCTCCAGCTGGGACTAAAAGAAATAATTAAACTTATTTGGTGGGGATCATACAAACTCTTTTTTTTCTGTCTTTTAATGTCATCTGTACAAAGTTAGTAATGCCTGAATACCTTAGAGATAACTCTAAAAATAGTCAGCTAGGTACTTTATATGTACTCCAATTCAGAAAAAATTTAACTCCTCATGCATGTTAGTCTAATCTACTTATCAATTTTTGTAACAATTTTTATATTCAATATCTCATAAAAATTATGAAATTTCTTAAAATTTTATTGTTAAAAGCTGTTTTACTTTTATCAATTTCTATGCACAATCAATCCACAAAGATTTATGAACATCCTCTGATTAAGTTCCAGGAATGAATAAAGTTAAAAGATTTTCATTCTATTTATCACTTTTGCCATGAAAGAACCAAGATTATTTCGTATAGTTTATTACACAATCTAAGAGTTTTGTCTTGGAAATTGTCAATTTTAGAGTCTGAGGAAATAGTGTAACTCTTACTTTCCTTCATAATTTCTCCTCTTTCACAGGTTTCTTTATTCAGTTCTTATATGTTCAATCACTTCTTTATGTTCAATGAATATCCCAGCTTGAATTAGTCAAATATCTATTTCTTGTAATGCTAAATAGCTGTTTCCATCTTTTGTAATATAATAAATGTATCAAAAGAAATTTAATCTTTATTTTGGTCAAATATTCAAATACTTTCTTAACCCTATTCCTATAACAATGAATATTTCAGATAGGGCTTCCCTGGTGGCGCAGTGGTTGAGAGTCCGCCTGCCGATGCAGGGGACACAGGTTCGTGCCCCTGTCTGGGAAGATCCCACACGCCGCGGAGCGGCTGGGCCCGTGAGCCATGGCACTGAGCCTGCGTGTCCAGAGCCTGTGCTCTGCAACGGGAGAGGCCACAACAGTGAGAGGCCCACGTACCGCAAAATAAATAAATAAAAATAAAACAAATATTTCAGATAATAAAATTCCACCCTGTTTTAAATATCCTAGTACCAAAAAGCTGCCTATCAAACTGTCTTTTCTAATTTTTATACTTTTTTATACTTTTTTTTAAAAAGTTTCATTTTTTTATTGACATGTAGTTGACATACAATATTATATATTATATTCAAGTATATAACATAGTAATTGGGCATTTATATACCTTATGAATTGCTCACCATAAGTATGCTGTCACCAAAGTTATTACAATGGTATTTACTGTAATCCCTATGCCGTATATTACATCCCTTTGATATAATATATTTATTATTTATCCCCTTATTTATTTTATAGTCAGAAGTCTGTACCTCTTAATTTTCCTCACCTACCTCACCCAGTGCCCCACCCCCAAGTTTCTACACTTTTAAAGCCAACTTTTTAAATATATTATTAAAATCTCTTTGAGCTTTTCTGGTGAAGATTAAGAAGCATAAAATACACCGATAAGAGACTTAATGTGATTTAATTGATTTGTATCTTTTATTTACCCTCCACAGATAAAGAGACTAACCTAGAGTTAAAATGAGACCTTCACTCCGTAACTTTTCTAAAAATTTGGCCAGAGCTCCAGGTTTTTGCACTTAACATTACACTGTCATTTTATGTAAACAAATGCGTTAGGATTTTTTAGTGAAACCATTGTCCTTAAGCACTGTCCATAATTTCTTATATATTATTTCAAATGTTCCTTCCAGGGCCTCAAGAAAATGAAAACCCAATATATCATCTAAACTTTGAAGTTTACATTTTAAGTAATCCGAAACAGCACTTATCCTTGACAGAGTTGAAGATTTGTCAATTATCATTGTATCTTCCAAGCTATTTTCTCATCAAGTAGATATGTGCTTTGCCACAAAGCAGATAATAAATCTATGACTATATTAATATTTTTCATATAGTTCTTTCATGGAACTTGTATTAAATACTTAATATTCTCCAAACGATTGTTTTTTAACTAATAAACAGAGTGTTAAAAATCCTGATGGAATTTTGAATTTTTTTAAATTTTATATATATCAACATTCTTTGAATACTTTCTAAATTATTTCATTATGAATATTTGTTGTGTTACTGATTCAGAATTTTCTTTTTAATTAATTTTAATTGATCATGGCAAATTGTCTTTATTTGTACTCTATAGCAGACCATGATTATTTTACTTATGAAATTCATGTTTTGAATTTTCTAATTCTAACCATAATAACTTTTAAGTACAGTTTCATTAAATGTATTTATGGCATCAATAAGACACAATTTTGCATTGAAATCATCATTTTAGTTTTTATTACACAAATATAAATGAAATTGTACTTTTTCTGATTATTGCATTATATAAAATGCCATTCTTGGCTGTTCTAATTTTTGTATACTCTCGGAAAATATTCTGAGCTAAACTCATCACTAATATTATGGCTTCTTTGTTCTTCCGCTGATTCAGATAATGCATGTTTATGATGTTTAAAGGGAAAATGAAGAAATTAACTATAATTTGGTGGTTATTTTTAAGATGCCCCAGAGTCTGTTGCAAGAAGTAAGTGACAATTCTTACAAAACACTTAGAAAAACAGGCCTACGCTGTGTGTTATGTAAGTTTTGATCTCATTAATATATCATCACTATTGATGTAAAAAAGTGTTTGAATTAAAAATTTCAAAAAGTCACTAGCTATTTACTGTATAATTCAAAGGAATGATAAACTAATAATTTCTCTTAAATTGAAAATTTTATAAAGGATGAGCAACACAGCTATGCTGCCTATAATGACATGACTGTAACTGAATTGTAGGCCAAAAAATGGAGTTAACCAGACAGTGATCAATGACCATCAGCATCAGATGAATTTACGTCTAAGAAATATGTTTACGCCATAATCCACCCCTATAGAAAAAGTTAAGAGGTGGATACATTGATAAATATTTGGTGATAAACATTAATTTTATTCTTCCTCTGGCTTTTAAATCATTACAGTCATTTAATTACATCAGCTTATCATGTGAAAAACTAGTTCATAGGTTTAGGTAGATTTTAATATCCTTGTTGAATCTACAAGATTAACATTTCCATGACATTTTGCAATGTTTTGTTATTATTACCATTATGGGCTGATGGGTTTTTTACTTGTTTGATGCTTTAGAATCTTTGTGAAGCTCAAATTGTAATGAATCAGCTACAAGGAATTGTTTCAATCTGTATTCTTGACAAAATTCGACTGGTCTTTGAATACTGTCTTGCTTATGAAAAATAGGATGTCTTAGGCACACCTTGTCATTTTCCTGCTGCAGGTTTGGAATCATTTTTCTAGAATGCCTTGTTTCATATAGTATATAGAAAAAACGATCTGGACAGCAGGAGCACTCAGGGCTTTTGGAGTGCCACTGTTTCTAGGCTGCATTAGAGAACAGTGTTTACTTCTCCTTGGTCGCAATCTGTATTGATTTTAGCCTATCTCCTACTACACTTATTTGTGCAACACTATCTAACACACATAGGCACACATAGACCCACACATACACATATTCCTATTTTCCATTTTTCATACTCAAAATGTAGCATTACGTAATACTGTTCTGCAACCCTTTCCTTTACCCCCTTCATTTTATGTGTATATATACATATCTCACCCACAGAGATTTGCCTTATTATTTTTGTAGCTCCACAATCAGCCCATATGTTCTCTACTGAAGGACTGGTGGTGGTTTCTAATCTTTTGTTATTAAAAATAATACTGCACTGAGTAATCTTTTCAAATGCTCTTATGTAGATTTGGAGGCGTGTTCACCTATAAGTTGTTGTCACTTGTTGGTTCCTATAAGTGCATTCTCTGGGTCAAACGGTAAGGTATGTAATTTTATTGAACATTGCCAAATTCCCCTTCATATAAGTACCAAAGTTTCTTTTCACTATTTCCCTGTATTTTCTACTTAAAATACTCAAAAGAAATAAAGCACATTTGAAATTATATTTGTATGAAATTAAGGACTAAGTATAATCATTGTGCTCTCTAAATGAAATTTTATATGGTTATATATGCATTATAAGTATACGTATAGTATATAGGTATCCTATATATAACCCCCAAAACACTTTTGTGTTGACCAAAAATGTCTCTGCACACTGCTAAATGTTCCCTGGGTGGAGCTGGGACAGAAAATAGTCCCTAGTTGAGAAGCTTTTGTCTACTGTGAAATATATATGTGTTTTGTTTCATGTTTCATCCTGGTGTTCCCTTGGTCTCTGATTATATGAATATCTGCATGCGAAAACCAACAAAAACAAGAAAGAAGTTCCCCTGTGATATCTGAGCCAGTTTCCCATTCAGCAGATTTAAGATCAATTGAAAAAGAAAATCTCATTGCTCTTGAACCTTCATAACCAATTAGTTTAAGTCATATAAAAGGAAAAACAATTCTCAATAGCATTAAAAACTATAAAACATATAGAAATTATTCTATACAGAGAGCATTCACAGAGAAAGTAAGATTATATGAAAGAATTTAAAAATGTGAATAGACTGAGTAGTAGACTATTTATATAGATGGGCTTATGTAACAGTGATTGGAATTGGCCTGTGGATTTATTTCTTTGTGTTGTCTTATCAGATTTAGGTGTTAATGTTTTCTCTGTGTCGTGAAAATAATTTGAACATTTTTCTTCATTTTATGTGTTCTACAACAATATATTGAGCATTGGGCCTGTGATCTTTGAAGACCAAACTCTCTGAGACTGGTGCTTTAATGAGGTACAGTTTTTTAATAACTATTTTTCATCTACAAAAATTGATCTCTTTCAGCTTTTTATTTTTAACGGGTCAAATTTAGTAAATTATATTGTATTATTTGGTTTTTGTTTTCAAATTTATTTCCATAAAGATTTCAAAGGATTCTCTTAGTTTTTATTATATTTTACTTCAATAATTATTTCTTCTTGTCCTATCTTATTTTTTTACATGTGTACCCTATCCTTTTTTCATTTGTTAAATTAGATAGTGAATTGTCTTTCCATTATTTTTATCAAAAATAAGACATACATTAATTAGTTCCTTTTTTTAAATCTCCTATCTCATAA
Source organism: Stenella coeruleoalba (assembly GCF_951394435.1). NCBI lineage: Eukaryota > Metazoa > Chordata > Mammalia > Artiodactyla > Delphinidae > Stenella > Stenella coeruleoalba. Next base: position 10,820,533 of record NC_137148.1, on the reverse strand, counting down.
ATTTCTAGATTTTTTTGAAGTAGGGTTGATTTACAATGTTGTGTTAGTTTCTGGTATACAGCAAAGTGATTCTGATATTCTTTTTCATATTATTTTTCCATCATAGTTATTACAGGATATTGACTATTCTTCCCTGTGCTATACAATAGACCCTGTTGTTTATCTATTTTATATATAGTAGTTTGTATCTGCTAATCCCAAGCTTCTAATTTATCCCTCCCCATCTGGTTTTATATTTATTTCCATCTTTGTACTTTCTTTTTTGTTGTTTTTGAGATTGTATTTGAAATCATTTTTTACTCATTTATTTTCTTATTTTTGTTTGTGTTTAGGGTTTAGATATGATTCCATTGTTTCAAATATACTCCATAAATAGTGAAATGTTTTGTCTTTAACACTATGATTTTTAACAAATTCTGTAATTTTAGTTTATATATCCCATTTCAAGTATGAGCTGTTTAATATAATAGAAGATTTAAATTCTTTTTGTTTTTAAATTCTAAAAAAATTAGAATTGGTTTTAATAAATTGCTATATAGTAATATCTATGTTACAAACATATTAAAAATATTAATTTTAAACTCTTTAAAACTATTATGAAATAATTTTTGACTTAAAGAAGAGTCTCAAAACTAGTACAGAAAGTTCTCATATACCTTTTACTCATATTCCTCTAATGTTAATATCTTGTACTTGTCCTTAGCTGCCCCCTATTCCTCTAGGTGAGACAAACTGTATTTCTGTATTGTTATTAAATCACCAGAAACAACATGCTGAATCCTGTGATCTTAATTCACATAAAGGTGCTGGATGCTGTGTTAAAATTTTGTTATATTATCAGTATTTGTTGTGTTCATTTTTCAAATGGGCATTTCATGCACATTTAAAATTTACATAATTTTTCAGTGGTCTTTAAGAAGGGACCACCATTCAAAAAATTTCTCTTTGAATTCACTAAAAGATCCTTCAAATGAATGAATGCTTTCTTATCCTAATCAGAAATATGTTAACGTAATATATTTTATTTGCTTTACCTACCAGGATAAATTGACATAAAATGGCCTTTCGGTTTATGAGTTTTATTAGATGTTTAATTTTAATGCATTGATTTTAGAGATTCTTTTTTAATATTTCTAGTATACTGTATGGAATTTACTCATGATCTCTTTATAACCCTATATATGAGCAATTATTGTGAATGCTCAAAACACACATAAATAGAAGGCATAGTCTGTCTTACTGAGATACACCGTTTGGCATATGCATGTACAATCCGCCTTACCAAAATGTAGTTAGGTCTTCTCCCTCCATTTACATTTTGTTAATTTTATTTGTTTTATGCTGATATTTTTGGCTTAATATCTTACAATATTAAAACATCTTTATTAGTGTATTTCCATCTACAGCTCCTTGAATCTACAGCAGTTTCTGATTTTTAAAGTAGCTGTGTTATCTGATGCTTGCATATTCCTGTTTATAACTCCTTTTTAAATTGTGGCTTTAACATTAAAACATGTCTTTCTTTGGCTCTTTACATGATTTTTGGCTTCCATTTTAATTAGTTTGATATGAAGATCACAAGTCCTGCTTTTCTTTCATTTTGATTTTCCTGTCATGACTTTGATCATGCTTTATTTTGAGCCATTTGAATTATTTTGTGTTAAATGTTTGTGCTTCATATGCAGCATATAGTTAAGTCTTTCTCTGTAGGTGAAATTGAAAGAATATATATATATACATATATATATATATATATATATATATATATTTTTTTTTTTTGGCGGTACACGGGCCTCTCACTGTTGTGGCCTCTCCCGTTGCAGAACACAGGCTCCGGACGCGCAGTCAGCAGCCATGGCTCACAGGCCCAGCCGCTCCGCGGCATGTGGGTTCTTCCCAGACCGGGGCACGAACCCATATCCCCTGCATCGGCAGGTGAACTCTCAACCACTGCACCACCAGGGAAGCCCTGAAAAGATATTCTAAATGGTGGTAAAATGTCATTCGCATTTATGGATAAAATCGATCGGTTTGATGTCTGCTCTGTCTTATTATTCTATGCATATTATGCTTGTTGTGTTTCATTATGTGATGTGTTTTCTTTGTTCTTTATAAATTGTTTTAGAATTTAAAGATGTTCCAGTTTCGTTCTAGTGATTAGCTTTGAGCTTGTACCTTTCTGATGCCCTTACTTCCCTACTTCCTTATTTAATCTTTTATTAACACTGTGTCGGTGGTAAATATTTCTTTCACTCCCACCTACTGGCTATACTATTAATGTGTCTATTCTCCTTCCTTATAGTCCACTTTGCTCCTCTCCCATTTTTTAGTTGCATTATTTCTATTGTAAAAGTACGTAAAACACTTATGTTATTTTTCTGCTTTTGTCCCTGCTATATTGGTGTCATTAAATCTGCAATTAAATGCACTTACTGCTCACCCAATACCTTTTGCTCACATCTTGTCCTTCAGGACCATGAACTTCCCACTCCTGTTTTCTTTTTTCTTTTCATCATCTTGTTTCTGGGCTCACCTCTGGCTTCCTTTATATCTGCTCTCCTTCAGAAGCATCACCCTCCCAAAACTGTCCACTTCTGTCCATGTATCACTAGGTCTTCTCTTTTTCATACAGTTTTGTTGTTGCTGTTGTTTATATTTGTTTATTTTGTTTTTTATCTGTATTTTATTTTGATTCCTTAGCTCTCCACAAAGACTTGCCACATGATCTCAAGTGTTTTCTCTGCTAGAAATAGAAGTTTATTTTTCAACTTACCAGTATATTAAGGTTTATAAGATTCTAGCTCCTAATTTTTCTGAAGGCATGACTTTTTGTATAGTTTAATGTGATGTATAAAGTGCATTGGAAGATTATGTAGAGGTTTATGACGATCTTCACCATTAGGTTGCCACCACTAATTTAGCTATATAAATATAACCATAATATCATCTTATAAGTGGAGATGTTTTGCTTATATGTTTTGCTTCTGTCAGATGTATTATTTTAACAAGCTACCTTTTTGTTGAATATTGTATAGCATTTTGGTTGCTTCTCCAAAATCAACTCTTCTTTCCCCTTCTTTCCTCCAAACAGAACTCTGTCTTATTCCATTATTCATGCTTTTCCCATGCACCACATGAGTTCTAAAATAACATGACTCTGCATCTATTTCCAGGACTAAGTCATGATAAAATGCATCAGGATAGTTTCATAACCCTTGTTACAATATTTGAGCAAAAAAACCATGTGGTCTACCTACTTGGGCCAGTGATATGTGAAGAGACGCACGTTTGCATCTTCTGGAAAGGAAAGTGCCTTATCTTTTCTAGACTTCAGGAAGCAACATTATCATCTGTCAGGACTTAATGAGGAAGCATGTTGCCCTGAATTTTACTGCAGTAATCCCATTACCACAAGGACACCAGTCATAGTAAGAAAGGATCACTACACAGAGATAATAAGAGTCAGAAAGGCTCTTAGACCACTTCTGAATCTTCTGACATCTATTTTATATAAAAATTGAATTTGTATGAGCCAAGAATTATCCTAGTCTTTCATAACAATTTAAGTTGTCTTTTCTGTTACTTAATTTCAAACTCGTATTAACTGATCCCCACTTATATTAACTCTTTATTTATTTGTAAAACCATGCTTTATTACACTTTAAATCCAAATTAAACATGTACTCTCTAGTGAGAAGTAGTTGGCATAGAAATAAAATCACAAAATTATATCATTAAATGAGAGTTTAGAAATTTTCAAGACTTATTTTCACAATAAACAAGTAAATGGGAATTTAAGCACTGCATGAATACTTAGAAGGATTATAAGCTTGCTAGTTTAAAAGGTGGTATATCTTCTATCCCTGGAGAGGCTTATTTTTTAACCAGCTACGATACATCTGATGGGTTAGGAAAATCCCAATCTTTTTTGTACTTTGCACAATTTTACAAAAATAAGAAATTCCAGTACGCCACCTCATTCTTATGCAGAAGAGCTGTATCTCTCAGATAAAAGCCATTGTTTTGTTTACTGTAATTTTTCTTATCAAAGTGAATTTTATATCCATTTGAGCATGCCATCTCCAGAATCACAATGGTTACCATAAATCACATATAATAATATTTTTTCAATATTCAGTACAAATGACAAACGACTTTATAAGTGTTTTTTTGCATTTTTTTAACATGGCCCACAAACATATATAATCTTATAATGGTTTAATTATTTTAAATGCTTTGTGAATGCTGAATCTACTGTTTAAAAATCATTTTTATAAATATAATTTTTTTTTACATTATTTAACAAGTTGATCATCATATTGTTTTCATGATTTAACTTTGTTTCTTTGATGCATCTTGATTTATCTATTTTATAAATATAAACAGTAGCAAAGTCCCATTCCCTCATCTTTTAATTATCTTTATGGATACATGAAATGAAGCATTTGGGATGATTTTACTGTACTTTCTATCTGAGATGTTAAAGTTTTCATTTTGTATCATGGCCCCAGGAAGTTTTGAAAGTAAAATAGAAAGTTTTCTATTTTTATTAGAAAGCTTACGTGATTATCTAATGTAAATGTTTGTCTACTTAATTTTTTTCTGATTAAAAAGTCACCTAAACTAACTCTTCTCAGAATGGTGATAAAAATAGTGACATTTACAAGCCCTTTTTATTCTAACTGTATTATAACATATTATGTTCAAAAAATGACTGGTTTATAACATATTTGCCTTCATTTCATAAAGCAGTTAATCTAAAACAAATATTAATAAGTAGCCAGTTTAGGGGCAGAATTACGACCTGAATTTAAGAATATTTACTCTTCCAGTCCACATTCTAAACCACCATGATATTATGTCTCAGAACAAAAGAGAATTTTCTAAAAATGTGTCCATTCTCTTTTATAAGCCAAACAGGAAGTTTTCAATATCTTAACGTGAGAATTATTATTTCTCTCCTTCCCTCTCTTTCTCTCTCTCTCTGTATTTAACACACAAAAAGGAAAGCTGAATAAATTGAGTAATACAACATGTTAATAAATAATGAAAATCTCAGGTGGATTTTCATGGAATTTGAAAGTAGAAATGTCAACAATAGCCCACATGATTTTAGAGAAAAAAATAATGTCTATACATGCCAAAAGAGACATCACAATATTTCAACATATATAAAAATGTGTGTATATGACATAGAAAATATCAGAAATAGCTGGGGTTTTTTTTAATTCCAAATGGATGCCAATTATTACATCCATGGGAAAATGTGGACTGAGGAATCTTTACCTACTTTGTTTTATTTTTTTTAAAATGACACTGTACTCAGATTAGTATGTTACTAGAATGGAAAATGTATTAAAAAGTCTGCACTAGTACAGAGAAAGTTCTTTGAACAATGCCTTTGCCTTTCTCAAACAAGCAGTAAATTCATTTCAGCTATAATTACTACTATTTTTAACATACAGTTCTGAGCAAACTGATATTTTCCACTTCATCTTGACCTGCTACTAAATCTTACTAGGTCTTTCAACTTTATATTCCTTCTGAGAGTCAGAAGCCACTGTTAATAACTGAGAGTCAGAAGCCACTGTTAATAATACATCGTGTGCCGATATTTCTTTGCCTCACATACTGAAACTTAAAGAAAGCCCTCTGTATAATTCTTTTGTAGACTTACTTCTATAAAATAAGTTCTGAAATTTTCTATAAATCTCCCTTGAAGGAGAAAATAGAAAAATTTTACATAGGCAAATAGAATCATTGCTACAGTAAACTCTTCGTGGAAGAAGCCTGGTAAAAGTTAAAATGACACGGGGAAGAATAATATTGGGATTAAGGCAGAGCTTAATAAAAATTGGATTAGTTTATCTGCACCTGGTACTGAAGAAACCATTTCTATCTGCAGAAGGTTGTTCTGACCTGGCTCAGTAAAATGTAGACTTCAGGATGATTAGTAGAGGTTCCTCATATAAATCTGGATCTCCTACAGCCTAATTGTGTACCTGTGTATCTCACAAAGTCAGGGAACTGCCTTAGAGGCGTTGGGCTTTGTAGGGTGACTTGAACAACTCTCATCCATTAGTTTTTGGTTTTTCCATGTTCCTGTTTTTTCTTTCAGTTGCCCACTCGACTGATCTTGATTCAACTATAGCCCTCTCTTTATGCATCTTTAGTCTATGAATTGTAATTTAGCTAGCAATTTGTGAGCCAAATATTTTATTTATCTGGCCATTGGTCATTAAAATTAACTATGACAGTGTCAGCTAATTTCTAACACAGCAGCAATTACAAGAAGTTTTCTGAATAATTTAATTACCTACCCCTAAAGGAAAGCCCAAATCAATTGAATAAGGAATCACTCATTCCCCAAAATTTAAGATGGATTTGGCCATGTTTTCATTTATTTATGTAAATTAGCCCATTGGTCCACAGGCTCTGACTCTGCTCTATACTCTTCATAGTTAGGAAACAGATAATACAACCTTTTCTTTCTATGCTCCAGTTACCTTTGTTGCCACTGATACTCAGAGTGCATATGAAGGTAGTAAATTTCTGTCAGTTTGGTGGTAGAGAATGTCCTCACTCTCTTGCAGCTTACACACCTACACATACACACACACACACACACACACACACACACACACACACACACACACACACATACACACACAGAGAAAGTGATGCTTCACCAGATAAAACAAAATAAAAAACATATGCACTTCTGTATTAATAAATTCCAGGCTTTAGGATTCTTGAGTCAGTCAGAATCTAAACAAGAAATATATGGCATACTCAAATTAAGAGACTTTGAGGAGATTTTACTAAAAGGGTTCATTTTGTAGATTTGGACAAATGGTGGCAAACTCACACAGGATCTTGGGTACCCTGGGTTGGTCAGTTGGGCTGTTAGTAACTCTGTGCCTGATGGATGTGTTACCTGGACCCAGAAATGGAGAGGGTTGTGTGGAAAGGACAACCTGACAGGTGGTGAGATATTCTGCTACAGAGGCAGCCAGCTAGAGAAAGGCAGTTTTGCAGAGGGGGATGCAGGGTTACAATCGATCACACTGACCTCACTCTCCTTTCCCCATTTAGTTGTTGACACTGTTTGCCCTTGACCAAACACAAAAAGAGGGCAGGAGTCAGGGAAGAGCCTTGATACTATCAAAACAGGTCAGCTTCCCACATGTGGAAAGCAGGTAAAGTAGGAAGAGTCTATCAACAGAGGCATGAGGTACAACATCAAAATGTTAAGTAGAACTGACCAAAGCGTTTTCAAGATAGGAATTTGGAAGAATCTAGCCCTATTCCTTAAAGAAGACTTCCTGTCTCTGACCTAGGGGGATAACAAGAAAGCTTACCTCCCTATTGTCCAAATAGGGAAAAATTAATGCCTTGGAAAAATTAATCTGCAAGTAAATCAATGAATGGCTGAAAATAAATGAATGAATAAACAAAGCTTTGACATATTTGAATGCGGGTGCTCAATTTATAGATGTGGCATAAACACACTGACAAGTATCCTTAGATTGTTAAAGCCCCAGGGACCTGGAAAACTCCATGGAGGGACTTACATAAATCAGACAAACATTTCTGCTCAAATGAGACCACAATAAAAAAAAATCACTATTATTCATTATTGCTCAAAATCTGATATGTTCTGAGAAATATTTTATTAGTTAGTGACAAAATATTGGCTTAAGGACTCTTAAGGTTTGTCTCTTCATGACTTTATTAGGGACTGAGATCTAGTTAAAGAAAATTATTTTTAAAATAAATCTAAAATAAAGAGTCAATCATCAGTAACTAAAAGAAGAGGAACTATTAGCTTTAACTAAAGAGGCATGGATTAAAATGGAATAAGCTATAGGTTTCTACTATCTTTAATACTATACACTTTGAAGAGATATCATACAACTTCTAAATAGCAACAAAAACCTTGTCCCTATGCTTTCAAACTATGTGAATGTTTGCAAGTATCATCTTGCTAGATGTTTTAAGATTATACTATAATTGCATTGTTAAAAATCCACACATGTTATTTCATACCTGACCTTTACTGAGATGAGAGATTGGTCTTTTTTTTGCTTTGGAGTTTTGAACATATTTCAAATTTACTAAATATTAAATAAAATGATATCCTTGTTTTCTTACATATACCAGTAGATTTTTTTTTTTCAACCATACTACTGAGGGCATGTTTCAAAATGTCTACCTTTGGATAAATAGGTCGTCAATCATTACGTGTATTTACATTATTTGCAGCAAACAGTATGCATTACATTTTGACTATTTTCCTCCAGTTCCATATTATTCAGAAAAATCAATAGATGTCAGTGAAATTAAGTGTAAAAAAAGGCATTTGATTCTGTCTAAAATGATCTACTCATCAATCAAGTTAAAAATCGTTTAGACTCTGATGCAGCTTTGTGGATTTCCAAATGATAGAAGGATTATGCTAAAGAGGAGCTCAGTGTCAATCTAAAGTAGAAACAATAATTATAATAGCCTTTTGTCATTTTTATTAATAGCTTGATAATGGGATTGAAGTTTTTTTCAATAAGGACATGACTCTCACTAGTTTGGGAGGGTTCCATAACATTTCAGGTCTCTGGGGAAATTATCGAAGGCATGCTCCGTAGGCCCAATAATTCTGACCGAGTCTGAAAGTTAGGCCTCTAGGAGGTAGTGGAACTGAGCACAGGAAGAACGGAAGCCTATCCACATTTCAGTTCAGATCCCAGAAGAAATACTGCAATGCAGCAAGTGACCACATTAACTTGCTATTTTGATAATTTGGAGACATATTGGACATTAAAGGCCAGGTCCAGAGACCAAGTCATATTAAAAGGGTGGCATCCATTGTGAGAGAATTGCTACAAGACAACACAGCACTGACAAAACGTTTAAAATGTTTAAACTTGTGGACAGTAATTTCTAGGTGATTGACAGTTCTCTCGGAGTATTTTAGTGACAGCTATATACAAAAGGAAGAAAAAAAAATTTTTAGATTGAGTCATTGTTAATTAAAGGAAAAACAAAAATTATACAAAAAAGGAAATAATCATACTAGACCACTTGGGTCAGCATAGACTGTGATATTCAAAATGCTAATAATGTAAAGTGGTAATAGCATAAAATCAAATAATGTAATGGAGCGGAATTTTAGGTGGATGAGGAAAACAGAGATGAGAATGATTTTGTAAGTGAGAGAAATCCTTTAGCTGATAGATTAAAAGCCAAAAGATATATACTGTCTAAAATTGATAATGTGAGGAAAAAAATCATTAACATACTGCCTAAAACAGAGGGATCAAAACAAAGTAGTAAAAATCACTAATTCTGGGGAACAGACTGGGGCCTGGGCATGTGGATTACAATAAAGAACTGATGTTTTCCAGATAAGACTTTTAGTACTGAATGACTTTTAGTACTGAATGACTTTTTTTTAAGTACAATGTACATATTACGCTAAAACTCTTAGTTTGACATTTAAACTGTTAGTCACATTTCTGCACTCTGTACCACCTGTAAATGTGTTGACTGCAAAATTCTGGCACAACCAATAGCACATCTGGAAGTTACATTTCTCAATAAGCTAAAAATAGGACCCAGGGTTAACCTAAGTGTGCTGGCAGTTCTCTAAGAAGGATGGATTAAAGTGCTCTTAAAGACTACTGAAGTGTTTACAATTTAAACACACCTGAGACACCTCTTCATCTCCTGCTCTCTTGAGATCCCCCAGGTCCCAGTGTGTCACCTGGGTTGAGGATTATCCACTCACAATTTCTAACACACAGTCTGAGAACTGTCTTTGGAAGAACATTATAGAAAGTCATTTATAAGATATTCGGATTTTTGGTATAAAATGTCAAGCAAAGACTTTTTAAATACCTGTCACACGGCATCTTAGTCGACCATACACAATCAAAATTACATCTTAAACTCATTTTTTCCCTGATAGTACTATGTTTCTCTTGCCAGCAGAATTGTTTACAGTGCCAGCTGTAGGCATGCCTATATTTAAAGGGTAAATATATATTTTATAAATGAACCCCCTGGAACCACTTCTAAAGGCTAACCAGGATTTATTCAGTTCCATAAATAAATTTCTGTGTTATGGCCATGCTGTGATTTCAGAAATCACTTACAGACCTTAATGCATGCAACGCTTTTTTGGGTGTTGCAAATTTACGAATGACAAGACCTGTAAACCACTGTTTCAGCATCGTTCAAATAAACGACTTAAGAATCCAGAGGAGGCAGTAACTGCTCCAAATCAGGAAGGCAGTGGATCTTTCCTATGAAACTATGAAAAGGGTATAGGGTGAGTAAAGGTGTTTGAAGCCTTTACTTCAAACGAGGGAATAACAGGGAATAATAATAAGAGGGAATAATAATAATAAGAGGGAATAACACATACAAGGGCATAGAGCAGTAAAAATGGTTGCCCTTGGAATAATGTTCAGTTAACTGGGAGGGGTTCACTATGAGCCGAGTAAATTATATACGAGGTGAAGTGTCGTGGGATAAAGTTACTCAAGGGACTGATATTTTGAACACCCATTATATACAGATGCTGCCCGATGTGCTTTGTATATGACAACTCATTGAATTGGGACCAGACAGTAATACATTATTGGAAAAAGAAATCCACAAGACTTTTGAGGAGAGATGTGATGTAATAAGATTTATTTTAGGAAAAAAATGCTGGGGGCAGTGATGAGGAACGAGTAACTATGTGAGATATGGGCAACACATGTCTCAAAGGAAAAGAAAATACAAATCACTGCTAACTGCTTAATGATGAAACTTACAGCACGATCAATGAAGGAAAGAATGATTATCAATATCATAGAGATAAAGAAAGAAATAGATGTATTAAGCTGTTATAGGACTCTTACATGTTGCGTAAAGTGTTACCCATTAACTCCAAATAGACAATGCTAAGTTAATGGTGATTTTTTTTTATATTCCCAGAGCAATCAATAAAATATAAATAAACAAACAAACCAATAGGTTAGCTAAAAGCCAATAAAGGAAATTTAATGGAGCACTGAAAATAGCAATCATCCCAAAATAAAGCAAGACATTTGAAATAGAGAATAAGAAATAAATTTAGAGGGGAGAAAACATAGGAAAATTTGATGTTAAGTACCCAAATAACAGTAACTAAATTAAATATAGATGGACTAAGCATGCTAATTACAAGGCAGAGATTGCCTTTTGTTTTGAAATAAAACAAGACCAACTATAAGCAATCCACAAGAGATGCATTTCTAAAATAAAGATGCAGATAAGTTTAAAGTAAAATGATGGATAAGAATTGAGCATAAGAAGGCACTAGCGGTTACGTTAAATTCAGTCAAAATAGATATTCAGGGATAACATATATTAGCGTAGGTAAAGGCAACTATTTCAAAAAGACTAAGGATCAATTCTTAAGATATAGCAATAAATATACTTTTATAGGATAGCAAAGCTTCTTTAACACATGTAACAAACACTGACATAATCAAGGGCAGATATACTTATTGTACAGTATTCATTCAACTTAACAGATTTGAGGGAAAAGGGAGAAAAAACTGAGCAATAGCAGATTGAATAATAAGTTAAAGGGGCTTCCCTGGTGGCGCAGTGGTTGGGAGTCCGCCTGCCGATGCGGGGGACGCGGGTTCATGCCCCAGTCCGGGAGGATCCCATATGCCGCGCAGCGTCTGGGCCTGTGAGCCATGGCCGCTGGGCCTGCACGTCTGGAGCCTGTGCTCCACAACGGGAGAGGCCACAACGGTGAGAGGCCCGTGTACCGAAAATAATAATAATAATAATAAGTTAAGGGCAATATTCATGCATTGCTTGAGCAAGCATGATTTGTTATACATAATTTGGAAATAATTGAGCAATATTCAATCTAATTCAATTTTTGCATATCCAATGATTGAACAATTCAACTCTAGTTTCATGCATTAAAGACACATTCAAAGATTTTTATTGCAACATCCTTTTGTAGCAGAATTCAGAAATAGCAATGTCCAAAACTAGGAGAACGAATGAATAAATCGCATTATCATAACTTGGTTTATTGTAGAAACTGTTGAAAGGAATGAACTGCACTTTTAACACTGGCTAGGTTTCAAAGTCAAAATGTTGATCTTTAATAGATCCATATGGATAGAGTAAAAATTTACAGCATGAATTGTAAATAAACATATCAGATTAAGAACAGTGAAGCTTTGGAAAGCATGGAAGAATGAGGAACATAATTTGGACGGATTAAACATAAGTATTGAATATTTCCACCGTATTTGTAAAATTTGCAATTTATGGTAAAATAAACAGTTTTGGTCAAATATATTAAAACTTAACATTGTATTTCATTCTTCATAGACTCTTCATGAGTGTCTGTTATAATTCCTTCCTAATTATGTATAATTAACAACTTTTCAAATTAAAATGAAGAACAAATGCATACACCTCAACAGAACTAGAAAGAAAACCAAAGGTAAAAGTATTATCTTGAGTCATAAGCAAGAATTTAGCACATATGCAAGGAATTTGGTATGATGTCACCTATCCTCTCTTTCTGAAAATGTAAGTTAGTGATGTAGAAAGCTGTTTAAAAAGAATGGTTATTGTCAAATGTATTTGCATATGTTTTAATACATACATTAATTATAAGTATAAAACAGAAACTAAAGAGCCCTTATTTTTATTGAGGTATAATTGACATATAGCATTATGCTAGTTTCAGGTGTGCAACATAATGATATATTAGTATATATTTTGCAAAATGATCACCACAATAAGTCTCGTTTATATCAGTCACCATATATAGTTTACAGAATTATTTTTCTTGTCATGAGAGACTTTAAGATTTACTCTCAACAATTTTCAGATATGCAGCACGGGATTATTAACTCTAGTCTCCATGTTGTGCATGACAGCCTCATGACTTATTTATTTTATAACTGGAAGCGTGTGCTCTTTGATTACCTTCACCCATTTTGCTTCTCTTCAATCCCCAACTCCTGCCTCTGGAAACCACCAATCTGTACTCTGTATCTATGAGCTGGGTTTTTACGTTTGTTGGTTGGTTGGTTGGTTTTGTTTTGTTTTAAACAGCTAATATTCTTAAACTGAGAGAATATACAAATACAATTTGTACTATAACAGTCTAGTCGTATATCTTAGAACATGTTAACATACCTGAGAAACATATTTGTTTTGTACGATTATTTAGAAAGAATTTTTGAAGAAAAGAGCATAAATGTGGGGTACTCTCATCTTTTATTTAATGTTATTAAAGTGAATATCTTAAGACCAGATGCCAGAATTTTTATAAATAGATTTGCTTTAAAAGATATCAAATCAAAATTTATAGTTGCAGACAATTTTATGGATGGGTAATTTCAAAATTCTAGATGTAAACATTCTTTCTTTGTAAAAATTTCTGAATGATAAAAAGTACTCTCCAAAATTTTATATAAGATTACAGATTGATGGGCTTCCCTGGTGGCGCAGTGGTTGAGAGTCCACCTGCCGTTGCAGGGGACACGGGTTCGTGCCCCGGTCCGGGAAGATCCCACATGCTGCGGAGCGGCTGGGCCCATGAACCATGGCCGCTGAGCCTGCGTGTCCGGAGCCTGTGCTCCGCAACGGGAGAGGCCACAACAGTGAGAGGTCCGCGTAACGCAAAAAAAAAAAAAAAAAAAAAAGATTACAGATTGAATCCAAAAGCTAGTAAAGATCATATGAAAGAGACTCAATTTTAAATAAATCTTATTTTTGAAGGGATAGTAATACTTTGTTTTAAGTTTCCTTTTGCAAGCATAGTGATCTCTGCTGGGTGTTGCCGTATTTAACACAGCTACTTGACTCTAGTTAATGGAGATTTGAAAATTTTGTTGCCACTTGTGAGCTCTGGGAATTGTTTGGGTTACAGTTGCTTCATAAATCTTTTTCAGGATTTGCTTATCCTTCTTTTATAGAATTTCACCTTATGCGTGTCAAAGGCTCAAGGCCAAACCTATGCAGATTTTTGGACTCTTGATTGTTGGGTTTTATTTGGGTTCCTCCTCCCTCAACCACTATGTAGATATTTCCATGGCCCAAATCTCTGGGGAAATATGGAGCTCACTTTGTTAGCTTCCTATAGCTTAAGAATCATATCTCCTAATTTCTAATTTCAGAAAGAAAGTTTCTGATATTTTGTTCAATTTGGAGGGTGTTTAGAAATGTGATTCTGAACCCTATTGCACACTCAGAACTGGAAGCAACATTTGTCTGCTTATTATTTTAGATATACTAGTAGTATATAGTAGTGTAGAACTCAATCATAATTCTATGTTTATTCCCCATTATTCCATTAGACAGAAATATTCAAAATACTGCAAATTACCATATAAGAAGAAAAATTTTTTATATTACATGCAGAAAACCACTTTCAACCCCTGATTACAAATACAAATCTGTCTATAGTGAAGCACAGAAGTAAATGATTCTCACAAACACACACACACACACACACACACACACACACACACACACACGAGTCCTTGGAACCAGTGTGTATAACTCAAAAAACTATTTCCAATCTTATATCTGGACATTATTAGTACATAAAATGTTTGATAATATCTATGCCCTTTCTCTTGGTGAAAATATAAATAACTCATGTAGAATCAAATATAAAAATGATTTTTTCTTAAAATATAAAAAGATATTTGAGGATTTTGAAGGAATTGCATATCATATTTTCTAGAGTGATATGACATTTACATAGAAGAATTATTTTTAAAATTGAAATACACAAAGGACTTAGGAGATTGTTTGTCTTTATATTATGTCATTTACTAGACAGGCTGTGAATCACAGTCAAATTTGTGATGGAGAAGTATTCAGTTTATTAAAAATAATAACAAAATTAGTGTTCAAGATTTGAAATTTAATTTTGTTAAAATGCTATAATAACCAGCAAAGAAAATAAGCACAGGAATTGGCAAGTAGATAAAAGAAAAATAGTTTGAAAGATAAAAAGCTCTAAAAACAAAGAATACCTTCCATAAGAGAAAACATTCCAAAGAGTAAAATATAAATCCTTAAGACAAAATTTCCAGGAATAAAATGCAAATGAATCTAAAAGAAAATAAAACTTAGTGCACATCCAGCAACAGTGATTATCTGAAAATATCATTGAAATATCAAGAATGATGTATCAAGGTAATAAATTCACAAAAGTATGTAAAGATAAAATGATTCCATCTCCCAGAGGAAATATTAATGAATTTTTGTAAGCCATTAAAGCCAAACACTCCATTTCTCTATCCCAGTATTGACCCCAGTATTGACCCCAGTATTGACTACCTTGATACAGCCCCGATTTGCAGTGTCTCAGAACTGGCAAAACCCCAAGGAAAAAGAAAATTCAAATCATTCAGGCTCCCTGTGGTTCTCACCATTCCAGAATCACAGTCCCTTTGTCTTTTGTGGTTCTTTAATTTTGTGAAATATTTGATTGGATGATAATTTTATATAAACGTTTTATTGACATACAACAATCGTGAAAAACAAAGCTCAAATCACAAGTATACTGCTGTTAGAATTTTTTACAAAATGATTATAACCGTGCAATCATGGCTGAAATGAACAACAATGGCAACAGTACATCATTATTGGATCAAATCCAGTTCTACCACTCCTCCACCAGAGTAGAAATATAGCTTATTAATCATGAAGACTACATTGCCTCACTTTGAAATTTATATAATGAAGTCTTTGACTTTATTTACTTAATGTTAGATTTGTAAGTTTTATCCATGTTGTTGAATACAGTGTTCGTTCATTGTCTTTTATTGCTGTATGGTTTTCCAGTGTATTAGGTATCATAATTTTCAAATATCTTCCACTATTGATGGGTACTGAGTAGTTTAACAGTTTAGAAAATTATGAACACTGCTGCTATGGTCTTCCATATATATATATATATAGGCAAACATTTACATGCATTTCTGTTGAGTATATACCAGGAATAGAATTGTTAGATCATAAGATGCTCATTCTCTCTCTCCCTCTCTCTCTCTCTCTCTCTCTCTCTCTCTCCTTCTCTCAACTTGATTTGTTCTTTTTGCTCTTCTGTTTTCTAGGCAACATCTTTAATAGTCACATCTTCCATTTTATCATGCCATTGAGTTAGAGTTAACGTCTCTACTCCTTAATCAGCTCTAACTTTAAACAAATACCCATCTCTTGGAAACTCAGTATGGGAAGTAAGAGTAAGTAAGTACTCTTTCCCATACTCAGTAAGAGTATGGGAAAACTGGATACTGCTTTCTTTGCTTCCCCCTTCTTAGATCTAGAAAGAATCAGTCTGGGAATTTCTTCTTCACTGATATGAATTAATGAATTACCTCACTACAACCCACTAGTATGGGAAGAAAAAATAATTACAATTACCATTTTTACTTTAAATTACATATCATATATATTTTTGATACAGTATTGGTTAAGAATATGGATTTTAGAGACAGACTGCTGGGATTGGATCAGAGCTCTGTCACTCATTATTAGATATTTAGATAACCCATATACAAGTTTGCAATTTTTTTATTCTATTCTTAAAGTGATCTCAAAAAAAACTACTATAAGGTATTTTTCTAGTCTTTCATGGTCTAATATAAGCATTAAACTATAATTTGATGACAACAAGTAACAGCTTAATTAGACAGTAGCTAAAGGATTGAATAAAGTTTCAACATTTAGTGAATTCAAAAAGTTCCTAGTATTATGCATTTCATTTTAACATATTTTGCACATTGTAGTTTTAACAGAAGCAATTTCATAAAAGAGATTCTAATCTCACTGTTTATAAAAGCTCATTTATTCTTGATAAATTTTTATACAACATTAAATAAAATGATCTATTTTAATTTATATTTACTAAGTAGAACTTGTGCTGTTTAAAGCAATCTCTTTTCTTAGTCTTTTCTTTTTCCTTAAATAAAAAGACATTGTCCCTATCTATCAACAAAGCAGTACCTTTGAATGCCTGACATTTTCATTCTTGGAATATTTTATTTAAATGATATGGGTTTATGGAAAAGGAATCTTTTTAAATTTTCTCATGCCCAAATTTTCTTGCAAAGTATTGGTGTTTTCTGGGAAAACAATTTTTTTTACTAAAGCTAAACTAAACTCTTGGCATTATTTTTGAAGTTCTAAAAACAGAATCATTTTAGATTATTGGAAAGATATTTCATTTAAATTCAATCTCAATTCTAAAGTATATTCTTACTTTATTAGAAGGTGTAATGTTATAAGCCTTTATTTATGCAAGTGAAAATCTTAACTGTTATTGTTCAAACATTATATGAACTATATCCAACCAGTGACAAATTTGATATAATTATTTCAGAGATTATTTATCATCAAATACTTAGAAAAAAAAGGTCTTGTGAAAACACATTATTTGCCATATTTTAGTAACATTTCAGTAACGTGAATCTTTCTAATTCTTTGTTACCATTCCTGTATAATAGAATTTATATTTCTTCTCATAATTCTAGAAATGAAACTAGTTTGCTGATTCCTAAGAGGATTTGGGAATAGAAACTATCTAGAACAAGATAGAATGTAAAAATTTGAGACCTTAGAAACATTAATAAGATTACAGAATCAACCATCAATTTGATATTAGATTACTATTTATTTGGTAACAGGGTCAAATATGCACAAGAATCTTCAATTAATAATAGAATAACTTAAATAGGCTTGCATCATGGAGTGAGACTGCACATCTAGGATGTTACAACTATAATATTATCACACTTCCCTTTTACATTTACTAAAACATCTTCCTTTCTCCTTTTGTCCTTCTTTCAGCTCTTTCCAGGGAACTTAAATTTTCTTAAAATAAAAGTATTTATTGATATCTGTAAAGGAGCTAGTCTGATAATCAGACATCATCAGATAGAACTTTGTGCCACCTGTTAGGGAAATTGCTGGTTTGATCCTACAAATTGTAACACAGACCCTATGCTGTACTATATTAAGTAAATTCAATAACCATATACATATTGAATAATGTGTCACACTTTGAATTTCTGATTACATGAGCCTATTTTAAAACAACAAAAATAAGTATAGAAGAGTTACTATTCGAATTTCAAACAATACCGGGTAGGGGGAAGGATTCTAGAATCTTTGTAATGTTTATAAACATAAATCTTTCTGAAAATCAAGGGGTAATATTAATGGTGATAATTTTCAGACTCAAATGTATTATCATTCAAATTTTGCAGGGAAATATATCAAAAACAGCATAAAAAGCTTTTACTACAAACTTTACTTAGCTAGAAAATCCAAAATGTTGTGTGGATTGCCTGACATGAGGCTCTGGGGAACTAAATGTTATTTATGTGAAGCTTGGCTAGTATTGCTGTTTAGATTGTGGCTGAACAAAAGCCAAGTGCTTTAGAATTTTACATCAGGAAATAAAACTTTCACAGAACTCAGTAGTCACAGGTGTGTACTCTTCCCTCTTTTGGCCAAAGTTCCTTATATTTATGAATTTTAAACTTCACGGTTCTATTGTTTCATTTCAGCAAATGACATCTTTTTTGAGAGGGAAAGTAATTCCCAAATTAATCTCCCCATACTTAATGAAAACATGTACTTTAAATGAACTATGTTGTATTTCATATTACTTTCATTTGTTAAATGAAGTAAAATTAATACATAGTATAATTTTATTGCATTAGTAAATATACTAAATTGCATTTGTATTGTGCTAGAAATGCTCTATATCTTGAAGTGAGTTATATATTTAAGAATTTGTTTACTTATGAATATTATACTATACCTCAATAAAATTGCCAAAACATAAATGTAGTCAATTATAAAATATTTTATTTTGCTTTTCTCTTATATGTATCTATTAATCTTTTCTTACACTTTGACATTTTGTTTTTGTGTCATGTTGCTGTTACACTCCTCACCACCTTTTGCCTATGCTGTTTCATTTTGCAGAAGGTTGACACTTTCCCCTCCAAATTTCTAGCTTCAGGTCAGGCCCAGCCAGGTTGATTTCTTCCATAACTAGAGAGAAGATTGGACAATGGGTGGTGACCTCTTCAATAGCTGCTTGTTCAGGTACCTCTTCCCTTTATGGCCTGAGTTCCCATTGGGCAGCCCCACTGTAACTCTTTCCTCTGTTAAGCAACTCCAAATTCTCGTATCTGGTTTCATCCACTACTCCATTCTCCCATTAAATTCTATTTTGCTGTTATTAATATCACAGATCTCTCATTAATATACCCTTTTAGCTTTTCTATCAGTTTTTTAATGAGTTACCACATTAAATTGCATGGATTAAGATATCTGGCCAGGATTTTGTTTTCTTGAATGGACACTGTTTTGTACAAGCTGAAAAAATATTAAAATAAAATAAAAAATTTAAACTTTATATTCAGTTACTCTTTGAGTGTACATTATGAGGTAGGGTTTTGGGGTTATTATTTATTTATTTATTTTAGTTTTAGTTTTTTTCCCTACATGATAAGCAATTTCCTCTGTAACATTTATTTGAATGTACATCTAAACATCCTCTTATGATGTCATCATAATAATAATTTGTGATTCTATACAGTCTCAAGTCTATTTATTTGATCTCTATTCTTTGGCCTATTTTTCTATGCTTTAATTTGTAATATATCCTTCTATGTAGTATAACATATTACATTTTTATACTTCTTTATAATAAATATTTCACAAAATGTGTTCTTTAAACTTGTATTGATATTTATTCACTCACTATTCTATGTGAATTTTGGGATGCCACGTTCTGTGTGAAATTCTGCTGGCATAGCAAAACATTATAGATTAATTTGAGAAGATTGATGTCCTTTTTATACTTTATCTCCATACCCATGAACATTGTATACATTTATATTTATTCAAGAATTCTGTGAAATTTAAAATGCTTTCTTATTACTCAGTGAATACACCACATACATATTTACATGGATTAATCTATACTGTTTCTATTCCCTGGTATTATGAGTAGATTGTACACTCTATAATCCAAATCTGTATATGAGTTACAGATTTTTTTATATGTTGATCTAGAATCATACTCAATACAAATTGTTAGTTGATTTATACAGTGTCTGTTTTTTTCAGTACACAATCATATCTCTGAATAAAAATGATGTTAATTCTTTTCTCTAATCCCAATGATTTTATTTTATTTCTCTATGTTATGGCATTGAATTAATCCAAATGTACTGTGGTGAACTGAAACAATTACAGAGGGCATACTTGTTTTGCTCCTAACCTTACTGGGAAATTTCTCTAGGGGAAAAAGCTGGTTTTAAGTTTCTGATATATATTTTTTAACAGTTTAAACAGTTCAGCTCTCTTCCTGGTTTTCTAGGAAATCATTTTTTTGTTGTCATTTGTGAATGAAATCTGAATTTAGTTATTTTTTATTTGCTACTTTATTCTTGATAAATAGTATCCTATAATCTTGAATATTATTTTATTTGTTTATAAGATCATTAATTTACTTTATTTTATATATTTTTATATATAAAGTTTTAAAACATATGTGTAACCATTTAAAATAAAGCAAATTTAGAAATCTATAATTATCCATGCATACATTACATCTTATTTTCACCAAAAAGCAAATTTTATCTTCAGAAACCAAATACAAAATTCATGTATCAACTTTAAATTAGTCTGTGTAATTCACCTAATTAATTAAATTAATATGTATATACCTGTGTATAGAGAAACATACACACTCCTTAGATCACAATTTTTTTGCAGTCTTTCCAAGTGTCTGTGCATGTGTGTAATTCTTGGTGAAATAAAGCTGGATAAAATTTTAATGAAGATTCTAGAGTTTTTAACTCTTAGCTTTTCTGATACTGAAATACAACTGTATTTGTCAATTAAATGATAGCTTAGCTAAGTAAGAATATGTAGTAAGGCAGAGTTTCCCGTTATCACTTTGAACATATAATTTTATTGTATGTTGTTTTGTCTCTGACACTAAGTCAACTATCAGTCTAATTGTAATTTTTTTTTTATAATCTGGTATTTTTCTTTGGTATCTTTAACTAATGTCTTTAAACTTAATTTCTGTAACTTTACTTTTGTGTCTAGATATGGATTTCTTTAATTTTTAGTTTGTATTCAGAACTCATTTTTTCCCCCTAGGATTCATGATTTTTCTTCACACCTGAATAATTCTCAGCAACTATCCCTTCAAATTTTACTGCATCACTCTTTACCCTTGTGTCTCATTCTAGGAATCTTATTAGATGTTTTCTCAAGTTGTTAAATTTGTCTTTCATTTAACTTAATATTTTTATATATTTAAAATTTTTTTATATCTGAGCTTTGTTCCTAGAGAATTCACAGAAGAATTTTAACATTCTCTTATATTTTTCCAAACTAGAATTTTTCCATGTCTATATTTTCACTGTAATAAATATGTTTTAGATTATATTATCTGTTTTATCATTTTTCTATCTACTGTTTTTTTTTATTTCTACCTATATGTTTTACATTTTCTTATGTTTTCATATAATGCTGTCTCTTCATTTTTTGACATATTTGAAAAATATGCCATAATTTTCTGTTTGATTGTCTTGACTATCTTTTTTGTATTGAGAATTTTGTTTACAGACGAATTATTTTTTTAACATCTTTATTGGAGTATAACTGCTTTACAATGGTGTGTTAGTTTCTGCTTTATAACAAAGTGAATCAGTTATACATATACATATATCCCCATATCTCTTCCTTCTTGTGTCTCTCTCCCTTCTACTCTCCCTATCCCACCCCTCTAGGTGGTCACAAAGCACAGAGCTGATCTCCCAGTGCTATATGGCTGCTTCCCACTAGCTATCTAGTTTACATTTGATAGTGTATATATATATGTCCATGCCACTCTCTCTCTTTGTACCATCTCACCATTCCCCCTCCCCATATCCTCAAGTCCATTCTCTAGTAGGTCTGCATCTGTATTCCCATCTTGCCCCTAGGTTCTTCATGACCTTTTTTTTTTTTTTTTAGATTCCATATATATGTGTTAGCATACGGTATTTGTTTTTCTCTTTCTGACTTACTTCACTCTGTATGACAGACTCCAGGTCCATCCACCTCAGTACAAATAACTCAATTTCATTTCTTTTCACGGCTGAGTTATATTCCATTGTATATATGTGCCACATCTTCTTTATCCATTCATCTTACAGACTAATTTTTTATGTGACTTTCTACCTCTTGTGATTCAGCTCCCTAATTCTATAATTGTATTAAAAGCATATGATGTTCAGTCTTGAAATCAACGAACAGCCAATCTCTGATCCTGATCCTGAATACAATCAGTTAGAGAGTAAACATGGGTATACAGCTATCTCCTGCTTTTGAAAGTTTGCTTTACATCACTTCACTTTTACAAAAGACCTACATGAGTACCTGTGTTCGCTAACTGAAAGAAATCCAAAGAAAATGTTCACTTTTAGCAAAACAAGTCAAAAAGCAAAAGTAGCCAGAAGGCATTTGTTTTGCAGCAAACCATTATAAAGGCAGTGTGCACCCCAAGCAGCAAAAGCAGCACCTCCAAGCTCCTTCCTTGGGAACTACTCTCAGAATCAAGATGCCATAGCTTTGAACTGTCCGTGAGCATCTCTGCTTTACCCAGATTTATTTTGTGCCTCAAGCAAGATGTGTGCTAAGGTAATTACTTCTTCACTTTAGGCCATTTCAGGAATGTTCTACTTTCAGATAGCGGGGGAAACCTGTACTTAAAATACCCTAGAAGGACTTCGGGTAGCAGAAGACAGTTTTTGGTGCCAATAGTCAATGTCATTTTCACATTAAAGACAAAATGTATAACCAAAGTCTAGTATAATATTTAGAAAGCCAAGAATGAGTATAAATGGGAAAACTAAATTTAATTTGGTACTTCTGATTATTTATTTCAGTAAAACTTTATAATTATGCAATAGTGCTAAACATTTTAACTGTGTACACTTAATGGAGAGTATTTTCAAGTCATTTCCTGTTTTGATTCGTGTGTTTATTGTTTAAATACACTGTGTTTGAGTGCTTGAAAGGATGTTGTTATGTATGATGGATGCTGCCACTTTAGGAAAGCTGGAAAAGTTATTGAGATGCTACATTTTACATTCTATTTGATGGACTTAAACAGATGATCTATGCAAAGCCTGGTATACAGCTAAGGGGAAAAAAACAGACTAACAGCAAGCAATATCTTGTATCAGCAGAAGGACATGGAAATGTTTGGATGGTAGCCAACTGCATGAAAAGAGTGATGCAACTTTAACTTTATCTAAAGTTCTTAGTCATCCAGAAAATTGTTAACAATGATCGGACAATCCAGGATGGAATATGTATACAAGGATAATAGAAAAATATAGAAACAGCACAAAAGCAAAACAAAAATAGCTTTAGAAGAAGATTCTGTCTATTTAAAGACTATATAAATGGGTTCATTGAACATGTATCAATATATAGAAGATGCCTATCAATGAATTTTTTTTTTTTTTCCTGTGGTGCGCGGGCCTCACTGTTGTGGCCTCTCCGGTTGCAGAGCACAGGCTCTGGACGTGCAGGCTCAGCGGCCATGGCTCACAGGCCTAGCCGCTCCGCGGCATATGGAATCTTCCCGGACCGGGGCATGAACCCATGTCCCCTGCATCCGCAGGCGGACTCTCAACCACTGCGCCACCAGGGAAGCCCTATCAATGAATTTTAATGGACATAAACACTATTTAGTAAAGTTGTTCTTTATCTTCTTTGTTTTGCAGGGGGTTTTTTTGGCATACACTATGACTAAGTTTCAGTCAAAATAAATCAATACAATTGATAAGGGAAAATAGCAATATTAAGTGCTATCAATAAAGATAAACTAAAGTGGAGTTTGAATGGAACTCAGTATTATAAGAAAAAGGAGGACTTTGATGCCAGAAAATACAAAAAAACCCTCCCAAACTTGTGCAAAATAAAATGCTTAAATATATTATGCAGGACAGTTTTATCCCACTGTAAGAGTAAAGTCACATAGTAATAAGGAGGATTAATTTGAAAGCAATGCCAAAACTAAAAGTATAGGAAAATACAGTGTAAGTTAACTAATTATTTATTTTCTAATTAGCTAAAGATGGCTTGTATTTAAAAGGATTTACTGTAGATTGCAATACCCTTTTGTCTGGACACAATTTCCTTAGAAATATTGATTTTCCTTGTTCAAATATGGAAGTAATCTAGGTAAGTGACCTTTTTATCCTGGAAAAAAAGTAAATCATTTAACCTCTCAGCCCAGGATCAACCAGAAAGTAGTACTGAGGCAAAGACTGGTTTATAAGTCCTTTTATTGAGGAATTTGATCCCAAAGTCAGGATTAAGGGATGAAGGAGAGGTAAATGCAAGGAAGGAAGCAGATACAGTAAAGGAAGCATTATCAAATTGACTGCTGCTGAGGGTGACTACTGGTTAGATACATCACCGGGAGACAGAATTAGGGATGCATTTATCCATTAGCTCTTACTACTCACTGTGCAAAAGTTTACCCAATAAGGCATTAACTCTGCTGATTTCCTATAGGTGCCTAATAGGTTTTCCCGGAAGCCCATACTACAGTAATAACAGAGGAGTCCTGAACACAGGAGCAAAATAAAAAGTGCAACACCATCCTGTGTCAAAGTACTTTCAATATCCACTTGTGTGAAGATGGAGGGAAGCTGTGCAAAACGAGTCACTGCAGGGATGCCTTGACTAAGAGAGAAAGTGAGGTCAATTATTTAGAAGTGATGGAGAAGAGTTGTCCAGTACATAACACTATATCCTGGACATAAAATTATAGCTAAATTTAGGCTAATATCACCTTACCTGATGACTGTTTGATATAATTTATTTTGATAAATTTATTTGTCAACCTTCAACTGTTGTTCCCTTAGAATTAAATATATTTATTAAGTCTCCATATGGACACCAAGGGGGGAAAGCGGGGGTTGAGGGGGTGGTGGTTGGATGAATTGGGAGATTGGGATTGACATATATACACTAATATGTATAAAATAGATTAATAAGAATCTGCTTTATAAAAATAAATAAATAATATTTAAACAAAAATTTAAAATAAAGTAAATAAATAAAAATGGAAAAATAAATACATTAAGTCTCCAAGCATATACTTGGATCTCAGAAGAATCCTTACCTAGAACTTTACTACTTAGAGTGTGGTTCATGAACCAACAATATTGGTACATGGGCACTTATAAGAAGTGCAGAATTTTGGGTCCATTCCCAGATCTGATGAATTGGAATCTTTATTTTGACAAGATTCCCACATGACTTGTAAACTCATTGCATGTGGAGATGCATGAATCCAGGTGGGATCTTCATTAACTTTACTTCTAATCTTCTTTATCACAAAGATATTTAACTCAAGCATTAAATATATGGAAACAGACCCAAAACTAAAAACATTCATCCCTGAATTAATTCATTGTTACTGAAGAATTTATGAAAAAACATACTAAAAACCCATTCAATTTGCCATTGACCATGATATATTAATACTCAGCTGTATACAATGTTAAGGAATTTTGAAACTATATTCAAAATTTATAATCCCATTCATGACATAAATCATGATTATGTTAATCATGTTAAAACACATCTCTTGAGAATGATAATTATATATTTGTGAAATATGAAAGATCTTTTTCAAACAATTTTTTGGTATAACACTGGGAAAATAGATAAATTTTTCTCCATGTCAGTAAGATGGTGGAATAGGAGGTCCCAGCACTCATACCCCACAGAAATACTAATTTAAGAATGATACGTGTGCTAAAATATCTTTATGAGAGATTTAGTTTCTAGTTAAGAAGTTGCAATACCCAGACAAGCACAGAAAACAGTCACATTGAAATGGGAGAAAAAGAGACAATGTTGGTTGAATGTTTATCCAGCTATCCTAACCTTTCCCTGCACTTCCCTAGGGAAAACAAGTGGTGGCTTATTGCTGCCAAATCAGCTCTGAGAGATAAGGGTAAGGCAAACGCCCCTGAAACATCTCCCCCAGAAGGGAAGGAAGGGAATGGAAGCTGTGCATACATAGAAAGGATCCCAGGAATCTGTAGCTGGGCTGATTGGTGAAGGTCTTTCCCTGTCGAAGTCTGTCTATAAAGATGGGAAGAGGTGATCTTTTGCAAATTTGCAGACACCAATACGAAACATAACCCTACAAACAATCAACAAAACACAAAGGAAGACAATAACAGAGGGAAAAAAAATGTCTAATGAACTCTAAGATAGGCAGAAAACAACAGTATTTCCTTCCCAATCAATAATTACTTTAAATATAAATGAAATAAGTTCCCAATCAAAAGACATAGAGTAGCTGAATAAAACAAGATCCAACTCTATGGTTTCTAAAAGTGAATCACTGTAGCTTTAAGTACATATATACAGGTATAGTTTGGAAATATTTTGGGTTCATTTCCAGACCACCACAACAAAGTTAATATCACAATAAAGTGAATCACATGAATTTTTGATTTCCCAGTGTGTATGAAATTTATGTTTACCCTACACTGTATTCTATTAAGTGTGCAATAGCATTCTGTCTTTAAAAAGCAATGTTTATACCTTAATTTTAAAATACTTTATTGCTAAAATCACTACCATATGAGCCTTCAGCAAGTTTTTTTGCAATGGTAACATCAAAGATCACAGACACCATAAGAAATATAATGGAAAAGTTTGGAATTGTGAGAATTATCAAAATGTGACACAGAGACATGTAGTGAGCAAATGCTATTGGAAGAATGGCACCAGTAGACTTGCTTGACTCAGAATTGTGACAAACCTTCAATTTGTAAAAAACATCATATCTGCGAAGCACGATAAAGCAAAGGGTAATGAAATGAGGTATGCCTGTGAACTCTAAGTGAAGGAATGGTAAAAAGATATTCTATGCAAGTGATAACCAAAAGATAGTAGGGGTAGCTATACTTATATCAGACAAAATATATTTTAAATCAAACACTGACACAAGAGATAAAAAGTACATTGTATAAAGGTAAAAGGATCGATTCATCAGGAAGATACAATTATAAATAGATATGCATCCAACATCTGAAAACCTAAATATATAAAGCAAACATAGACAGAAGTGAAGGGAGAAATATACAGCAATACAAACATAGTAAGACATTTCAATACCCTACTTTCAACAATGGATAGATCATCCAGAAAGAAAGTTGGTATGGAAATAGCTCACTTGAACAAGACTATATTCTACAACATGGATGAACCTTGAGAACATTGTGCTACATGAAATAATCCAGTCACAGAAGGAGAAAAACTGCATGATACCACTTAGTTATTCAAAATACTCCAATCCATAGAAGCAGACAGAGAGTAGAATTGTGGTTGCTAGCTACTGGGGAGAGGGGGAAATAAGGAGTTGTTCAACAGGTATAAAATTTCAGCAATGAAAGATGAATAAGTTCTATTCATCTGTTGTACAGCATACTGCCTATAGTTAAAGGTATGATATTGTACACTAAAAAGCTTGTTAAGAGTTTAGTTCCCATGTTAAGTGTTCTTACCACAACGTAAATAACAAAATGAAATAAAATGGTAAATAAGTTCATTTGTACCATTTTTTTAGATTCCCCATATAAGTGATATATCATATGACATTTGTTTTTCTCTATCTGACTTACTTCACTCAGTATGATAATCTCTAGGTCCCTCCATGTCACTGAAAATGGCATTATTTCAGTCTCTTTTATGGTTGACAGAAATAGAGTCACAGATGTAGAAAAGAAACTTATGGTTACCAGGGGAGAAGATGGGGGGAAGGATAAATTGGGAGATTGGGATTGACATATACACACTACTATATATAAAATAGATAACTAATAAGGACCTACTGTATAGCACAGGGAACTCTTCTCAATACTCTGTAATGACCTATATGGGAAAAGAATTTTACAAAGAGTGGAGATATATATATATATATATATATATATATATATAAAACTGGTTCATTTTGCTGTACAGCAGAAAATAACACAACATTGTAAATCAAATATACTCCAATAAAATTTTTTAAAAATAAAGTAAAATAAAATGGTAAGGAAATTCAAAAAGTAAATTTATATTAATACTGCACCTATTCTCATTAAAAATGAACTTTATTTTTGTTACTATCCCTTATACTCCATTTCTCACTTTTAATATATTTATCCTCTCTCTCTTTCTCTCCCCCTCTTCCCCTCTCTCTCTCTCCCTTTCCCTCTCCCTCTCTCTCATTCTTTGTGGAAACTATGTTTTATGGAAATCTCAGAAGAGTTGTATATTTTTTGAACACCGTGGTGCTTTGTTTTTCTCGCATAAGACAACTATACAGCTTTACTGATTTTGTGGTCCGTTCTAGAATCAAGAGAGTCTGACCGTTGTAAACCATACCTAACATGGAAGCACATACTTTCATGAAATAATACTTTTAATTCTTCCAGGAGAATAAAAGAACAATGATGTCACAGTAACTCTACTATTTCTCAATTCTTCCAGGTCATTTACTGCTGAGAACCTGCATTCTCCAGTGAACATTCGAGGGACCAGGGAAAGGCCAATAAAGACGTGGTACATCTTTAGTGGTCACCTTACTTTTGTTATCTTTTAATTTTTCTGTTTTTTTTTCTTTTTCTTAAACAATATGAAACACACATAATGAACACACATTTTGTGTGTTCACAAAAGGAACAGACTCATGTAATATCACTGAAACCAAGAAAAATGTTACTAGCACCCCTAAACTTCCCAGCTTTGTCCCTCTTTCCATTACTAAGTCACTATCTCTCCAGGAATCACCAATATTGTGACTATGTATGTATTATTTATAAAAATGAGGTCATACAGCACATATAGATTTTTGGTATAAAGCTCCTTTTTGCTTAATATTTTGAAAATTATTTATGATGTTTTGCAGTGTTCTTTCTCTTGTGGTATAGGGTTCTGAAGTGTGAGTATTCCACAATTTATCGTGGTTTTCAGTCAATCTAGGTCTCATTTGTATAGTATTGTTATAAAACTTCCATTATGAGTGTTTTGGTGAGTATTATACATGCATAGTTTTTGAGTATACGCTTAAAGTTGTTGGGTCATATGTACAGGTTCAACGTTAGTGGTTGCTGTTAAACTGTTTTCCAGCCTGAACTATAGGATTTGATCCCTCTGTATTCTTCAATCCTTCACATCCAAGTAAGGAGCAAATCATGCCATTTTTAACTCAAGAATATATTCTGAATCTATCTATTCACTTCACTCCATTCCCACTGCCACTACTCTAATCCATACCATCATACTCCCTTGCCCATTGTACCTTAGCAATAATTTCTTAGCCTTAACTTCCTTCCCTTCTTCTAGTCTTGTTACTACACAACAGCAAAGGCAATTAGATATTGCTACTAGGATGACCACTTCCGGAAAAAAAGTCAGAGTCAAATTTTACCCTTTTGCTGCCTTTCTCAAGGGTCAGATTCTGCCCTTCTCTGAGCAGCCTAGGGTCAGATTCTGCCCTTCTCTGCCCTTCAGATTCTAGGGTCAGATTCTGCCCTTCTCTGAGCAGCCCCTGAAGCTCAGGGCATCCCAGCCCATCCTGTCCCTGCTCCACCCTCTGGACCAGCACTGACCCCGCCCACACACCTGAAACTTTTTAGCGCACCCTGTGGGCTCCCACTGCCCTTTGTCTGCCTTCCTGGGAAACACCACTCTCCACCCACCCATCCAGGCCTCTGGTGTCATCCAGGGTGTTCAAAAGAGGAAAACATCAAGTAAAACAAGAAAAAAAAAAACTTTGAGGAATCAAAGTTGTGACTATTATGTCTAGAAAGTGTTTTAATACTTGAAATCCTGACCCTTTCATCCATAAACATTCATCCTTTTCTAGACAATACCTTGATACCTTAATTTCTAGAATGTGTTTTTAGACTTACTGAAATTTTTTCAGGCCTTTTGTATCCTCAGTTCTCCCTGTTAAAGTCCCTATGACTTGTAATACATTGACTCCAGAAAAAAACAGTGACACTATTTTTATGATAAAAATCTCCCCAAACAAAATAAATCCACAGCACATGATATCATAATCTTAAAAGAAAAGAATGCTTGTCCTTTGACCAAAACACAAAGCCTCTTTAGCTGTTCATTAAACAGCCTGACAGGTCTCCATGGTGTAACTGTGAACGTGTATTGGTTTTGTCTGGAAGGCTTTAAAAATAGGTTTTGTGGGCTTCCCTGGTGGCGCAGTGGTTGAGAGTCCGCCTGCCGATGCAGGGGACACGGGTTCGTGGCCTGGTCCAGGAAGATCCCACATGCCGCGGAGTGGCTGGGCCCGTGAGCCATGGCCGCTGAGCCTGCGCGTCCGGAGCCTGTGCTCCGCAATGGGAGAGGCCACAACAGTGAGAGGCCCGCGTACTGCAAAAAAAAAAAAAAAAAAAAAAAGGTTTTGCTCAGACATGATATTTACTTTTCTTCAAGAATTTTGGGGATCATTACATCACCTAACTCACAGAGAACTGCCCAAGAACAGATATTTTCTTTCTATTGAACTCCTGTCACATCCTTTTGAGAAGGTTAACAGAAATATCAAACTGTGATTACTACATTTCAGGTTATTCGCTGCAGAAAGGATTCACTCCAGGTTATCATTAAAGTATTTTATTTTATTTCCAAAGAAATGACTCTAACTTTGAGTTTAAATAAATTAATCATATCATTTCATGTGGTTAAAATCTCAGTATTTAAAATCCCAACCAATGCAAGTGTAGTAGTTATTTTCATAAAGAACCAATATACATCTACATCTAATTATTTAAAGAAAATTTAAAAACCTAAACATTTTCTGTGTGGATGGAATTCCTTATATTACATAATCTATTAAACGTTTTTTTGTATTCATTATAGAAAAATATAATTTTAGAAACTCTCTTAGAAAAAGTTTGTTCCCAAAATGTAACGTTTGCCCCCAAATGTAATTATTACCGCTAAGAAGAGATAATAAATGAATTGGGTTACTTGGCCTTAAGCAATTTAATATGAATGTGTAAAATCACTTGTATTATTTTAATATATACTGCAAACTTATTGGAATAAACCTTAAAAATAAAACCAACTCCACAACTTTTTTGTGTGCAAATAAAGTTATTTTTTAATTGAAGTGTAGTAACTGTACAATATTATATAAGCTGATTCCGTATCTTAAAGTAGGACTAGAAAGCTGTATTAAATCTGTAGGATGTACTCAGTGACTCGATTTGGTTATGTCGTACCAATATTTGAAGCATATAGAATTTAGGCTGGTGTCAAAACCTATGAGATGGATTATGAAAAATCTCTACTTCTTTTTTTTTAACTCAATAACTTGATTTTCTTTATTTTCTTCTATAAATCAGTGCTTCTAGTAGCTACTAAAATATAACCCAAACTAATTATTTCAATGAAAATATACTCGTGGTTGATGAAAAATAAAACATGGAATTTCCAGGTATCTCTATAAAGATAATTTTCTAACCCCTCTCTCCATATTCTCACACTGCTGTCATAGATCTGTACCAAGATTAAGATCATTATTTCAGTTAACGTGGTGATCAAGACCCTAGAAGTATATTGACTACATTGGTTCTGATAATAAAGAGGTGAAACAATTTGGTCCTATTGTCTTGGGGTCTGCTTAGTTAACAATGGATCAACAGATTGAATCTGAGGGTCTAAGGCAATGAGTGCACTGACCAGAGAGAGAGAGATTTAATGAATCTATAACTTTGTTTCTTTAATTTTGAAACATAGCACCCTGCTCTTCTAAATATACTGTACTGATGGGAGTTTTTCTCAAGTTTTTCTTTTATGGGCATTTCCTGCCTATCTTTTATCAGAGCGCCTCAGTTCTCCACACTCAGTCCTTTGAAGAATTAATGCACTCCTGCTTTAGCTATCATTCAGAGAAGTTATGGATAAATAGCTAATTATAATTTGATATAGTTTGATAAAAATATTTCACCCAGATAGGTTTGAAGATTGAAACAGCAAAAAAAAAAAGAAGAAAGAAACATATGCAACACTTAAAGATGGAAACTTGACGTTGAAAGCCATATCAAGATGTTCCTTCTTATTTCATTTCCCATATTTATTTTCATGCCCAACCTGGTGTTTGTGGTAATGTACTGATAATTATAACTTTTTACATGTTCCTCTTGCAGAGAGGGAATTTAGGTCATATAGGTCGTACAGACTCCAATCTGTCTCAAAGTCCCAAAGTGTTATGAAACTAAAGTCCAAGGCTTGAAAGAATATCAGAGAAAACCTGACCAAAAATTGCCTCAAGATATAGAAAGTTTGGAAGTTGATTTTTGTAGACATCCAATGGCATTGGTTGATTTTGATAAGGTATATTCTAACTTAAAAACAAGAGATAGTGAACTAAAAGCACAGTCATTGTGTATCAGTCAGTATAGATAAGCTAAATTATGCTGCAGTAACAAACAACCTCAAAAATAAAGTAGCTTAAAACAAGAGAAGTTTATTTCTTGTTCACACCATAACCTTCAAAGATAATTTGGGAGCTTGCTCACCTTCCATCTTTTTTTTTTTTTTTTGCGGTACTCGGCTCTCTCACTGCTGTGGCCTTTCCCGTTGCGGAGCACAGGCTCCAGACGCGCAGGCTCAGAGGCCATGGCTCACGGGCTCAGCCGCTCCGCGGCATGTGGGATCTTCCCGGACCTGCGCACGAACCCGTGTCCCCTGCATTGGCAGGCGGACTCTCAACCACTGTGCCACCAGGGAAGCCCTCCCATCTTGTTCTTGCTCTCCCTCCAAGATGCATGCTGATGGATCAGTCAATAAACTGAAACATCCTTACAAAGCAGAGACAGAGGTAAAGAGCCCTCTAGATGTCTTAAATCAGCATGAAACACACCAGCCCAGAAGTGACACATTTTGTTTTCACTCCCAGCTCATCAGACACAACAGGATACACAGACAAGCCCAACCACTAAGAGAGCCAGAAAGTATACTCATGCCATTTAACTGGAAAGGGTTGGGGGTACCAGAATACTGTCAAAATCTCTCACTATATTTTACCTTCTGTGCTACACTCCCAATCCTGACAGTAAAGAGGAAGAAAGATCTCGTGGAATGATAATGATGCTAGAAAAACAGGAACACAGGAATATTGCTAAACAGAATAAATAAAGGCATATTGAGGAGAGCAACTGCCTTCGGCTGGGGAAAACCATGGACGATTGCTATTTGCAATTGACACCTAGGTGATATAATGACAACCACCTTCAATAGTGTCCTTGAAAATGGATAGATAAATATAACTGAATTTAGAGATGTACATTTGGAATATATCCCCATGATATTAATTGTGTATAAAGACAGGAAACTGGTAAAGGGCATGTAAAACATTAGTGTATTTTAAGACTAACAAGCTTGAAAAATAAAGACCACAGTAAACAATTATGTGGCAAAATCAGAGAACATGGATTGGATCTCTGATAAATATACACGTTGGTTTTCTCTTGTAGTGATTCATATCTTTGAAACAAACTCTCAGAAATGTTTTCTATATACTGTATGTAAGAATGCAGGCAAATTCACTGACCTAGTTGGAGGGGAAGCACAAAGAAATTGAAGGAAAGTCATTTCTGATAAACGTGGAGTCACCGCCTCTGAGGTCTTTTTCCCAGGGAAAGAAGCAGGTGGGGGGGGGCAGGGAGGAAGCTGGGAGTTTTGTGCAAAACTTTTTGAGGAAAAAACAGAGAGGAAGGCATTTTATATAACATTGTTACAGAATATTATATGATATAGATAAGCAATTAAGATGTTTTGAATTTTCCACTAGGAGAGCAATGTTGGATATGCATGCTTGCACACGCCACTTGGATTTGCGTGCACCTCCTTCACTTTGGTATTTATCGAGAAGAGGACGTGCTAGGGTGTAAAACACGCCGATTTCCATTTTACTGCAAGTACCCAGTTTCTCTTCAGCATGGCTATACGAAATTGTACTCCAGTTAAGATGCGTGAATTTTCATAATTCATCCACAGAAATTATACTGTTTAGGTAAATCTACAATTTGCTGATTAGTGGGTTAGAGCATTTTTCTAAAAAGTGATTCATTTTCAGTTTCATGTTAATACTTTTTCAATAATTTAAATTGGCTTTTTTGACTTGATTTAATCAATTAGAAGTGTTTCTTCAACTTTTTCAGCAACGGAACCTAGTCTATTATATCTATTTGAAAAAATCTGTTCCTTAAGATTCACTTATGGAACTGTACTTTGTTATAAGGATAATTTAATATACTAAAGTTTGTTGTTGTTTCCCATTTAATTTTTCTTGAGCCCAAGGATGACATAGGAAACTTGGAATAAACTGGTGATCCAAGCTATAGGCATGTGATTATATGAACATTGCTATGTGACAGAAGAAGTATCGAAAATCAGTGGAGAAAATAATGCTCTAGTTAATATATGGTTCTAGACAAAGTCTCCCCATGTTGGAAATGCGTGTGTAGTTATATAGTCACATATAATATAGTTATATTTCTATTACACACCATGTACAAAAAAATGTATTCCAGATGGATAAAAAGACAAATATAAAGAACAATTTTTTTAGAATGAATAAAGGATAATCTAGTTATTGTACTGCAGTAGAATAATAACATAAACAACCCAAATCACTAAAATTAAAAATCACAAGAGGGCTTCCCTGGTGGCGCAGTGGTTGAGAGTCTACCTGCCGATGCAGGGGACACGGGTTCGTGCCCCGGTCTCGGAAGATCCCACATGCCACGGAGCAGCTGGGCCCGTGAGCCATGGCCGCTGAGCCTGCGCGTCTGGAGCCTGTGCTCCGCAACGGGAGAGGCTACAACAGTGAAAGGCCCGTGTACCGCAAAAAAAAAAAAAAAAAAAAAAATAATAGATTTGTATCAAACAAATGCTTTTTAAAATTGTGTATTTAAGATCATCTAAAGATCATCTATACCAATTTTTTCAGATCTTATTTACAAAGCAGAAATAGAGGCACAGACTTAGAGAAAAAATGTATGGATACCAAGGGGAAAGGGGGGCATGGGATGAATTGGGAGATTGAGATCAACATATATACACTATTGATACTATGTATAAAATAGATAACTAATGACAATCTACTGTATAGCACAAGGAACTCTACTCAATGCTCTGTGGTGACCTAAATGGGAAGGAAATCCAAAAAAGAGGGGATATATGTATACGTATAGCTGATCCACTTTGCTGTACAGTAGAAACTAACACAACACTGTAAAGCTACTATACTCCAGTGAAAATTAGAAAAACAAAAAACAAAATTGTGTATTACAAAACAACACTATGCAGGGTTAAAAGGTAAGTGATTGTGTGTAAAAATATATTTGAAAGCTTTTAAGGAACAAGGATTGGTATCCAAGATATATAAACAACTTTAAACCCATAAGTAAATTTAGGCAACTCAATAAAAGAAAAGAGAAATGGGCAGTTAATTCAAAGGAAAGGGAACCTTAATACTACAATAAACAGGAAAAAATGTTCACTCTCACTTGTAAGAGAACAAAAGAAAATATAGAACATATTTTCGCAACTTCCATTGACTCAAGTTTTAAAATTTAAATTAGTTGTTTTTATTTTCATTTGCTTTGTCTGACTATGAAAAATGAAATGATATTGACTCACTGTTAAACATGTCATCAATTACAACCACTTTGAATATTACTATCACACCATCCAGTACAACAGAAGATGTGTGTCTTCCAAGACCAACAATTTCAATTCCAGAGCCATATCACTAGAAAAAATAACTGTTGAATGTTTACATTTACAATGTAAAACAGATCTGCAGATCTGTTTTAATAGAGAAAAATAAAGAACCCACATACATAATCTTCAAAGGGAGGGATATTAAAACATATATGACAATAGGAAAAGAAATACAACAACAAATAAAGTAGATGGGAATACAGAGAACAATTGTAAATCAATAAATAAACTATATTTAGATGTGTCATTGTAGATGTACTACACTTTTCATATTTTTAATAATTACCACTAAATGAAAAAATTATTGATATCAATAAATATATTGCATTATAAGAAGAGAGATTGAGAGATAATTATATATTTAAAGATTGTGATTACATCTTGGGAGGGAAAGAGAATGGAAGATAACAATGGTCTACTGAATCTAAACTTTTCATTAAAAACATTAATTCAAACATGAAACATGTTAAAATCTGTAATATTTAGTCTGTGATCATAGAGATATTTTTTAAAATATTGTTCGCTATACTTTTCTGCTGTTTAACATATGTTATCATTATTATCTGAACAAAAATTAAATCAGTTCTTTACTATACTGTCGTTCTTGAAAACTTTTACCAAATTCCTAGGTAAAAAGATCTCTCGTATATACATATGTACACATTTTTCTTCTCAGTATGCCTAGAGGCC
Organism: Stenella coeruleoalba; assembly: GCF_951394435.1. Classification (NCBI taxonomy): domain Eukaryota; kingdom Metazoa; phylum Chordata; class Mammalia; order Artiodactyla; family Delphinidae; genus Stenella; species Stenella coeruleoalba. Next base: position 10,783,954 of record NC_137148.1, on the reverse strand, counting down.
ATCTGTATAGGACAGATGATATCTCATAATATCCTGGATGTGTCAAAAAAAGAAGATATTTTTAGCAATAAATTAACATGCAGTGTCAGCATGGTGGTGTTATCTGGGTCCTAGCTTCCTATCTAGCTTGTTGATGTTACATTAACTGTCCTGTCCATTCCATTATCATGGTTCCTGAGCCTTATTAATCATAAAAAGTTGGAAGAAGCCCAGGTAGGAGAGATCCACATTCTAGAAGGTACTTAATTCACTCCAAACCCATCGGTGACTGAGGCAAATAGCTGAGAGCCTAACAGTTCTATGTGGTTCAGGATAATGTATCTCTCATTGTTCCTTACTGGGCAGAACAGGATACAAAGTCCAAATTATGCTTTTTGAAAGAACACATTTGGTATCTGCTTAATGAAACAGTTTTTCCTTCGTTTGTGAAGATCAGTTTTTCATACACCTGCTGAATTTATAATGCATACAAAGGATTTTCTGTTTGTTTTGTTTTGTTTTAATTTTTATTGAATATAGTTGATTTACAATGTTGTGTTAGTGTCAGATACAGCAAAGTTGTGTTAGTTTCAAGATACAGCAAAGTGGGGACTTCCCTTGTGGTGCAGTGGTTAAGAATCCACCTGCCAATTCAGGGGACACGGGTTCGAGCCCTGATCTGGGAAGATCCCACATGCCAAGGAGCAACTAAGCCCGTGCGGCACAACTACTGAGCTTGCACTCTAGAGCCCGCGAGTCACAAGTACTGAAGCCGGTGCACCTAGAGCCCTTGCCCAGCATCAAGAGAAGCCACAACAATGAGAAGCCAGTGCCCCGCAATGAAGAGTAGCCACCACTTGAAGCAACTAGGGAAAGGCTGCACACAGCAACAAAGACCCAATGCAACCAAAAATAAATAAATAAATATATATATATATATATATATATAAATTTTTAAAAATTAAATTAAAAAAAGATACAGCAAAATGATTCACTATACATCTATACATTAATATATATATTCTTTTTTTACGTTCTCTACTTTATAAGTTATTACAAGAATATTGAGTAGAGTTCCCTGTGCTATACAGTAGATCCTTATTGGTTATCTCTTTTATATATAGTAGTGTGTATCTGTTAATTCCAAACTCCTAATTTATCCCTTCCCCCACTTTCCCCTTTGGAAACTGTAAGTTTGTTCTCTATGTCTGTGAGTCTATATTGGTTTTGTAAATAATTTCATTTGTATCTTTTTTTAGATTCCATATATAAGTGATATCACATATTTGTCTTTGGCTTACTTCACTTAGTATGATAATCTCTAGGTCCATCCAAGGCTTCTCTCTAATATTAATTTTTATTTATGCTTCAACTCCACCCAAATGGTGGCATCTAATATCCCCGTGTACCTTCCGTGTGGTGCAAAATCAAGGCTTTTACAAATTCTTTGCCAACACTAAGAATATAATAAGTGGGATTCACTGCAAACAGTCACCACATATCTAGAATTTCCTCTGCACTTTTTCTGAGTCTGCTAAACTTGGGTATGATGGTATCTGCTGGACACCATTAAGATTTTTCTCCTGTATCTTCATGCTAAAATAATCATATATTTACAAATTTAAAATACTGGCTCATAATATCACAGCTGATGGCTTGAAATATATGGACCAGATAAAGTTAAAACTGACAAAAATATGAGAAACCCAGTAAATAAGAACAAATGTTAAAAATGTTTTATGTAGGAAAAAAGTGACAATCCATTCTGACTGTGGACCCACATTTAGAGGTAAATGAGAAATTAGACCAACACTATCTGGTCTCAAAGCCAGGATACAAAATGTCATAGACAACGTGACTTTGGATAAATTTCTGAACTTCTTTACATCTCAACAGTTTTGTTTACAGGATGGGAATTTTTAAAGTTTAAATCAGTTAAAGAATGTTAACCACTTATAGTAGTGACTGGAAGATATTAAATGTTATTTAAAAGTTATTATTATTACCATAATTACCCCAGAGATTTAAGATGTGCTCTTATTGAGACAGCAGCAACAACAACAAATAGCGGTCACATACGTAATATTTGGTAAGGTTAATTGCTCTAAGACTTCTCAATGCTGTGACTTAATCACTTACTAGTGGTACTCAGGCTCCCAGTAAAGATGGTACTGATGCTTCTTTTTTCCCTAAAAGACTCTTCTCAAACACCTTTCTTAAATTGGTTGTAACTGCAAGGACTGCAATACATCTATATGAGTTTCATTCTCACAGAAGCAATGCTATCAGTTTGACTTTTCACATCAGTTCTCCACTGTACATCCTACAGTGCACTGTCATAAGATACAAACAGATAATCATGAAATCAAAGTAAAATTGAAAAACCTCCATTTTGCACATTTTTTTGTCTATTGGTTTAAATTGTGTCGCAATGTACATTTCAATCCTGAGTGCAATTCCAATCAAATGGTAATTCTTATAAAGGACAGAAAGATGATTCTCAACATTATGATCGAATCATATGTTTTAAAATATCATAATTTAAGGATTCAAAGGTACCAACCAAATATATAGGTTTTTATTTCAATAAACACCCAAGGAGTAAAATAAACGTTCAGAATTTGAAACATTGGCTACAACGTACACCTGCCTCAAAGTTTTCCCACTGGGTCAAACTAACACTCATTACTACAAAAATAATACCAGATATTTTATAAAAGTTACTGCTCTCTCACTACTTTTAACTGTAAGTCTAATTAGTTTTGAGAGGAGAAATGAAGATTAAGAAGGTAATCATCACCAGTGACATGTTAAGAATGGCACAAAATATTACACTATAGAGTGATCCAGACAGGTCTATGGGAAATGAAAAGTCGTCATTAAAAGCAACATGAAGACCTTGATGAAGCTTGTTTCCAAGAAAAGTACATTTGAAAAATATAAAGCCCATGTTTACTGAATGCATAGAGGTGCTATTGTTCTGCTTGTGTCTTTATTTCAAATTATGTTTGTCAATAAATTATTTGGCTCACATTTTCCTCTGAAGTCATTTGGAGGTTAGCATGGCTGCCTTAAAGAAAGGATGTTAGATGATACTCATAAGATTTTTAATATTAGGTATCTTATTTTTTCATCCTTTACTTTTCCACTCATCTCTCTATTTCATCATTCTCTTCTTCTTGACCTCCAACCTCAAACCGGTTATTTCCATGTTACCTTTCTTTCCCAGATATCAAAGCATCTACTGCCCTCATTACATTCCTACATTGTCTGCCAGTGGAGGGGGAAGTGTTCTAAATATAAAAGACGAGGTTGGAGATGGCAGGTAGCTTCGAAATTGATGTATTCGGCTCCTAATAACTAATGCCTGGAGCACTGCATTTACCGAAAGCCTCTTGCTATGATTAAACTGCCACAGGCAGCTGTCCTCTGGCCAGTGTCTAAATGTGGTATAACCTAAGGCTGAAGACCCTTTATATAAGGTTTGAATAGTAACAGGTGACTTTATAGGTCAGAGCCTACCTGACTTAGCAGAATCCTTTACAAACCACAAAGGTCTAAACACGGGACTACACAGAAAAGACCAAAGGCCCAGGACCCAGAAGTGCCAATGTCTGAGGGTAGGAGATGGATGTCCCAGCTCAAGTAGAGAGAGAAAATTTGCCCTTCCTCTGCCATTTTGTTCTGTTCAGCACCTCAGCAGATGATGCTCACTCACACTGAGAAAAGTGATCTTTACTCAGTCTATCCATCCATTTTCTATTGGCTGTTTTTGTCTACTATCTCTCATTTACTCAGAAAGATATCCTCAACCTTCCAATATTTTTAGGGATTCATCTATTTATTTTCCATATTTCCACTCTATGCATGTTGACATTATATTACTGGGTATGTATAAATTCAGAAATGTTATAGACTCTTGATGAACTTTTTGTTTTCTATAACATTACCCCAAGCTTTAAAAAGTCAATATGGGAGTTTTAAAAAAAAATAAGAAAAATAATTTGTAATCATAAGCTATTTGTAGTTTAAGAACTGAAGCATCTGGCTTAGCCCTTGTGTGTATAAACACACAATTGAGCATACATTTTTATGTGGTTGAGATGGTACAGTATTTCATGCTTTACCACACGTCAAAAATATTTAAGCTCTGAAAGCAATGAGTATTTTGATAACTAAGAATATACTATACAAATTTACTCAGGGCAAAAATATAATCCTGCCTCTTATTGGGGCAAAAAATTCATGGTATGGTATTAAACATCTGGACAAAGATATTGGTTGAGTTACAACAAATTACTGCATTCCTTTAGTGCTCAATTTCAAATGACACATAAAGAACTAGAATATAGTAAGTATAATGCCTCCAAGAGAATTATCAAATATATTATTAAAATAGTAGCAAAAGTAGGTTTCAATTGAATTATTTAGTAATATATTTATATAATTCAGCCAAGAAATACACACGTACAACGATTAAAATCAGAAAGTAAGTATGAATACGTCTGAGTGTCTCACTTCCCTTGCGCTTCTTTCTGTCGCACTGCTGCCAACCCAGTGAACAATTCCTAATGTATACTGCTCAAAGGTGGTCCAAATATTCTTTATCCAAGATGTTTTTTTTCTATGAACTATAACAAAAGGGATATTTCAGGTTTGTTTATTTACTAGCTCTACATTTTATCATACATTGTAAACTCAAGATATTTTAAAAGCTTAGATGTTACAAAACGAAGGATTAACTCTGTCCACAATAAATACATGCACTTTACCAAAAAGTGCACATGGGACATCCTGTCCTCCACCCTTTCTCCTCTTCTTCCTTTACCGTCCCAATGACTAGTACAGAAACGAGTCCAGCTCCAAGAGGAGAATTAACAAAGGTCGCTCTCTGAAGGAAATCCTTCCTAACAAACTAACAAAATAACATTTATAAATAGGTTGTTTTATTACCTGTCTTTCTAAAATGCTTTGGACATTAGGACATTGCATTGTCAATATACACAGAAACAAGGATTAAAATGCACACACAGGGCTTCCCTGGTGGCTCAGTCGTTGAGAGTCCGCCTGCCGATGCAGGGGACACGGGTTCGTGCCCCGGTCCGGGAAGATCCCACATGCCACGGAGCGGCTGGGCCCGTAAGCCATGTCCACTGAGCCTGCGCGTCCGGACCCTGTGCTCCTCAACGGGAGAGGCCACAACAGTGAGAGGCCAGCGTACCGCAAAAAAAAAAAAAAAAAGCACACACAAACAAGGGTTCAACATGAAGTGTCTTCTAAATATTACCAGTCTGGTATAGAGCTCTCTCCCTCCTAGTACCTTCTGCCCCATCTCCTATAATCTGTGAACCCCTGTGGATGTGTAGTTCCGGATTCAGTTCTAGAGATGGCCCAACAACTCCATTTCCAAAAGAAGAGATTTCTTGGGAATTCTTTGGTGGTCCAGTGGTTAGGAATCTGCGCTTCCACTGCATGGGGCCCGGGGTTCAATGCCAGGTCGGGGAACTAAGATCCCATCCCGCTAACTGTGCAGTGTGGAAAAAAAAAAAGACATTTCTGTACCAGGCTGTACCTGTGATTTGTAACTCTACCTTATCATATGTCAGAAGGTGTAGCTGTAACAAGTTTCCTTTTAAAAGGTTGGAGAGTGGAGGGAATTTGACAGGACTTTTTTCTATATTATATGAACAGGCCTTCCATAAATGTCCAATAAGTTGTCCCATAAGGTCATGGGTTAGATGTGGTAAGTTGTTCTGTCGTTTCTCTCCTCCAATATTAAGGTCTGATGCACCAGACTGCCAGGCTACCTTGCAGTGGTCCACACACCTGTTTCCCATGGAGGCCTTGGTTCATTGCTGTTGGGCATCGTGTGATGTCTGGTCCTGTTGGGCAACGGGGTTCAGTACGGTCCAGATATGATCGCTTCCATGGTTTGAACCCTGAGGTTTTATCAGTAGGCCTCCTGGTTTCCACAGAAAGGGCAGCATGAACAGGGTCCGCCTATATCCCTACACTTAGATTTGTTATTACTGTAAAATATCCCGGTCTAGATCTCTTAATATATCTTATCTTAGCCTCTATGTTTTCTGATGTTAGAAAATTACACCTTTATCCTCTTGTTAGTGTTTGCAAAACTATATCTTTTTTTATCTCTTTGATATCAGTATGTGTATATGATCTGTTTTTCTTTTATTCATATATTCAGTCTGATAATTTTGTCTTTTACTCAGAATATTATATTATTCCATTTATGTATAATCTAAATATTATATCTGAGTTTAATAAACCATCATTCTACTTTCTAGTTGTTTCATTTGTTTGATTTTCCTTTCTTATTCTTTTTTTCATTAATGTCTTATTTTGTTCACACACTTATTTCCTTTTTAATAGTCAAATTCAACTTCTACTATCTTGATGGGTAAATATTTTTATTATTATTTTTGTGTTTATCCTGAACTTAAACACATCTTTGACTTTTTAGTACCTTTCTTAGAGCAACATTTTACCATTTATTAGTTGAAGAGGGGAACTAAGAGCAGTTTAACCCCAATTGCACAGGTCCTTTCTTTTGTGCTGTGTTTTATTTTTTAATTGTGGTAAACTATACATAATATAAAATTTACCATTTTAAGTGTACAGTTCATTAGTATTAAGTCACATTAATGTGCAACCATCACCACCATCTATATCCAGAACTTGTTAACCATCCCAAACAGAAACTCTGTGTCCATTAAACAATAACTCCCCATTCTCTGAATTCCACAGTCCCTGGTAGCCTGTAACCTACTTTCTATCTCTATGAATTTGACTACTCTAGGTACTTCATATATGTGGAACCATACAATATTTTCCTGTTTTGACTGGCTTATTTCACTTAGCATAATGTCTTCAAGGTTCATCCATGTTGTAGCATGTATCAGAATTTCACTTTTTAAGGCTGAATAATATTCCATTGTATATATAGGCTACATTTGTTTATCCATTCACCTGTCAATGGACACTTTGGTTGTTTCCATCTTTTAGCTATTGTGAATAATGCTGCCATGAATGTTGATGAACAAATGTCTATTCAAGTCCCTGCTTTTGATTCTTTTGGGTATATACCCACAAGTGGAATTGCTGGATTCCATGGTACTTCTATGTTTAATTTTTTTAATTGAAGTACTGTTTTTCATAGCAGTTGAACCATTCTGCATTATCACCAGTGATGCACAAGTGTTCCAATTTCTCCATATACTCACCAATACTTGCTATTTTTGCTTTCACTTTTCTTTCTTTCTTTCTTTCTTTTTTTTGATAATAGACATCCTAATGACAGTGAAGGGGCATCTCATTGTGGTTTGATTTGCATTTATGCTATTATTTTAATGTATTATAATTCTACATATATTTGGTCTCCAACTACATTACTAGTTAATATTAATTTACATTTATCCACAGATTTACCATTGTAATATTTTATATTTTCTTGTTTTCATGATTCCATCCATGATAATGTATTTTCAACTTAAAGAACTATCTGTAGTATTTCCTTATTATGGCTCTGTAGACCACTGAATCTCATATTTAAATCTATGAATACATGTTAATTTTGAATTAATATTTTGAAAAACATATGTTCACTGGATATAAAATTATAGGCTAGCAGTTATTATCATTCAGTGCTTAAAAAATGTTATTCCAGGGCTTCCCTGGTGGCGCAGTGGTTGAGAGTCCGCCTGCCGATGCGGGGAATATGGGTTTGTGCCCCGGTCCGGGAAGATCCCACATGCTGCAGAGCGGCTGGGCCCGTGAGCCATGGCCGCTGAGCCTGCGCGTCCGGAGCCTGTGCTCCGCAACAGGGGAGGCCACAACAGTGAGAGGCCCGCGTACCGCAAAAAAAAAAAAAAAAAAAAAAAAGTTACTCCACTGTCTGTCATCAAAAAGATTCCATCATCCCTATTGAGAGCTAAACTCTGTCTGATCAATGATCCTCTATAAGTAATCTGAATTCTTCTCTTTTTCAAAATATTTTCATATCATATTTTTTGTCAAAACTCAACTCTCATTTTCTAAGGCTTATGTTGCAGACAAAAAAATGTCACTTGCCTTTTCAATAAACAAAGAATGTTGCCTGCCATTCCAGTAAATGATGAATGTATGTTGCCCAAGTCAAGCCAGCAGCCACTGCAGCAGCCCCTGGGGAAGCACCCTGAGGGGAATTCAGGACGGAGGAAAACAGGATACTAGCCCTAGATAGTTAAGATTCATGTCTAAGTAATGATTTTAATGAGCCCAGATTCTTGCATCTTCCCATGCATAGAAAAGCGATGAAATCTTTAACTTAAATGTCTGTTTTGTGTGATGAGCAGCAATCTTTTGATGTTCCACTGCATGTTCTTTTTTCCAACAAAAACTCCTATATATCCTTGCTCCTCCCTTGCTTCTACAGAGCAGTTCCTGGAAGCTATCTGAGAAGCTGTCTCCTGGGGTTCTCGGTAAGTCCCCCGAATAAAATATAACTCACAACTTTTAGGTTGTGCATTTTTTCTTTAGTGGACACTTTTTGCTGTTGTTATTGTTCTGGTGGTGGGCTGTTTTTAATCTTGCTTTCTGCTTGAACTTACTATTAGTTTTAGAAAGTGATCAGCCGATACTTTTAAAAATATTGCTTCCTCTTACCTTCTTTCTTATCCTTTTTTCAACCTAAAGGACATATATGTTAGAACTCTTAACTGTGTTCCATATGTCTCTTTGTGATTCAGTTTTCTTCTAATACTGTGTTTCTTTCCTCTTTTTTACAAACAAAAGTTTAGTTGAATACCAGACACTGTGCATTAAAAAAATTATACGCGCATCGTTAAGGCTGGTCTAGTTTATCTGTGCTGTTACTCCAAGAGTTTGGAATTGCTGTGTTCTCAGTTGAAGCCTTAGGGTGTTTCATAGAGTGTCACTTCATTGACATTTATCATGAACTCAAGTCTTTGCCTCCCTAGCGCTATGTAACTGCTCAAATCTCCTCTCAACTCTTTAGACTCCTTTCCGCTAGTTTTGTATGCTTTCTAGCCATCTCATATTTTGCATTCACAGAGTGAATCAAGAGTAAATTACATGGAATTTGAGGCTCACTTCCCTGTTGTCTTGTCTTTCCCTAGATACTTCAGCCCTTCCCAGTAGCTTGGCAGCTTCAAACTCCAACATTTGTCTCCTCAGACCCATACAATTGTTAACAACTCAAAGTACCCACTTTCTGCTCATCCTAAATTATCCCTGCATTGAATAGACAAATGCCTCAAGGCGGGGGAAAGAAAGCTAATGTGGGTACAACCGCTGTTCGCTTCGCTTTGAAATGTTGATCTTTTATTGATCTTTGCTTGCCAATGCCTCCAAACAATATATTTTTCTTCAATTTTATCAAGATTTTAAATTGTGTTTCGGGAGAGAGAAGCAGACATTCCACAGTTCTCTATTAAAATTCTACAATGCCAGCAACATTCACACACTTTCAGTAATTTCTAAATTGAAGTATTCACATATTTACCTATTTTCAGCTTGTCCTTTGAAGATTTGAAGCCAGGCATTGACTTCCCCTCTCTAGCTATGAAAGTTTTAGATGACATCTTCTTCCAATATAAGGTTGTTTCTTCTACATTGAATAACTGTTGGTTTAGTGCAGCCATCTACATGAATTATCTCAGCTAGATCTTCTGGATAACTTGATACAATTTCTACGCCAGCATTTGCTGCTTCACCTTGCACTTTTATGCTACAGACATGGCTTCTTTGCTTAAATTTCATGAACCAACACCTGATAGCTTCAAATTCTTCTTCTGCAGTTTCCTCACCTTTCTCAGCCTTCATAGAATTGAAGAGAGTTAGAGTCTTGCTCTGCTGGTTTGATCTTCTATCCAAACCACTAAAACTTTCTCCATATCAGCAGAAAAGCTGTTTCATTTTCTTGTCATTCATGTATTCACTGGAGCAGTACTTTTAATTTTCATCAAGAACTTTTTCTTTGCATTTACAACTTGGCTAACTTTGGTACAAGGGGCCCAGCTTTTAGCCTGTCCTGGATTTCAGCGTGCTTTCCTCACTAAGCTTAATCATTTCTAGCTTTTGATTTAAAAAGAGCGATATGAGGCTCTTCCTTCCACTTGAACACTTAAGAGGCCACTGTGGGGTTATTCATTGGCCTAATTTCAATATTATTGTGTCTCAGAGGATAGGGAGGCCAGAGGAGAGGGAGAGAGGTGGGATGGGGGATAGCAGTCAGAACACACACGACATTTAAGAAGTAAGTTTTCTGTCTTGTAAGGGCACAGTTTGTGGTGCCCCAAAACAATTACAATGTTTACAATATAGTAACATCAAGGATCACGGATCACAGATCACCATAACAAATACAATAATAATGAAAAATTTTGAATTATTGCAGGAATTACCAAAATGTGACACAGAGACATGAAGTGAGCAAATGCTTACTTGAAAAAATAGGGCCAACAGACTTGTTGGAGACAAAGTTGCCACAAACCTTCAATTTTGCAAAAAACATAATATCTGCAAAGTGCAATGAAGTGAAGTACAGTAAAATGGGGTATGCCTATAGCTAAACATAGAGATTGCAAAAATTATATGATCCCACTGACACTGTCAGGGTGTACAGATCAGGATTAAATTGCTAGTTAAAGAGAAGTAGAAAATATTAGGAAAACCACTTATGGGAACATGTATTAAATGTCAGGGAAGTCTTAATAAAATGTTGACAGTATTTAATGGTATGCTAAAACATAATAAAATTTTAAGTGTATATTTATTTAAAGACTGGCAAATTTTGAAAGTTAACATGAGCACACAGGAAGAAAAAAATGTAAAAATGGGCATTTAATTAACCTCTTATAGAAAACTATTATCAACTTTCAGATGAACTGAAAAGTCACAGGGATTCCTGAGGAACTTGGAAAATGTGCAGAGGTCTGAGAATACAAGTACCGAACAAACCAGCACAAAGCACAGTAGGTACCAGGCACTGGCTGAATTGTTCTTGAAGGCTTTGGTATGGGGGCTGAGGAAACTAAGCGTGCAAAGCCATCTTCCAATACTATGTTCCTGAAATTTCTCTGCAGGGTTGAATAAAGGGGCAGGAAAGCATTTAGAAGAATATTGAAGGGCTTCCCTGGTGGTGCAGTGGTTGAGAGTCCGCCTGCCAGTGCAGGGGGTGTGGGTTCGTGCCCTGGTCCCGGTCCCGCGTGCTGCAGAGCGGCTGGGCCCGTGAGCCATGACCTCTGGGCCTGCGCGTCCGAAGCCTGTGCTCCGCAGCGGGAGAGGCCGCGGCAGTGAGAGGCCCGCGTACCACCAAAAAAAAAAAAAAAAAAAAAAAGAATATTGAAGATCTCCACGTACAAGGATATGAGGATCCTACATTGGACTAGTTTCACAGGGAATTGAAAAGAACTTAGCAAGTAGAAATATAAGGGTAAAAATGAGAACTAGCAAGGAGTCCAGGATGGTCACAAAAATTTAAAGTTGAAAGATGGGAAAATAATCACTTCAAAAATGAAAATTTAAAAGTCCAGAGAAATAGCATGTTTTGGAGGAAAGATGGATTCAAGTTGATAGAAGGGCATCCAAATGAAGATACCCTACAGGTAATCTGAACTAATGGAAATCAGGAGAGAGGCCAGATGTAGATACATAAATTTGAAGCAAAAAACCAAGAGTCATCAAAATGAATGAAATTTTTTGAATAAAAGGGTACAAAGAGTAGACCTGGGTTCAAGAGTAAATTTTTCTGTAATATATTTTATGTTGGAAAGAGAAAATTGAAGCAGGAAGAAATGGTTAAAAAAAAAAAAGAATAAGAAGAGAGCAAAGAGAGTAAAATGAAGAGCAAGAAATACTAAGTTTAAAAAGGGATCATTGAAAGTTTTGACTAAATAAGAATTAAGTCTATCATGTTTTATCATGCATGTACTTTTAAATGTATATTTTAAATTTTGTGTTATGCTGTTATCGTCTAATAAACTCTTTAGGAAAGTGTAAGTAGTAAAATAGGTGCACAGAGGCAAAATATCCCTAGCAGTTTACTGATATATATGTATATATTATATTATAATACATATTATAATATTATATAGTATATATTATATTGTCTATAATATATTTTATATAATTATATTTTAAATTCATATATGTGTACATATATAAATTTAAAACACAATTCTTAATAATTTAGAAATAAATCATAAAATATAAATTATATGCAAATACTCTAATTTTAGACTTGACATAGATAAATTCACATATGCTCTAGGACTTCTAATCAAATGGTATTTCAAAAGAGTATATTCCAAAATGAGTAAGAAATACACTAAAAATCACTAATATATGTAATGGAAGTAGAATAAATGTCCTGGACGAATTTGTTTCAGATGTATTGTGGACAGATCCAAGATTAAAATGTACAACCACCAGTGCTCAGATAGGCTTCTAATTTCCTGACACTGACAACAGAGATCTACTTTGTGTGCTGCATTTGAGACAGGGTCCTTCTAACAGAGCAGTGATGTATTTGATGTGGAAACAGTAGTTGTCATGAAAGAGCTTTTCTTATATGCAGAACCTCACAATCATTTGCCTTATTGAGGCATTCAAGTGCCATTTTGGACCTCAAATGGAATCCCCAAGAAGGTGAAAGTACAGCTCCTCACACTGTCGTCCCCACTTTCCTGGGGACTCCATGGTTTTGACCCCAGTATGTTTTATACTTTTACTTTAAGCACCTTTGCCATGATACTTTAGGGACAAAGAAAGAACTTTTCAAAATCCTATGCAATTGTTTGAAAGAAAATTATACTCGCTCTAAAATTTAGTGAGCAACAAGTGTACATTCTCTTTGATATGGTGTAGAAGGGGACTTCCAAATTAGACACTAATGAGCCATTAAAAATGGGAAATAAAATGGCTTTGCTTTTGTTTTCTTCTTTAAATTAGAAATAAACAGTTCCAGATGAGTTATCTGTTTTCTGAGATTCATGTGAAAGCGGTAAAGAGATCCACATTTATCAGGTCTATTATTTAAGAAACTCATATCATTTATATTTTTGCCAACAGGGAATCTCTAGGATTTCTTGGTCGCATTATCATATACATTTACTCACAAGAGGGCTTTCTAAGACTTGGTCACACAATGACTGAATAACATTTTGTCAGTAGTAGCACGTCAAGCTACTTACAAGTAGTTTCACATGTAAAATGTTTTCCACATCCAACTATGAGCAAGAAAATAATATAGAAAAAGTAAAAATAAAAACCAAAAGGAAGAAGCTCTAAACAGTGATGAACTTCTAGGGTCGATTTCATTCCATTGCATGTAATCAAGAATAGATTTAGGTATTTGTAGGTAATAAAGGCAATTCAAGATTTTCCTTTTTGAAATGCTCATGTTTATGTAAACAGAAGCTCTTAACTTTTGGCCTTTAGAGCATTTTTTAAAGGGACTTGATAATGATTTGGTAACTATGTTGGTAACAACCGCCTGTCCTCTCCTGCAATTCCCAATATAGATGAAAGAAGCAGCAGATGCAATGGGAATCTCGGATTACATCGTAGGGAAAAACCTGAACGAACTTTTTGGCCAGCCCAATATTAAGAGAGGCCTCATGCCTCATAATGTACAGATCTCAGTGGTCAAGCTGGCCTGGAGACCACAGATGGGCTGGAGGACAAAATCATGGATTCAGAGGACAGCACTTCCCTCTGCCCTCACTTCCAAGCTCAACCTTAGAATTCTCCTGGCTACACGGAGTTTTGTGGCCACCATGAAAACCCATCTGGTGTCACAACCGAGACTAGGAAAAAGCACAGCGCATTTGTATGTGTTGTTTCTGTCTATGTGGTCTGAGTGGAAAGAGACTGTGTTATTTAGAGGTTGCAGAAAACTTAGTGGAATTTTTAAAGTGAAAATGTCAGATGGCTAGAACTCTGGCAAAGGAGATATAACAAGACCATTCAGCAGTGTGCAGGTTCCAACTGTGGTCCTCACCATGAGTCTATAGGGAGACAGCAATTCTCAAACATGGAAAAGGCCTACAGGAGTGTGTTAAACGAGAGCTGATATTTTCTCAGATCACGTATAAGGACATTAAGGAGAGAGTCTTTAACACGTTGTCAAGCTCTTAGTTGTAATGGTAATCATGGAATCTAAGTTATTTAGTTAAAGAACATAAGATGCTCCTTCTCAGAGCCATGAAACATGCACTGAAGTTGCTTTTATTTACCTCAGAGGGTAGTTGTAAAAGAGAAATGCACAGAGGTGTCCCACAAATTTAATTACTTTATCTGCTAATCCAAAACATCTGTTAAAATACAAAAAAAATGTTAAAAATCTACATCTTTCTATTGCCTTTAAAAAGCCTTTAATTTTTTGTGAGGACAAAGAATTTCTTTTTTAAAATAAGTGATTTGGCTGACACAGTGATGCATCTGGATGTATAGTTGTTGATGTGCCCACACTCCCATGAGGAAAATCATGATGCAACACAATTTTATTTTTAGTCTATTGAACACTTACCTTTTAGGCTCAGCACAACCCATAAGCTGACTAATGTTAAAAAAGAAGATCAATGATTTAATATATACTTAAAATTTACACATAAACTGAGAATAATGGGAAATGTAAGTGAATAAAGAATACAGCACTAGGTGGTTCAAATACATTAAAAAATTCTGTTTCATTGATCATTCTTTCACATATTGACTCAGAGTTTAATACCTACCATGTTCTGGGTAATTAATTACTAAATGTATTTAAATGGAGAATGAAACTAATACAAATTTTCCTCCTATAGTTTGATATAGTCACTGTATTTCTCCCTCTAAAACTTGAGATTATAGACTTAGAAATGTTTGCAAGACTACTATTGAAAATAGAATCACAAAGAATGAATAGGAAATAAAATAGAGCAAATATTGAAAGAGTTTCCCACATTCTATTTAGTATTTGTAATACCACAAAAATTAACAAACACAACACAAAGCAAAAATCGTTTGCATCTTCCTAATTAGATATTGGCAATTTAAAAACAAGAGATTATCAACATCCCAAATGAATGCTCAGTTATTGATACAGACAACAAAATCGTATGTTGCTTTTAAAACAATTTTGAATTGCAGACAGGTATTGATGAGAGTGAGCCAGACTTTGAATTAAATATTTTTTTTCAAAATAGTCTAGTTTATCGGCTTATTCCTTGCTTAGAAAAAGATCCAATTGTATTTAACATTATACTTCATTGTAAAGATAAGAGACTGTTAAAAAAGTAAAGATGCAACAAATGAGCTGTGTACACCCCTGTTGTACACAGCACGATTGAATATTCACATTATAGGATACAGTAGATTTTATATAGAAGTGATTTACATTTTAGAATGAGATAGTGGCCTCCTTACTATTTTTCTGAAATTGATTTAAAATCCTGTTCTGATTAAAGTGACTATAGACAAAGAAATCAAGTTAGAAAATTAAAGTGGATTTTTGAATTAATTACATCATTTTGATGGTCTGAGTGTATCCTTTGAATGACTTACTGTAAAGCTGAAAGCTGTAGTGAGATAACTTCTGACCAGAATCACTTACCATGCACCTGCCTGAGGACAAGAACGAGGTCTGGCTCATTCTCTAGTTTACTTAAAGACTTTCCTTATCTATAACTGAGTCATTCCTTTGAAATCTCCCATTATTCATGAAAAAGAGTTGCTATGTTGGTTCAAGTTTGGTTTAGACTTTAAGTAAATTGAGGCTTCACAAATTGAAAAAAAGGAGCTTTTATCATTCATTTCCTTTTAAATTAAAAATAACAAATTATATATAGTCACTAGTTTACATGGTTGAGAATAAAAGTGTTTATAGCAGAGTTATAACTTACATTCTTTTCTTTGCAATGCTAACGAACATAGAGTCCCTAGGTAAACATGTGTTTCAAAGATTTTGATTAATATTGCAGAGATTAATAACCAGCTCTTGGATAGTCAAGGATTTACTCTGTGCAACATGGAATGTAGGCTGTGTTATATGTCAACAGATTTTCAGATGTAAAATAATAATAATAAATGTGTACCTGAATTAAAATTTTTCCCATATATTCTATGGAAGTTTGGAGTAAAGAGATCAGTTTAATTTGATTAACTTACCAATTACTAGACTTATTAGAGAACACTATTGTTAACTCTAGGAATCCATGCTCTAAACATTTTTTCTGAAATCTCTGTAGTATTATAATACATAAAACATTAATTATAAAAGCAAACACTTATTGGTGTTTACTACATGTTGGGAATACTTCAACTTTACAGAAGTGAACTCATTTCATCTTCCCCCCAACAGTGTTTTCATCTTCCTTTATTTGGATAATAAAGGAGAGTCCTGAATGCAACCACCAGACATTCAGGCTGATTATTCAGCTTTATATTTGTGAATTTCTATGCTGTTAAAGTTTGCTAATGAGGCAATGTTTCTTAAGTTGGAAACTAATACAAAATCTTTTATCTCTCACCCACGTACATTTTATGGTATTTTCCCCCCAGTGCATTTTTGAACAACTTAGGGGGAAAAACTCAATTGTTAATGGTGATTTAATTCAAATACTTAAAATTCTAATGCAGAGACTTCTTTTCCCAAGTAAAAAATTATATAACATTGAAAACTAAATGTATTTAAGTATTTTTACATGAACAGATTCTTCTGTCAATTTGATTAACTAGCTGTTTCATAAAACCTATAAATCTCAGAAAGCTTTACAAATAATCAGATGTATTGAATTTATTATTTACCATAAGGCCATATAATTTAAGTCTCCATGGCCTGCTTTCAGCTACCACTCTTAAATGTTAGTTTAATTTGAAAAGTAAGCTGACATTTACTGTAGTAAGTACATGGTCTTATGCCTTTAATAGGGCTCTGAAAATATTCTATAATTCTTGCAACTCTGAGTCTGTTTATATTTCCAAATAAAGCTGTTTTGAAATTTTTATAAATGATTTTCCTATTTTTTTCTTTGTGTATTATTTTTTGTTAATAATTTTGCTCTGCTTGACAGAACTTTCATTTCAGACTTAGTACCATTCTTTTCCTAGAGGAATCTAGATTAAAATACACATATACACATGTATATACACCCACTATTACTCTCTAGTTCAGAAATAGGGTAAAGAAGCTGGAAAATTCCATGCAAAAACATTCTCCCAAATCTATACAGAAACATTCTCCCAGCATATCCCTGAGGTTGTGAGATTGAAAATGATTTAAACAAAGATACACTCTCCTGTTCATTAATTAAAAGTTAGTTTTCCTTGGGGGAGAAATTTATTGATGGATCTTATTTTTGTATATTTTTTCACTCATATTTATGATTCTGGTAAATTGTCCTATTTAATCATCACTTTTTATAGCTCATTTTCTTAACTCAGACTTTTATTCATTTTGCTATTTTTTAAAATCATAGTCTACTTAAGATACATTATATGGTACCTACAATTCCTCAAAATAAATATAATTCAAATTGTGAGCATATGTCATTCTAGGCATTTTGTTCAATTTCCAAGTGAAGAAAATGGACACATTAGGGTTCAGATATTATCTCTTGAATTTTTCCCCTTTCAGGTTCTCAAATATTTTTTAACAGACAGTCTCAACTATTGAATTGTTACACTGTCTGTCATAACCTGTATGGTTTTATAGATAATGAGACTTCACTTCACTTTCTATTTAATTCCTGGAAAATTATATCCTAGTGTCATTTTGTCACTGAAATTGTCAAACGGAGAATCATTTTCTATGCATTTGAGTGTTTCACTCTGGGTAAAATAGTCTACCTATTATTTTTAATTTGATATATGACCTTATTATTGTCCACTTTGTTACACTACACTTGTTATACATACTACCTTTGTTATATGTATTAAAGGTAAACTCTGTCCTTTAAAAATATTTTAAGCATCTGAACAGCATGTTCAATCATAATTTTATTATGATATTTTGAAAAACATGTCGGGTTCTGGTGATTCTTTAATTGGTGTATGATAATGTATATACAAATCTTGAGATAATTTTCTGAATCCCATATGGAATTTACATTCACTTTTTTCTTTTGTGACTTTTGTGAGACAATCTACTATGTGTGATATATTGCCCAGAGGAATCACTTTTGATTTTTGGCATCTCTTTAGCATTCAAGAGTTCTTGGTTTACTTTTCATTACCTCTGAAATATTATTGTGAGAAATAGTTTCTCCTCTTCGCTAAATAATGAAGACTTTTCTATTCTAGTTGTTTTACTTTTCAGACCAGTAGCCATATAATAGCTGTCTAATCTAATGATGATTTTAGTTTCATATAAAAGTTGCTCTCTAGAAAAGCTGACCATAAGAACAAAACTGAATTCTATTTAGATTAAATATACTCCAGTTAGTAAGAATCTGGCATGCGTTCAATTTTTATACAAGTAATTCATCCTCTTGAAAGAGAGAGGAAAACATAAAGATAGAGAGAGAGAGGAAGGAGGAAAAGAAGTAGGAGGAGGATGGGGAGGGTGTGGAGAAGAAGGAGAAGGAAAGGAAGGAAGAAAGAAAAGATATGATACATGGTCTGTAAAAGATGATTCGAAAACCTATATGAATTATAAAATGGTCCTCTCTCAGCAATTCTCTGTCTATGAATTTTGGAAAAGGAAATACTAGGAACTATTTAGAAATGTTTAAATATAAATGCTTCTTTATTGAAACACTACTTATAATATTGTAAAATTTGAAATACCTTAAATGACCAACAGTCGGGAATAAATACTAGACATAGTATGTTTACTACATACTTCAGTGAAATTAAAATAACTTCATGATATAATTCCTAGTAAGACTAGTAAATGCCAAATAAGTGTGAATTAATATGGCATTTTCTAAAGAAATACTTTTCTATATAATTGCTATATATTTAGCACTAAAAATGTTTCAGCTATATTAGTAGGAAAAAAATCAGTAATCAGTTTAACTTTTTAACCCAAAATAAAAAACATTTATTGTCAGTCACACAATCTTCCAAGCACTTTCATATATTAACTCATTAAATTTCTCAACAACCCTAGAGATAGACACTATTATTAAAGATGAGGAAACCATGACGCAGAGAGGTTAAATGATTCAGCCAAAGTGACACAGGTAGTACATAGTAAAGCTCAATTTTGAACTCAGCAGTCTAGCTGCATAATTAGTGCTCTAAATCACTACACCATTATGAAGTTATTTCTGATATAGGAAAATAAGGAAACATAACAGATTGATTTATTATTCCCTAACATCTTATTTAAATAATAACATTGACACTAATAAGAATAGTCCTTGTAAGCATATTTTTTTCTAGCACCAAACTTGGAGTGGAAGAACAATTAGAAATGGCAACTTCTATGTTGTCTATCTTTATTCTTGTTTTAAAAGCTTTGTTTTGATTATTCATCACTTACATTTCTAGAAGTTTTCAATACTATTGAAAGACATTTTCTTAGGCATTTTGTAGAAAATAAAATACAAAACAAACTTTGAAAGCTGAGAATTTAGAAGTTCTTTGTATTCCTCTGTAAATGGTTATGTTGACAATCGAAAAATATGTCTTAATAACAATGACTTAAAATTTTTAAAAGTATAGTAGACTCTTCTTTACTCAAAACTCTGTAACACTTAAAGTCACATGTCAGTTAGATATTTATTATGTATAAACTAGTAACATTATTATATCAGCTGACCTTGTATGGGTATATATTATCTTCCTGCCTAGAAAATTAGTATTTTGAGGAAGGATTAAATGTTATATTTTGAATCACTTATAGCGACAAGCATAGTAACAGGTGGTAAGTAAATGTTGATTTATCACTATTATCTTTCAGTTGAATACTGTATTCTTACCCTTGTTTTTAAATCTATTAAATTTCAGAAGCAAATGTATGGCAAATATCATATATCCAATCAAACATTTCTCAATTATTTAAATTATTTTTTTCAGTCAATATTTTGAAGGTAAGTTTCTTTGCCTAATGCAAATGAAGATAAATAGAGATTAATAGGGACTCAAATCCAGTCTTGAAGACATCTCAATTTGGTACCAACAATAGAGAACTTAAATAAACTTTTAGAAAACTTAGAGTGATGAACAGAATGGGAGACTGACAAGACCTTGATAGGGAACCTCAAAGGAGAGAAGTAGTGAGATCAGAGTAGAGAAGCTTAGGGAAATCCATAATTGGTGTCTGGGCCTCTGCACTTCAGTATGTACTGCTTATCTTGGTGATGACTATTAAAATTTGTCCTCATTAATTACAAATTCACCTTGTAGTCACAAAGCAGGATGTCTCCAAGACTGCCATTATCATTCAGTTAATCAGGGTTGATTATTTTTTACTGAGTGACTCCAAACTACTGAAAAGAATCTTTTCCAAGTTAAAATGTACAAAAAACTGATCAATAGAATGGTTTCAAAATAAAAGTCACTAAGCATAGATATATGACTATCTGTTTTCAAAGTTTATTTGAAACAAACTGGAAACCCAGCCGTTGTTGTTGTTTTATGGGAGTGTTTATGCTGTTCTTACATATTCATGCAACAGAGACACTAGTGGGCTATTTAATACCTAGATATAAAAACAAAATGTTACAAGGTGAAGACATTTATAATAATAGTGTAGTTATTCCAAAGAGGTATTTTGTTCAAAGTATGGAAGTCTTACTTGATTCTAAACTGAACACAGTCTTTTCAGCAATTTTAATATTTTCATTATTGTTTATGTTCAAAGATTTCATAAACTTACTGTGTTTGTTAAATGGACTATTTTTAAGAAAGTAAACTTAGAAAAACAGAACTCAAGAGTAGAAACACACTCTTAATGAGTAAAAAATGGAAAAATTGATACAAATTAAATTTAAAGCAAAGATCTGTACCATTAAAATTAAAGTGGAGATAGCAATAATCAACTATTGAATTGTATTAATGTTATCACATTCTTGCTGCTGGGGAAATAATCCTATCAAGTCCTGTTTATGAGGCAATATGAGTATTTAATTACACATTTTTCCTAATTAAATTAACTTAATTTCTTAGAAAAATAGAAGAAAATGCAACAAAATTAGATTTTTTGTAGTCACATAAAAATATTGCAATTTTTAATTTCATCTGCAATTTGTTAGCTTCCTTTTGCAATTTCTAATTTCTCCATAACTTTTTTGTAAGGTATTGAAAGGTATAATTTTTTGCAATGACAGAGAGAAATTACAACACATGATGAATAAAGGCTTATTTTTCTTTGAATACAATGTTTCCTTGAAAATTAAAGTCTGATTTCCTTTAGCCTTGATAAATGAAAAATGGAGAACAAGTAAAAATGAGTTATAATTATGCATAGAATGTGGTTTATTTAAGAGAGATGGATATATTCCATGATGAAAATGTGGAAGAGAAATGTAAACTTTACTGTCTCCCCAGCTTTATTGTGATATAATTGACACATAACATTGTGTACCTTTAAGGTGTACAATGTGATGCTTTGATACATTCTTATGTTGTGAAATGATTACAATAGAGTTAGTTAACACTTTCATTACCATACATAATTTCCTAAATTTTGTGTGTGCTTAAAACTTTTAAGATCTACTCTTAATAACTTTCAGGTATACAATAGAGTGTCATTAACTATTGTCTATTGTCATTAACTATACTATACATTAAATTCCTAGAACTTATGGATCTTATAACTGGAAGTTTGCAACCTTTGACCAACATCTCATTTCTCCCTCTCCCTTAGCCCCTGGCAACCACCATTCTATCCTCTGTTTCTCTGAGTTCAGTTTTGATTGTTTTTTGTTTGTTTGTTTTTTAGAGTCTACATGTAATTGAGATCATGCAGTATTTCTCTTTCTCTGTCTGACTTATTTCACTTTGCATAATGCCCTCAGGGTCCATTCATGTTGTTGCAAAGGTCACAAATGGCAGTATTTCCTGCTTTATCATGACTGAATAATATTCCACTCTAAATTTCATTGTATAAATGTGTATGTATACACAATGTGGTAAATATAGATATAGAGATGAATATATATAAATATATCCCACATTTCCTTTATTCATTCACCTGCCAATGGACACAGTTGTTTTTATATCTTGGCTCTGATAAACAATGCTGCATGAATGTGGGAGTGCAAGTATCTCATCAAGATAATGATTTTATTTCCTTTCTATATATGCCCAGCAGTGGGATTTCTAAATCATATGTTAGTTCTATTTTTATTTTTTTTCCATACTGTTTTCCATAGTGGCTGTACCTACTTACATTTCCCCAACAGTGTACAGGGGTTTCCTTTTCTCCATAGTCTCACTAACACTTTTTGTCTCTTCTCTTTTTTATAATAGCCATTCTAATAAGTGTGAGGTGATATTTCATTGTAGTTTTGGTTTGCATTTCCCTGATGATTAGTGTTATTTTCATGTATCTCTTGGCCATTGTATGTTTTCTTTGGAAAAATGTCTAGTTAGCTCCTCTGTCCATTTTTAAATCAGAGTGTTTTTCTGTTTGTTCTTTGTAACTGAGTTGTATGGGTTTCTTCTATATTCTGGTTATTAACACCTCATTACATAGATGTTTTCTCAGATAATTTTCCCCATTCCATAGGTAGGAATTTTGTTGATGATTGTTTCTTTTGCTGTGCAGAAGTTTTTAGTTTGATATAGTCCCACTTGCTGATTTTTGCTTTTGTTGCTTATGCTTTTGGTGTCATAGTCAGAAACGTGTTGCCAAGGCCAATGACAAAAAGCTTTTTCTCTGTGTTTTATTCTAGGAGTTGTACAATTTCAGATTTTACATTACATATTTAATCTATTTAGAGTTAATTTTTGTGTGCAGTGTAAAATAGGGGTCCTGTTTCATTTTGCTGCCTGTAGTTATTCACAATGCCATTTATTGAAGAAACCATAATTTCCCCACTGAGTGTTCTTGACTCCTTTGTCAAATATTAGTTGACCATGTAAGTGATGGTTTATTTCTAGGCTCTCAATTCTGTTCCATTGGTTTATGTGTCTATTTTTATGTCAGTACGACACTAGTATGATCATTATAGCTTTGTAATATAGTTTGAGATCAGGACATGTGTTAGCTCTAGCTTTGTTCTTTCTCAGGATTACTCTGGCTATATTGAGATTCATTTGTGGTTCCATACAAATTTTAGGATTGTTTTTCCTATTTCTGTGAAAAATACCAGAAATTTATATGGATCCCATTGAATCTACAGATCAGTTTAGGAAGTATGAACATTTTAACAATATTAATTCTTCTGATCTCTGAGCACAAAATATCAGTACATGAATTAAATCTGGAAAGATGTTGATGGCATAGTTTTTAATCATCCAGAAGATGAGGAAAAAAAATGAAGTTGAGCAAACAAAAAAATTTGATTAACTGGATAGCAAACAAACAGTTCCCTTCCCTACAAAATGAAAGAAAAAAGGAAATCAAATTTTAGAAAAACATAAATAAGGTGACAGATATCAAGGATTAGATTTAGAATTATAAAATTAAAAATTATTTTAGAAATGAATAATAAAGTAATAAAGCAAAACAAATGAGTTACTAGAAAAAAAGATAATGTAATGCTTTAAGAGAAATGTTAAGTAAAAAATAAAATTTAAAAAAAATGAGTGAGATAAAATTATTTAAGAGAAAGTGACAAATATCAACTATAGGCAAGAAGATCCAACACATGAACTATAACACTTCACAAGGAATAAAAATAAACTAGAGAACAAAATACTACAAAGTATAGGTTCCTGGAATAACATTTATTTACCTCAGTTTCTACAGTCCTAGACAAGATGTCTTATGCTCAACAAAAAACTCAAAGCACACAAGAAAAAGCAAAACAAAAAAGACAACACACTCACAAAGGGCAAAACAATCACTAGAACTAGACTGAAACAGGACACAGATTTCGGAACAATCTGAGAGAGAATTTAAAATAACTGATTAATATGTTAAAGGTTCTATCATAAAAAGTGGACAACAATTAAGATCAGAGAAATAATAAAGTACAGAGAGATAAAAATTATAAAAGCCAATGGTACTGCTAGAAACATAAAACAAAGTAAGAGAAATGAATAATACCTTCCATTGCTTAGCAGACATGGCACAACTGCCATGAATATATGAACTCGGAGATAAGTCTAAAAATTATCCAAATGTAACATAAAGCAGAGAGATTTACTATTGAAAGAAAAAGTGCAACAGAATATCAAAAAGTTGAGTGACAATATTAAGCACTCTAACACATAAATAACTTGAATTTAAAAGAAGAGAGAAAAGTACAGGGCATCAAAAATATTTTCGTAAATATGAAATAAGAAGTTTCCATAATTAATACCAGAGACACCAGGGAGCAAAACAATGATTCTAAAATCTGACAACAGAAGGCAGGATAAATTCCAAAACAAAATAAAAACAAAACACTCAAGCATATCATATTCAAACTCCTGTAAACAAAACACAAAGAGACAATCTCAGAGGCATCTAGAGGAAAATATTACATTATATAAAAATGAACAAAGGTAAGAATTATATCCTGCTTTTTTCCTTCAGAATCTATACAAAAAAATAAATAACAACATTAAGTGTTGAAAGCAAATGTCAATTCAGAATTCTACATCCATTGAAAATTTATTTTAGTAAGAACTATTCTACTCATTCATCAAGATCTGTTACAATGTTAAATCATTTTTGAAGGTTTTTTTTTAAAGTATAATTTCTTTTTTACTGTCTCCCCAGGGGACAGTATTTCTTTAGTATTTAAGGACTTAGCTCCTTGCATGGGCTTTGGTGGAGGTCGTGGGGCAGCACCAGAAGGTCTAAATTGAGGTGGAGGTCTTCGGTTCTTCCGCACTTCCCGAGAATGATTCCTGACTACCTTGCTGTGAATGGCACAACTCACGCAGTAATGCAGATTCACATACAGCTTGGGAAGCACATAGGCATTGAAAACACTTGTTTCAGAAATGCCCTGACAGCTGCAGCCTCTACAATGTGCCGAACAACGAACTTCTTAATGGCCTTATCCTTGGGCACACTTCGGGCGGAGTTGGTGCTGTGAATAGGCTGCATGTGGCCGCGGCCCTTTCTGGCATGACCATTATTCCTTCTTTTCTTGGTCATCTTGAAAGCGAGAAGGTGAGAGAGCAAGTTTTTTAAAAACTAAAATTGTGCTACCCCATGCTGTAAGCATTCAGGTTTTAACCTGCACACCATATTTTCCAGTATATGATACCATTAATCATCTACTTGTTTAAGCCAAAAACTTGGAAGTATTCTTCTCATAGCCAATCAGTAGATCTCGCTATATCTTTCTCTGGAAAAACCTTCATATCATCTCATTTATTTTTCATCTGAACCATAAGTACCAAGTGAAAAACATGTGTGCTTTGGATTCCTACAGTGCCTTTCCAACTTGTCTCTTTGTATTCATTCATACCTTTCTCTGATAACTATGGGTCTAAAAGGTATCCATGATCAATTATTATTTTAAATGTAATGTCATTTATATCTCATCTATATTGGCTCATAGGAAAATTTTCCCTAATGACTAAAACTGTCTACATATTTATTTAAAACAAGAAAAATAATTTATATGCCTATTGAATATTAAGAGCAAATGTTTCATAGTGTATTGTGTTACTATTGCTCTACTATTACTATTGTTACTCTTGTATTTAACACAGTGTATTTAGTATAGCTTTTAATTTTAATATAGCCTTTAATTTGGATTTTAATTAAATACTAAATAAAATAAACTTTGAAAGCTTAGCTATAGTTGGTGCTTCTATAAGAGAAAACACTTTATAACTCCGCAATATTAATATTCCCTGTAAAAGAAAATTTGCTAGAAGAACTAATTTCTTTACAGTAGGTCTTAGATGCTGAAATAAAATAGGTGCAGTACCATTTTAATTTTCTCTTAAGAAGTCCTATATTTCAATATCTTGATAAATTGGTGTTTGAGATGCTCTATGAAATTTATAAAATGTAAAAAAATGATCACAGATCTAAGATAATGCATTAATTCTTTTTGGTATTGATTTGTTTTTTAACTTATTCTCTATTTACAGGTCTCTTAAGGGTTGGCAGGCATCATATTATATTTTTAAGCTGCAAAAACAGATAAGGCATGACTTATGTCCTCAGTTAGCTGAAATCATTATATTAAATTATTATATTGTTCATAATTGTAGTATTCAACATCTGATCTGGCTTTTGATATTTCCAAATTATAGTAAGACAGGATTCATTAATTATAAAAAATTAGATTTCTAGTATATTCTAGTATTTCTCCAATATATCAGAAAAATATCAGAAAAATAAAAGCATAACAAGCAACCAAAATTATCTAGCTCTATTTCAGAGGGGAGTGGAATATAAAACTATATTTGATTTAAAATTTTTTAAAATATGATGGATTTTAAACATATTATTTCTTCATTTTAATTCCCATGAATTATATGAGAAGGTAACAAAGGAGTTACTTTCAGGAAAAAAAGAGTGCAGTAACTGACAACAATCTTAGAACAATGTGTTCAAAATATTCTCATAAATTTGATCATGTAGAAGATAAAAGCAAAATTCTTTCAGCTATGCTGATAGCTAGCTCCACCTGATGCATTTTACCCACTGGGTTGTTATCACTTTTCATCACTTGTCTTCTTGTGTAAATTTCACAACACACTTTACTAAAAATCTTTACTTCTTAAACCTTTGTATATACTTGCTTACCTCTGCCCCAAACATTGCTAAGTCATGATTTCATGAGAAAATTGGATATTAAATCATGCATATGTGACTTACACATTCAGTAATGATCCACCCATGTGAAAAGACGTGTTTCCAGAGAAGAGACAGTGGAGAATCATCAATGAGAAGAAAAGAGAATCTTCTTCCAAGTCTTTTTAATTCTAAGTTTAAACAGGCATAGAGGAGCTTACAACTAATGACATCTTGGTCAACAGAACACATGCATTTTTTTTTAACATCTTGATTGGAGTATAATTGTTTTACATTGTTGTGTTAGTTGCTGCTATATAACAAAGCGAATCAGCTATATGTGTATATATATATATATATATATATATATATATATATATATATATATATACACATACACATATATCCCCATATCCCCTCCCTCTTGAATCTCTCTCCCACCCTCCCTATCCCACCCCTCCAGGTGGTCACAGAGCACCAAGCTGATTTCCCTGTGTTATGTGGCTGATTCCCACTAGCTATCTATTTTATTTAGTAGTGCATATATGTAAATGCCACTCTCTCACTTCATTCCAGCTTACCTTTCCCCCTCCCCGTGTCCTCAAGTGCATTCTCTACATCTGTGTCTTTATTCCTGCCCTGCCCCTAGGTTCTTCAGAAGCACTTTTTCTCTTTTTTTAGAGTCCATATATATGTGTTAGCATACAGCATTTGTTTTTCTCTTTCTGACTTATTTTACTCTGTGTGACAGACTCTAGGTCCATCCACCTCACTACAAATAAGTCAATTTCATTTCTTTTTATGGCTGAGTAATATTCCATTGTATATATGTGCCACATCTTCTTTACCCATTCATCTGTCAATGGACACTTAGGTTGCTTCCATGTCCTGGCTATTGTAAATAGTGCTGCAATGAACATTGTGGTACATTATTCTTTTTGGATTATGGTTTTCTCAGAGTATATATCCAGTAGTGGGATTGCTGGGTCATATGGTAGTTCTATTTTTAGTTTTCTAAGGCACATCCATACTGTTCTCCATAGTAGCTGTATCAATTTACATTCCCACCAACAGTGCAAGAGGGTTCCCTTTTCTCCACACCCTCTCCAGCATTTATTGTTTGTAGACTTTTTGATGATGGCCATTCTGACTGGTGTGAGGTGATACTTCATCATAGTTTTGATTTGCATTTCTCTAATGATTAGTGATGTTGAGCATCCTTTCATGTGTTTGTTGGCCATCTGTATATCTTCTTTGGAGAAGTGTCTATTTAGATCTTCTGCCCATTTTTGGATTGGGTTGTTTGTTTTTTTGATATTGAGCAGCTTGTATATTTTGGAGATTAATCGTTTGTCAGTTGCTTTGTTTGCAAATATTTTCTCCCATTCTGAGAGTTGTCTTTTCATCTTGTTTATAGTTTCCTTTGCTGTGCAAAAGCTTTTAAGTTTCATTAGGTCCCATTTGTTTATTTTTGTTTTTATTTCCACTTCTATAGGAGGTGGGTCAAAAAGGATCTTGCTGTGATTTATGTCAAAGAGTGTTCTGCCTATATTTTCTTCAAAGAGTTTTATAATGTCTGCTCTTATATTTAGGTTTTTATTACATTTGAGTTTATTTTTGTGTATGGTGTTAGGGAGTGTTCTAATTTCTGACTCTGATTTTAGATCTTAAATGCAAAATCTACAGGTCCACTCAAGTAGTAACAACTAAAAATACATGTGTTCAGCCACATGTAAAAGAACACATACATTTTTAGTTGTTACTACTTGAGGGGACCTGTAGACTTTGCATCTAAGATCTAAAATCAGAGTCATGACTATTCTATTCATTAATTTGAAAGGACAGAATAAAGAAAAATGTCACTAATGAATACGCTTCCAGCAATTCAGAAGATATCACAACCTAAACTTTTTTGTAAACTACAAAGTTGACAACTAGAAATAAGCTCATTAGGAGAAAAGCTCAAGAAGTGAAAACTTGTATAATTCAATTCCAAGTTAAAGTTTGAGAAAAGCTAACTAGCCAGAAATACACAGTAAATACCATACATGCAATATATGTAACTGAGTCTTCTAAACAAAGTCATATACAATACAAAATGTGTTGCAAAGTGTGCAAAGTTATCAATTTCCCCCAAAGACAGAAGAGCATGTTTTGAGAAATGATACTTCAATAGCTGTAAAGATGTTTGCAAACAGGTCAGTGGAAACATTTCTAAGAACAGAAAATTTCAGGCTTGGGATATTTTAGTATATTTTGTACACAGAGTGGAGATGACTCTGATGCTTTTAGAGCTTGTCTTGTCACTGCTCCAACCAGGTTGAAATGTTTCTTTGCACATTTCTTCCCATTCTTTATCTATGGTAACTTTTTTTTTTTCTGGGAAGAGCTGATAGACTATGGAACAGTAATGAGCCATAGGCAAATCTCCAAGTCAGCCCTACTTCTAAACATAACCTATGATGACCACTCTCCCCAATGTGTTGAACAGTACCTCCATCAATCCAACATTAAACACACCAGGAGTCAAACAAGAAGACTGAAGTGAAGACAAGGAATAGAGAGTACTAAGCAGAAGTCTTGAGGTAATAGAAGCAAAGAGAAAGCCAATTTCAATTTCTTGTAAAGAAAAATAAAGAATTAGAAAAAATCAGGATAAATATTAAATCAAGACTACTACCTATTGAGATGATAGCTATTAAATTGTACATACATACATAAAATTTGACATGAAATTGCTACTTTCTCTAGAACGATTCCTTATTCTATAAAATCTAGTTCTGATATTTTTGAGGAAGATAAATTGTGTACACTTTTAACACAGTTATATTTTGATAACATATTAATACTATAAATAGAATACAACTTATATGAAAATAAATTTGATTTAACCACCTAATTAGCATTTATGCTAAAAGACATGCAATAAAAATGATTCTTATAATAAATATAAAATGATTTATTAATTATGTCCTCCACCATGATATTGGCTAATCAGCAGAAGGCCTGACAGGGGCAACAATATTTAAATTCAAACGTCTTTGATAGTGGTTAACTAGCAGTCAGATGCACAGATCACTTGACATACATTTTTCAACTTTAATGTTATAAAGATTAATCTGTCAAGATAGGAAGAGAAAACACATCTTATTTAATAGTTTCTTAGCTTGATTTACAACTTTGAAATTGTGAGATGCAGTACAAACACTTCCATTTGTTCTCCTTTCCTAAGTCCCACAGAGGTTAGGGGTGAGTATATATCTGAAGTGAAATTGATTTAGAGGTATAGAAAACATATTTCTATGTTTAAGTGTAGAAACTCATGGTTCCATTAACATAGTTACATTATGTAAACAATAAATGGTTTTGCTATGTAAATTTGCATGCAATTCTAATACATTTATTCTCATTTAAAATGCTTAATGATATTAGATTGGTTTGATTTTCCAAATATAAAGATAAAAACATTTTCAATGCAAATGTATCCCCATGATTACTGTAGGTAAACATGTAGAATGTAATTCTTTTTAAAAATATCTTCTTTTGTCTTTGTGCAGTAGATACTGATAAGAACAACATATTTTTCAGTTGTTTTTAACATTAAAATCATAAAGCATTATAATAAAATGAGAGCCTATCATTCATGACTATGGTTACAGAAGGAAAATTCTGTAATTACATCCGTATCAATTAATATGTTCATCGGTTTTTGTATATGGAACACAGCACCCTATTAGGTCTTAGAAGGATGCAAGACAAATAAGTAGGTGTTCCTCACATTAAAGATCTATTGTGAATAAAGTAAGATTTGAGTTAATCCTTGAGTCATCAGTTAAAATTCATAAATAAATACTACAAATAAACTGGAATTGGCAGTAACAATTCCTCCCATGATTATTTTGGGACAGTTGTTGATACTAATTAATTCTGACAAGAAATAAAACAAAATTCATCACTTTATTTTCCTCTAAGGTACATCATTATCAATGAGAAGAAACTTACAAATTACATAATAGATCGCAGATAACTTTTTTCGTTCTTACAGATTGGGAATTGCTAATGAGAACAGTTAACTGCAGAAGTTACTGGGTAGAATTTTAAGAGATTTTTTCATGAATATTTGCAAATAATAAAAATTAGCATAAACCAATCTGAAATTTATAATCACAGCAAATGATGACTGACTATATACACATAGTATATATAGTCATTATATACATTGCAAAGTAGCAATTCAAAATGAACTGGTATTCATGGGTTTTACATACCTCTGTGTCAGGATGATTTATTTTCCAAAGAATAATGATACAGATATGTTCTAAATTCAAAATGCTTCTTCTTCACTACTAACTGAATTAGAATGAGTGGGATATAAAAACAAATAGATTCAGATTGAAAATTTCAAACTAGACAAATAAATCACATTTGGTTTTGGACAAAGGAATTCAGAGAAAGATGGTAAACAACAGAAACATGATCAGTGGCTCATGTCATTGGACATGGTGACAGGAGAAAGAAACAAAATGCTAGGCTCTTAAAATATTTCATTTGCATTGAGGAGTAAAAGAGTGTCCTGCGAGAATATGTGGTCTGTTCATGTGGATCTCCTTGTTATGAAAAGACATCCTAGAGCTTTTGCTCCAGCAATATCCAATGAATTACTAATCCTGCAAGTACTGTGTGTCATCTTACTCATTATCAAGTCTATCTTGATTAAAGGAAATCTCAGGGATCATATAATTTTCACACAGAGTGGTTAACTTCTTTTGCAGGGAAGAAAGTCAATTTATAGGAGCTGTGACAGACTTATGAATAAATCACCTGTTCTAGGCCATGCATATTACTCGGAGCCTTGGGTACTTTTCCAAAGTCATATCAACATTGGATTTGTTAAGTATGGATAACATCAACAATTGAGAACATTGTGGTTTTCCTCTCATGTTCTGTTTGAACACATTAATCACTGCAGGAATTATCCCTATTTCCAGTTGTCAATTTAATGAAGTTGTACAACAACTATCTACTACATGTTGGTGGTGGTGGTTGTCATGACGTGGTCTTTTGATTTGAACTGTTACTTTGGATGTCACTGTATTCTTTCATTACTTGATGAATATTCTAGACTTTTCAAGCTTCATAGACAGCACATGATTCCCTCCCCACTGCTACCTTGCAACGTATAGAAAAGTTGGTCATAGAACACAGACTGAGGGCATAAACACTAACTGCTACTACATGGAAATAAATATATTTATTATTTGTAAAGGCATGCATATATATCAAAAGGTTGATTTGTCATTTTTAATGTTTGCTTGTTCTCAAATCATAAATTTCACCTCACAATTGTACATCAAATTTTACTGGCAAATGAAAACATTCTTCTCTTAAAGACATGGGAAATAGTCATGTCCTATTTTTTTCTGATTGTTTTTGGCATTGCAGACTTTGTGCTGACACTTTTATTTGGATATTCACATTTTCCACACATACCAATTGTTCAAAACAGTTGTTTGAAACAATTGTTCAAAATCACCACGTTTACCTAATTGGTAACAGGACTCTCATTTCAGAACTGTGGACATTTGAAAAAGAGAAGATTAAAAGATTATATTAACCCTAAGTGCACAAAAGTTACGCACTTAGGGTTATGTATGACTCAAATCCCTCCCATCAACATAACACCAGAATCCGGAATATGATTGTCATGGTGTGTGTGTGTGTGTGTGTGTGTGTGTGTGTGTGGGTGATGGTTTTCTGCCTCTAGGATATGAGCTCTAGACTGTCTTGTGAGATCTCACCTGATTCTACTCTTTTGGGATGCTTAACCTGAAATTTCGGTAACAAGGTTTTGCTTTTGTGTTTTCAAATTGCATCCAGTATTAATAAGATTCTTTGCATTTTGAGGTTCAGAAACGCTTTGGACCAGCAAATCCTACATATACACATGCACTGTGTATATATTCAAAGCATCACAAGACTTCGTTAAGGTCAAGAATGGAGTTCTCTATTGGTTCCATGTATTCTCAGTTAATAAAAGAGGAAAAATTATCACTGCAATGTCCATTTATTAATTACAGACAGGCAGATTACCATAGTTCTAATCCTATCTATTTGGGGCAGTAAATAGGAAGCCTTCTGAATTAGAGAAGACTTAACCACAGGCCATTTTCTAAATAGAAAATCAAATAGAATTTACCAGTTTCATTTAAAATAAAATTATTACCAGTATGTAGCTTAAATGATCATCCAAGTTATCAAAGTACTTGGAGCCTAGACTATAGTGTGAAGTGGAAACTAAAAGACATGAATCACTGATTAATTCTTCCAAGGCTTAGCATTATTTTCTGCATTGTCAAGGATTATACTGAGGGTTTCTAAGCAAGACAAAGGCAGAGTTTGGCTCTAGTTTCATATACCAATCAACAGAATCAAGAATGGGAAAGGGAAGTTGTGTATCAGTCAGTTGCCAACAGCACTTCAATTGTTTGAAGGTAAAATATAAGAATTTAAGAGGTGTTTCTTCATTTCAGTCACAGGGTGTTAACCATGAGGAAATCATTAATCATCTTCTAATTCTCTTATGGATAAAATAAATGCCAGAGATTTATTTCTTCAATAGATTAGTTTCCCTTTTAAGAAACAAAAACCTCCTCTTAAACAAATGGTTTGTCTGTGGAAGTCAGTGATTAGAGCTTGGAGTGTGAGTTTGTTTTTTAGTTTTCTTTTTTTTAACATATATACGTTCTTTTTCTTATTCTTTTCCATTATGATTTATTGCAGGAGATTGGATATAGTTCCCTGTGCTATACAGTATGGCTTTGTTGTTTATCCATTCTAAATGTAATAGTTTGCATCGACCAACCTCAAACTCCCAGTCCATCCCTCCTCCCCTCCCCTTGGCAACCACAAGTCTCTTCTCTATGTCTGTGAGTCTGTTTCTGTTTTATAGATAGGTTCATTTGTGCCATATTTTAGATTCCACATATAAGTGATATCATATGGTATTTATCTTTCTTTTTCTGACTTACTTCACTTAGTGTGATAATCTCTAGTTGCATCCATGTTGCTTCAAATGGCCTTATTCTGTTCTTTTTTATGACTGAGTAGTATTACCATATGAGCCAGCAATCACACTCCTGGTCATATACCTGGACAAAACTATAATTCAAAAAGATATATGCACCCTTATGCTCATAGTAGCTCTATTTACAATAGCCAAAACATGGAAACAACCTAAAGTCCATCGACAGATGAATGGATGAAGAAGTTGTGGTACATATATACAATGTTTGTTTTTAATCAACATGAATAAAGGGAAATAGAATGAAGCAACACGTTACAATGCAGGACCCGGAAACCCTCTGCCAACCACGAAGGATACTCTGGATTAAAATTGCCCTTCATCTTTGTTTCACATCAGACCAAATTGGCCAAGCTTTTTATAACCTTGGGAAAGGTGGCTTTACATCTGGGGCTGGCCCTGAAGGAACTGACAGCAGGAGGAAGTCCATTGACTGCACTCCCTGAAGGATGACATAAAGCCCTTCCTTGAAGAGAGAACTACATGGGATGACTTCCTGTCTACTACACCAAGGGAAGATCAAGCTGTACTCATAATACCCTAAACCTGGGAACATTTAAATTCTGATCATTATTGGAATAAACAAATATAATGCAGTATATACATATGATGCAACATTATATAACATTTATGCAAGAACGAATGTATTTATGCAAAAACATAGGTACATTTTACAAACATATTAATTAGAAAACACGAGACAAAAGAATGTCTATGATTCCATTAATATAAAATTCAAAATCAAGCAAAACATACCTATGATGCCACAGTAAGAATAGTGGGACATTGTGTAAGCTCTTCTCCCTTTAAAAAATAGGTCAGACAGGTCTACGACCACTTCTCTTTCATCCAGACTGCACTTAATTATAACCAGCACCCAGTGCTCAATTTATCTCCCTGATTACTTACTTATACCAGTGCTCAATTTATATCACCAGTTTGGTTTTGGAGAAACTGAGAAAGGTGGATAAATTAGAAAAAATGTTAACGATTATTTTATAGTTAACTCTTGCTTTTATTCAGTTTTTTACTACACCAAATTTCCTTTAGGAGAAATAATAAAAATTAAGATTCATGAAGAAACAGGAAATAACCTTTTGGCATAGTCCTATTCAGTGACATTTAATGAACTGTTGTTGAATACCTATCCAATATCAAAACAGTGCCATTTAATAAGGTTGATAATTAATCACACATGATTTTTACCACCCAAACAATTTTCATTATAATGGATGATACAGAGAATTTCAATTCAGTTTAATAAATCTTAGTATGGTAGAATGTACATGGTCTTCAATTAGCATATTAAAGATAAATTAGTTAAGCCTGGTGACGTGGCAGTTCATCAGTGACACCTAAACTGTGACAATTGAACTTAAATGGGAAGACAAATTTAAAAAAAAATAGATTTTAATACTCAAAATCATTCTACATTATTGTGGGAGGTATACATGACAGAAACTGAGTTATTTAATTAACATGAAAGTTTAGGAATAAGAATGTCATTTAAAGTACTTTTTCTACCAGGTTGAGCATTCAAAATTAAAATTGCATTTGGGAAGGTGAGAATAAATTGGGTACAGAAGAAAGGGAAAGAAAAAAGATTATTGCTATGAGGAATTCATCATTTCTCATGAGGAAATGTGCCTTTCACACAAGTAATCTTGTTGCCACACTGCAGTGATTCACCTGACAATAGTGAATCATTATCTTTTATTTTTCCTCTATCTCCAGAGATTATGCACATTATTGAGACTAACATTGTATATACTCAAATGGAAACAAAAATCTAATTAGAATAATCCAATGCATAGACTGCTTTAATGAGAAATACAATATTTATTCAAACTTCTTGTCCTCGTTCAAATATTTCAGATAAAATTTCTAAGACTTTCACCTCCCCTTATGATTCTCTTTGACTCTGTAGAAAGTGACAGTGTAAAAAAGTTCTCAAACAGCAAAACTGAATCTGTCTTATGTGTTTGATTTTTTTTACAAGTGTGCCACACTTTTTTAAAAACTGATCCCCAAATTCATTTTGATGAAACTACTCACATGTAAAGTTTTGTAAGTGATAAAACACTCATAAAATTTTGAAACAATGAAATATTGGTCATAAATAAAATGGAAATCATTGCTCTACTTTGTACATAATTCATTTTATTGTGGAGCAAAATATGTGCAAATCAAATTATGTTAACATAATGTAAAAATGCAGAGTTCGAGATGATCTGGCTTTTTTGATGAATGCAGATGAAATCTGAAGCACATTCAATCAAATCCTATAGCTTCTTAAACACAAAAAAAAATTTAAATATTTACTGTTTGGTGGCTGTTAATAACTTTTTTAATTTGTTGTTTTTATTTGTTTGTTCATTTTTTGTTGCTATTATGATAAATCGTACTATTCCTCTTTCTCCACCTGAGGCTCTTGACTAAAAGAAACAATGCCCAAAAGAAACAGTATTCAGAGAGACCTTCAAGATGGCAGAGGAGTAAGACATGGATATCACCTTCCTACCCACAACTACATCAAAAATACATCTACATGTGGAACAACTCCTACAGAACACCTACTGAACCCTGGCAGAAGACCTCAGACTTCCCAAAAGGTAAGAAAATCTCCATGTACCTGGGTAGGGAAAAAGAAAAATGAAAAAACAAAGACAAAAGAATAGGGATGGAACCAGCACCTCTGGGAGGGAGCTGTGAAGGAGGAAAAGTTTCCAGGAAGCCCCTTCACTGCTGGGGACAGGGGTTGGGCAGGAGGGAAGCTTCAGAGCCATGAAGAGACCACAGC
The DNA here is from genome assembly GCF_951394435.1 of Stenella coeruleoalba. Classification (NCBI taxonomy): domain Eukaryota; kingdom Metazoa; phylum Chordata; class Mammalia; order Artiodactyla; family Delphinidae; genus Stenella; species Stenella coeruleoalba. Next base: position 10,747,291 of record NC_137148.1, on the reverse strand, counting down.
AAGAGAGGTGCAGAGTACAATGTGGAGAGATTTCTGCACAGAGGATCAGTACCGACCAGCACTCACCTGCCCAAGAGGATTGTCTGCTCACCCACCAGGATTGGTAGGGCCTGGGAGCTGAGGCTTGGGCTTCAGAGATCAGATCCCAGGGAGAGGACTGGGGTTGGCTGTGTGAACACAGCCTGAAGAGGGCTAGTGTGCCACAGCTAGCCAGGAGGGAGTCCAGGAAAAAGTCAGAACCTGACAGACAGGCAAGAGACCATTGTTTCGGGGTGCACAAGGAGAGGGAAATTCTCCCTCCACATGCCGACAGAAAGCAGAGCACTGGCTAAGTGAGTTCCAGAGACATGTGCAAGCCACAGCTATCAGCTCAGACCACATAGACGGGCATGAACCGCTAATGCTGCCACTGCTGCCACCAAGAATCCTGTGTGCAAGCACACATCACTATCCACACCTCCCCTTCCAGAAGTCTGTGCAGCGTGCCACTGCCAGGGTCCTATGATCCAGTGACATCTTCCCCAGGAGAACACATGATGCACCTAAGGCTGTTGCAATGTCACACTGGCCACTGCCACCACAAGTTCATGCCACATTCCAATTATGACTACCATACAATTCCCTCTCCCTGGCCTGAGTGAGCAAGAAAGCCCTAATAATCAGGTACTTTAACCCACTCCTGTCTGGGTAAGAACAGATGCCTGAAGACAGCCTACACACAGAGGCAGGGCCAAAACCAAAGCTGAACCTCAGGAGCTGTGCAAACAAAGAAGAGAAAGGGAAATTTCTCCCAGCAGCCTCAGGAGCAGTGGATTAAATCTCCACAATCAACTTGATGTACCCTGAATCTGTAGAATACTTGAATAGACAATGAACGATCCCAAAAGGGAGGTGGTGGACTTTGGGAGCAACTGTAGACATGGGTTTTGTTTTATGCATCTGATTTGTTTTTGTTTCATGTATATCTTAGTTTAGTTTTTAGTGCTTGTTATTATTGGTGGATTTGTTTATGGACTTGGTTGCTTTATTCCTTTTTATTTATTTGTTTTTAATTATTTATTTATTTTCTAGATTTTTAAATATTTTTTTATTTTTTAAACTTTTTACTTTTCTTTTTCCTTTTTTCTCTTTTTGTGAGTGTGTACATGTATGTTTCTTTGTATGATTTTATCTGTTCAGATTTACTTTTACCATTTGTCCTCGGGTTCTGTCTGTTAATTTGGTTGTTGTTGTTTGTTTGTTTTTTATGAGTGAGTGTGTGAAAGTTTCTTTTTGTTATTTTGTGTGTTTAGTTTCGCTTTTACCATTTGGTTTGGGGGTCTATCTGTCCTTTTTTTTCTTCTTCTTTCTTTAAGTCTGAGCCATGTGGCTGGCAGGGTCTTGATGTTCCTGCCGGGTGTCAAGCCTGAGCCTCCAAGGTTGGAGATCCAAATCCAGGACATTGGACCACCATAGGCCTCTCAGCCCCATGTAATATAAATCAGTGAGAGGTCTCCCAGAGATCTATGTCTCAAAGCTAAGATCTAGGTCTGCCCAACGACCAGCAAGCTCCAGTGCTGGATGCCCCATGTCAAACAACTAGCAAGACAGGAACACAACCTCCCCCATTAGCAGAGAGGCTGCCTAAAATAATAATAAGCTCACAGACACTCCAAAACACACCAACAGACACAGCCCTGCCTACCAGAAGGACAAGATCCAACCATACCCACCAGAACATAGAAACCAGTCCTCTCCATCAGGAAGCTTACACAAGTCACTGAACCAACCTCACTCATGGGGCCAGACACCAAAAATAATGGGAATTATGAAAGTGCAGTCTGCAAAAAAGGAGACCCCAAACACAGTAAGTTAAACAAATGAAAAGACAAAGGGATATGCAGCAGATGAAGGAGCAAGGTAAAAACCCACCAGACCAAACAAATGAAGAGGAACTAAGCAGTCTACCTGAAAAAGAATTCAGAGTAATGATAGTAAAGATGATCCAAGATCTCAGAAATAGAATGGAGAAAATACAAGAAATGTTTAACAAGGACCTAGAAGAACTAAAGAGCAAACAAACAATGATGAAAAATACAATAAATGAAATTTAAAATACTCTAGATGGAATCAATAGCAGAGTAACTGAGGCAGAAGAATGGATAAGTGACCTGGAAGATAAAATAGTGGAAGTAACTGCCATAGAGCAGAATAAAGAAAAAAGAATGAAAAGAACTGAGGACAGTCTCAGAGACTTGAAGGACAACATTAAATGTACCAACATTCGAATTATAGGGGTTACAGAAGAAGAAGAGAAAAAGAAAGGGTCTGAGAAAATATTTGAAGAGATTATAGTTGAAAACTTCCTTAATATGGGAAAGGAAAGAGTCAATAAAGTCCAGGGAGAACAGAGAGTCCCATTCAGGATAAATCCAAGGAGAAACATGCCAAGACACTTATTAATCAAACTATTAAAAATTAAATACAAAGAAAAATGCACCAAGGGAAAAGGAACAAATCACATACAAGGGAATCCCCATAAGGTTAAGAGCTGATCTTTTAGCAGAAACTCTGCAAGCCAGAAGGGAGTGGCAGGACATATTTAAAGTGATGAAAAGGAAAACCTTACAACCAAGATTACTCTACCCAGCAAGGATCTCATTCAGATTTGACTGAGAAATTAAAACCTTAACAGTCAAGCAAAAACTAACAGAATTCAACACTAACAAACCAGCTCTACAACAATTGCTGAAGGAACTTCTCTATGCAGGAAACACAAGAGAAGGAAAAGACCTATAAAAACAAACCCAAAACAATTAAGAAAATGGTAATAGAAATATACATATTGATAATAACCCAGAATGTAAATGGATTAAATGTCCCAACCAAAAGACACAGACTGGCTGAATGGATTCAAAAACAAGATCTGTATATATGCTGTCTACACAAGACCCACTTCAGACCTAGGGACACATACAGACTGAAAGTGAGGGGATGGAAAAAGCCTATCCATGCAAGTGGAAATCAAAAGAAAGTTGGAGTAACAACACTCATATCAGAACAAATAGACTTTAAAATAAAGACTGTTACAAGAGACAAGGAAGGACACTACATAATGAGCAAGGGATCAATCCAAGAAAAAAATATAACAATTGTAAACAGTTATGCACCCAACATAGGAGCACCTCAATACATAAGGCAAATGTTAACAGCCATAAAAGGGGAAAGTGACAGTAACACAGTAATAGTAGGGGACTTTAACACTCCACTTTCACTAATGGACATATCATCTAAAATGAAAATAAACAAGGAAACACAAGCTTTAAATGACACATTAGACTGGATGGACTTAATTGATATTTATAGAACATTCCACCCAAAACAACAGAACACACATTCTTCTCAGAACTCATGGAAATTCCCCAGGATAGATCATATCTTAGGTCACAAATCAAGCCTCAGTAAATTTAAGAAAATAGAAATCATATCAAATATCTTTTCTGACCACAAGACTATGAAGTTAGATATCAATCGCAGAAAAAAAAAACTGTAAATAATACAAACACATGGAGGCTAAAAAATATGCTATGAAATAAGCAAGAGATCACTGAAGAAATCAAAAATTACCTAGAAACAAATGACAATGAAAACATGATGACCCAAAACCTATGGGATGCAGCCAAAGCAGTTCTAAGAGGGAAGTTTATAGCAATACAGTCCTACTTCAAGAAACAAGAAAAATCTCAAATAAACAACCTAACCTTAAATCTAAAGCAATTAGAGAAAGAAGAATTAAAAAAATAAAAACCCAAAATTAGCAAAAGGAAAGAAATCATAAAGATCAGATCAGAAATAAATGAAAAAGAAATGAAGGAAAAGGGCTTCCCTAGTGGCGCAGTGGTTGAGAGTCTGCCTGCTAATGCAGGGGACACGGGTTCATGCCCCAGTCTGGGAAGATCCCACATGCCGAGGAGCAGCTGCACCCGTGAGCCATGGCCACTGAGCCTGCGTGTCTGGAGCCTGTTGCTCCACAACGGGAGAGGCCACAACAGTGAGAGGCCCATGTACCGCAAAAAAAAACAAACAAACATTGAATTATACACTTCAAATGGGCGAATTGTGTGGTATGTGAGCAATATCTCAATAAAGCTATTATTTTTTAAAAAGGGGTCATTATCAAGATTTGACTGTACATAAGTTTAAAGAATCGTATTTAACAGCTCCATGATTCACTGAGATACATTATTGAACAGAATTTCAATGAAAAAATACCCCACTACCGGGAACATATAATTTTACCCTCCATTACTGTTAATAGAAGAAAAACAGCATCTATTTTTAAAGTCCTGCAAGTATACATATTCCTCTAAACATTATTTGCAAAAGCCACCAGTATTTTTTGATATCTTTCAAAAGGAAACCCACAGCTTTAAATATAATATTCCATTTCTTCATTCTTGCTCCAAAAACCAAATAAAAAGAAGAATCACAAGAATAGGTCATGGAATAAAACAATAATGTAGAAGAAAAACAGCATCTCTTTTTAAAGCCCTGCAAGTATACATATTCCTCTAAACATTATTTGCAAAAGCCACCAGTATTTTTTGATATCTTTCAAAAGGAAACCCACAGCTTTAAATATAATATGCCATTTCTTCATTCTTGCTCCAAAAACCAAAATAAAAAGAAGAATCACAAGAATAGGTCATGGAATAAAACAATAATGTCCTCAAACAAGATGATTCAAGAGTGCTTAATACAGCAACCTATTTGAAGATGAGTAATCCCAGTAAAGACAGAGGCAAAGGCTGGTGAAGCACCCAGAGTCTAACAAGAGTGAGAAAAGCTTCCAACATCTTAGACTTCTAGTGGTAGGTGTAGAAAGTAAGGCTCTGTAATACTTTGCAATGAAAAAAAAAAATGAAAAGAAAACGTTTTGAATCTGACATGGAGGGAGTGGCTAAGATAAAATGGATAAAATGTTCATGAGCAGAGGGTCAAAAAACCAAAATTCCACATGTTGAATGTGACTTCAATATGTGGTCTCATGTAAACTCTGACGAAAAAATCCAGCTGCACTTTGGGTCCCCATGATAAGAATTTGTGACAGATCAAGGACTGAAGTTTTCCAGAATAACAATTTTCATTAGACGAGCTACAATAATGACGACATGTGAAGTTCTGTGGTTTGTAAACACAAATCCACACGCACACACCAGTTTTGTCCAAGTCTCCGAGTGTATCAATAAACGCAAAATTAATCTAGGCCCTTGGATGGTAAATTTTTTAAAAACTATGAATTCACAAAATTAATTATCCAATGTCCATATGAAGTAGCATTTAACTTTCCATTTACTTTGCCCAATATCGTTCAGTCCCCTATCTTCTTCTCAGAAGAATATTAGCAAGAACTATTTCTACTATGCAAAGTAATAATAGAACACAGTAACAACATTTGGATAACTTGCAGTCGAGCAGGAGAAACATCTCTATAATTTAGATGTTTTAACTTAATATGCAACATTTGAGACCACTAAAAATTATTATAATATTTTACATCAAAGTACCCAATATTTGGAAACCAAAAGACATTGAATTTTTTAGATAATTCCTAATTGTCACAAGCACACACACACAACATTCTTATAAGATTAGAAGCGTATAGAGATTTGTTGCTGGTGGTGTGGGATTTCTTTAAGAACTAATAATTGCAGAGCTATCCATAAAATTATTTGAGAGATCATTTCTGATGGTTGGACTTTATCAACTCAATATTACTCCTTGTTAAAAGTAAGTTTATATGACTCATGAATATTGATTTTGTAGTAATTTAAGTAGGAAATTTATATTTATGATTCTAGCTTCAAAAGCAGCATTAGGAAATTTTAATATTCTACAGATAATTATTAAAACCTGGTCTGTAAGGAATACTTGTTTGAATTTAGTAGACTGGTTTGAAGTATAAATATGTAAGCAATAACTTCACTATTAAATAAAATAAAAAAGAAGCAGATTAACTTATATTTATAATTTCAAATAATAAGAAAGTATGGTTTTCTCTTGCATGTAAACTACACCCCCAATAATCATCATCACCATTGCATCTGAGTTAACAGATTCATAAGGGTATGGATTTCAGAACTTGAGGCTATGAAGTAATTATCTTTTATATAAGTGTAGTTTAAGTTACTGGACAATCAGACATGGCATATGTGGCAATTTCTTAATAAAAGTAAAAGTGAAAAAATTATGGTGTCCTATATATGGCCTGATCTACTCATACATGCTGTACTTTAAAATAGCTTAAGAGCAATTCAAAGGCAGGAGTTGCTATCTTCAACAAAATGTCAGATGAATCAAGAGTAAGTTAGGGCTTCCCTAGTGGCACAGTGGTTGAGAGTTCGCCTGCCAATGCAGGGGACATGGGTTCGTGCCCCGGTCCGGGAAGATCCCACATGTCAAGTAGCGGTTGAGCCCCTGAGCCATGGCCGATGAGCCTGCGCGTTCAGAGCCTGTGCTCTGCAACGGGAGAGGCCACAACAGTGAAAGGCCCGCATACCGCAAAAAAAAAAAAAAAAAAAAAAAAGAGAGAGAGAGAAAGCTAATAGAGAGGAAATAATATCAATAAAATCAAATTGAAAGAGAAAATACACATCTCTGACTATGAAAATAGAGGAGACATCATATACATTTTATGCAATGAAAATATTACTGTTACCAATACATATTAGCTCATATATTAATATATAATACTGTAATAGATACTGGTCACCATTCAGAGAAGGGAAAATGGTTGAAGTAACTTACCCATGTCCTGGTAGCTCAGTGACAGAGACAGGAATTGAAATCAGAGAGAAGAGCAGCAGCAATAATAAAGCAGTCTGGATATAGCCACCAGTGAGTACCAAGCTGTCCCCAAAGAAAGAACTGTCATCAATGCCCTTATGTAATGATAAACTGTAACTTGTTAAATGAAAACATGCATAGTTTAATCTTTCAAATTAGAAGGTTCTCTTTAAATCAGGGAAGACATAACTGCCCTCCTTAAATTTCTCATATGATCCAACAATCCACATCTTAATGGCTGAAATGTGTTGAAAGTCTTAGCAATACTGAGAACCAGGACTCTTGATTGAGATAATTGTCTATTGCATTATCTAATACAGCATTGAAATATCCTATGGTCTTTGAGATTTTCAAATAACATCTTAATAATAAATATTCAATTGAAATAAAACTATTTCATATTGAAGTTTTACTTTATATGTTGACTAAGACACAGGTGTTTGTTGGACTTCTAAGAAATTTCAACAATCTACTTTAAATTCATAATTAAACTATGACATTCAAATATAGACTAGAGCACAGAAATTTAAACAGAAATTGTGTACTTAAATATCATAAAAGTATCAGCTACCTGTTAAATATTTTTATATAAATCTTCAATTACAAGAAACATACTTCTAGTTGGCATTATTAAAAGTGTTAGTGTGCCCTTTACATTCAACTGGATATAATAGGTATATGAATAATTGAAATATTATCTACTATCTAAATGAATGTTAAAGTATTATGGTATCTCAAGATCATATCAAAATAGTTTTGAGGAGAAACTATCATTAATATTTAAGTGGTTTCTCTTATATATTATGACAAAACAAAACCAAAGAAATGAAATTAGCATCTATGTGTATTTTTCATTTCCAATCTAAAAGGTGACCCTGTAGATTTACTGATGTATGCTATTACATATTAACTTCTTTTCAATAATTTCTTTCTTAATACTAATAGCTGGAATGACTTGACAAAACTTAAGGATTATATGACCTTCAGTTTTAAATAATTTAACACTCATCTGGAAATTCTTTGCTGGATATCCCTTTGCCATATGTATGTTTACTCCACATACTGAATTTATTATGAGAGTGGAATTTGGTAGTCATTGAATCAGTAAAATGACTAATTGGGTTTTCTCTAAAAGAATTTATATTATTAAAGTTCAATATTTGCCACTAAATACTGGTTTGTTTAAACTAATTGTAATAATAGTATAGTCATATATTGCAAAATTTTAATTCCACTATTTGTCAAGTAAGCAAGCTAGATTATATTAACAGGTAGAGCCTAAAACAGTATTATTTCAAAATTTTGTCTCATGTTCTGAGATCACAATCCACTTTTATACTACAGGGTCTAAAAACCTTGGTCTTTTCCCCTTGGTCTATGTTTCAACTTGAATCATCACAGATTGTCATTAGCTTATATCATAAGTACCTTCAGAGATATTTTATTATCCAGTTTTTCTGATATGATGAAATTAAGAATACATTTTACACACCCTGTTTTATTGTTTTACTTTATAGTCACAATTTTCCTAATTGCTGCTTTTATCAGTTTCTTTATAAGGCCACTCATTTATATGTAATTCATTGATATGAACTTTTAAAAAATACCCTGGTGTAGTGTAAGCCCTGATACTTGGTTTTCCTTTTTTGTAATGCAAATGCCGATTTAAGCTTTGATTGTGGAGGCATCCACTTCAAGAAGGCAGGATGGTTATCTAGAATAAATACATTTGCAGCCAATAGAATAGATTAAAAAAATAGGCCACCTCAGCCACCAGAACCCCTGCCCCACCCTACCCACATAACCATCCTGCCGGGTTCTTTTGTTGTACGGATTTTGGCTGATTTGGGTAACTGACAATTTGGGCCTCTTGGTTTTTTGTTCTTCTGTTTCTGTTTTTGTTTTTCTCTTCCCACATTTTAAATTCCCATACTTTTTTTAAAATTTTTTAATTATATTTCTTTTTTTTTATACAGCAGGTTCTTATTAGTCATCAGCTTTATACACATACATCAGTGTATACACAGCCATACTTACGTTTTAAATTCACCAACAAAGGGTGGTTGTGAAACCCTAGGGCCCCACCCTCAACCCCAATAAAAGCAGAAGGGAACCTCAAGCCCACTCTCTAAGTCTCCCTCAAACACTTGTAAAGCAAAAATCGTTGCCTTCTGGTCCAGTTCTACAAGGAGCAAGCCATTAGCCACTGCCCTCATCCAGGAACAGGGTGCCTGAAGGGAATTCAGGATGGAGAAAAACAGCAAGTATTCTATGCTTTGGATATACTGGCCCCTAGATAGTTAAGATGCTCATATAAGGACAAATTTCAATGAACCCAGATTCTTTCATCTTCCTATTCAATGAAAAGCATTAAAATCATTAACTTGAAATGTCTTTTCTTTGTGATGAGCGGTAATCTTTTTATGCTCTCTACATGTTTTTCCCAGCAAAAACAAAAACAAATTTCATGTGTATCCTGCTCCTTTTCAACCTTAGAAGCAGTTTCTCACAGCAATCTGAGAGGCTGGCTCCTGGGCTATAGTCTTCCGTAAGGCCCCGGAATAAAATTAACTCATGACTTTTAAGTTGTATGTTTTTCTTTCAGTCGACCCTCTCTGCCCGTGACTACACAGTATGACCCCAGATGTGCCACGTCATTTTCAGGACCTGTAAGTAATAAGCTTCGTCTCTTTCAAAGTTTCCTAGTGGTTATTTCTGAGGGCATCCTGCAATTGTAACAAGAACTACAAGAGCCGATCCAGTCACAACGTTGATTATCGATAGGCTAAGACAGGCAAAAAGACCCAGTAAAGTATTTATCAACCTATTTGAATTTGTTAGGGGTCATTTGATTGCCAAGAACAGAAATTCAACATTAACTCAGTAAAAAGGAAATTTTTACAAGTAGTAATAAGTTAGTTTAAAGAATGAAAGAAGATTCACCTAGAAATTTTGAGAAGGCATATCATAGACACTTAAGTGCTGGATTGAGATACTGGAGCACCTTTGGGAATCTTTCTTTAGTTTCTGCTCTTTTTTATATATTAGCTGCCCAGTATATACATTTATCTTCCCATATACACAATGCAGAAAAAACCTCCTGCTGAGCATGATGCAAACGTCCTACATGATTTTTGTGTGTTGTTGTTGTTGTTTACATGCTAAAGATAACCAAACTAAACTAAATCATAGACAAATAACAACAAAAAAACAACTTATGCATAATATCCATGGTAAAGATCAGAAACAGAGGCTCAAATCATGATGATGATACCAATACTACATTGTCTGTTTAGTACTGAAAACAATAGTGGTTCATTTTGTTCAAATTTGACTTAATATCTTTGAAATGAGCATAGAATATATTCAAAATAGAAGTTCATAATAAATAATTATTACCTTTTCTGGTGGATTGCAGTGTTAGCATTGTGTTGGAGGTCAAGTCTTTAATTCTCAGAATTAACAGTTTTCCATGTGGATCAACTTCATGACTATATGGTGAGTTTAGTTCCAAATAAGCACTGTCATTAACTCAGGACAAATCTCTATTAAAAGAAAGTTTCATATCACTTTTTTTCTGTCAATATTGGAAGTGTTTAATATGAAAATTTAAATTTAAATGGCTCATTAAATAATCTGTAAATTCAATGCTAGTCTCTAAGGAATACATAAAATCTAACATTATACCTCTGAGTCACATAATGAAATTTCATAGCCAAAATAATAAAGCAGCAAAAGAAAATATATTTTCTTGAAACAAACAGATATTTAAATAATTCCTTAGTTCACTTCCTCAATGGTCATAATATCACCTAAATTACACTCACATATCTAAACAAAATTGTTTCATTTTTCTAAGTCAACATACAAAGTAATACAAACATAAATTTATAAGGTAGTAGCTTTTATATTTCTCTATATTGTTACCTTTATATATTTACAGTAGCTTTTCTTTTTCTTTCTTTTTTTTTAGCTTTTCTTTTTCTTATACAAAATAAATACTGTTGTAGACCATAAAGAATATCTATGAATATACAATTTGTATGGTGAGAGCTTTGCTTGCCCCTAACAAATTGTTTATGAAATTGTCTCTGTAGAGACTTGAGCTTCCAAAAGCTGTAATGAAGGATGAAATTGTAAAAAAAAAAAAAAAAAAAAAGAACAAAGCACACCATCCCTGAAACTGAGTCCCCCTAGAAGCAATTTTCCTTACTGAGTTTATGAGTTTATGATTAATCTCTATATCCAAAACTTTATTCCCTTTCTTGCCCCCTCTGCCCTCAATCCTGCGCTAACTGAACACTACTCAACCAGAGTCAGATGACTAAAATTGCTGTTGTTGATAAGATAACATCGGTAATGTACTAAAATTGTTATTATAGATATCATTGCTAACATACAAACTCAGGTTGTCCCTCCAAGGTAACATGAGCTAGTAGATTCCTAAGCCATGGACCACCTGACCAGAGAATCATAAACCAGAGACATCCTGACTCCCAAAACTATGATTAGCAAATGTCACAAGATGACGATTAATCCTACCTTCTTTGTTCTTCCCCTAAAAAAAAAAAAAAAAAAAAAAAAAGCTTGACTCAAAGACCAGGTTGGAGTGGATTGGAGGCTTAGCCCCCACTCCCTTACTTTATTTCCCATACTTTCCATCACTACAACCCAATTATGGTAGATTGGCTTTGCTGTGCATCAGGCAAGCAGACCCACCTTTGCTTCAGTAACGTCCTCTTATAAAGGGTTAAATCGCAGCCCACTGCAGTCACCCACTGACAGTGCACCCTGAGAGGAATTCAGGATGGAAAAAAACAAAATGAGGCATTCTGTGCTTTGGATAAATGGGCCCCTAGGTAGTCTAGTTGTGTACCTCAGGAAGAACTTCAGTGACCCCAGATTCTTGCATCTTCCCATATATAGAAAAGCATTAAAAGTATTAACTTGAATTATCTGGTCTTTGAGATAAACAGTAAACTTTTACCAAGATGTATGCTTGACTACATGTTTTCCCTAGCCAAAAAAATTCATGCATATACTGGCTCCTCCCACACTTCTTTAAAGTAGTCTATCAGAGCTACCTGAGAAGTTTTTGCCCAGGGTATAGTCCTCAGCCAGACCCTGAATAAAACTCAACTCACAGCTCTTACATTGCGTAATTTTCTTACAGTCCACAAAATCATATTTAAAATATGATCAGGATTATTTAGAGAGGTTACATACAAATAAGATAAAATATGAAATACAATACAGGAAAGAGTGAAAATGGTGGATAAAAATGAGAAGCATTTATGTGTTTCTCTAATGCCATCACCTACAGCTTCCTCTTCCCCAATACATTGGAGTTGCAAATGGTTTATGTGTGGGAATCCAAATATTCAGATGTCAAATTTGAAAGAGTTAGAATAATCCATTATTAACTTTTGCAGCATCCACCCCCTTAAGTATAAAATACCTATGGATAGAGAGGAAGGACTAAAGAAAAGGGTATACTGAGTATTAGGGAACTTTCCCTTAGTTGTCCTCTTCTACTAACTAGTATTCTAGGCAAATAACATCTGAACTTATTGTCTAAGGTCAAATTAGAATTTAGGCAATAATAATCTCATGGAATTTATTGTCTAGAATTAGGAACAAGGGAAAAACTACAAATAAATAAAATTGTGACATAGACTACAAAGGAAAAAAATAGGATGTTAACCTAGAAATTAATGAAGGACAGATGGTTTATAAAGCACTTTTAAGTTAAGGTCAAATAATAAGTTTCACTACAAAGAGAAAAAAAACCCTGAATTATAAGGACTTAACCATGTTAAGAGAACATAAAGGAGGCTACTGTACGTAAAACATGTAGCATAAGATAAGTGGATAAAGAGGAGTAAGTTCAAATTCTGATTAGTATTAGTTTGTATAATTGAGTAAGGAAATAGAGGATTGGACAAATTTGAGGTTTATCTGGAGGTAATTATGAAACTGTAGAAAGAAAAGAGAATTGGCATAAGACTAAGTCCAAAAAATATCTATTTATAATTAGAGGTCAAATACAGAAGCACAGGACATTGAAGAAGAATGCCTTGTGAGACAGAAAGAAGTTTCTTGTGTGGTCTTAAGAAAGTCAAGAAGTACGTGCGTTAAGAAGAGCACATGGTCACCCCCAGAAAATACTACTAATGAGGTACTAATAAAAATGAGGAGGGAAACATGTACATCAGAAACCTTGATAGAGTCAATTTTAACTGACTGATTAGAACATAAGGTCAATTAGAATGAGATGAACAGAAAAAAGGGATGTTGAGGAAATGCAGAGAAAATTATGCAATTATTTTTGAAGTTAGTCTGTGAAAGGGAATGGAATAATGGGTCATAGAAATAATTTTAAAAGCTGAGTGGAGTACAGATTGCTACTTTTATGTTTGTTGGTTTGTTTCATTTGTTTACTATCCTATGCGGTATTTACTATAGACCAGGCACTGTTCTAAGAGCTTTAAAATTTTTATGCATTGAATCTTCATAACAACTCCAAAAGAGGTTAGTATTCTGGATCCAATCTTTACCCTTCTTCACGTCTTAGAGTATATAAAAATGATTTCTGAACTGTGTGATGTATCTTGTGATCGCAGAGATACAAGAATTAAGGAATGCCCAAAAGAATTTCAGAAACAATGTTCCAGGCATTGTGTAACCACAAAACCATGGCAGCAACAGTTCATCTTCAGAACTCTTGGTTTGTAAGAAAAACACACCATTATTTAAACTACTCTAAGTCTAGACATTTTTTTGGTACCTAAAAAATTGTAACTATTAAGATAGGTTATAAGGTGGCATTTAAAAGGAAAAAAATATGTGATGGGATATATACCCAACCAGCAGAAAGAGAGAGAATGATGATCTAGGACAGAAAGGGTTACAAGAGGATCAAATACTTGGACAATACGAGGTTGATAAACTTAAAGGGTGAAGTAGATGATCATTGGGTCCTTCATTGCAAAAGGAGGCAGGAAAGAGAAAAAGGCACAAATACAGAGTGATGTGAGATTTGTTGATGAGAGGAATAGATATATATGTTTCCTTGATTTTCTTTGTGAAATATGACACAGCAAAGGCATTAATGGGTGATGCATAGAGATAGATTATGGGCATTTTGAAAGAAGTCATTCATTCAGTAGTCTCAAGAGTCTCCTTGTGAAATGAGAAAGAAAGTCTGTTAGTGCAACAGAGTTGGTAGCGATATTGAGAGTTCCTCTCTCTGTTTCTACCAAATCACTTAACTTATGGTAGGTATTTCCCCCTCCTCCACCTATGCTCTTGTTTAGATTCTTTAAAGTGCTCTTTTTATCCACTCCCCTTAAATATTTGTCTTCAATTTTCTGTATTCTCTTAACAATCTATGCACTATTTCTGGAATTTGCACCTTTATCCATAGCTTGTGATTACTAAATTATCCTCTTTTGTTGAGGACGTGTTTCTGAGCTCCAAAGACACATAGTTTACAGTTTCTTCAATAGCGCCTCCTGGGTAGGTTACAGAATGTCCAATTCAATCTATCTAGAGCTTGACTCTCTTTCCTTCCTTTTCTCCCTTCGTTCCTTCCTTCTGTCCTTCGTCCTTCCTTTCGTCTCTCCTAATTCCTGTCACTAGACACTTCGGAGAGCTGGAAATTGTCACAAAAAACACAAAATTAAGATGACTCTTTGATAACATCCTCATCAAATCAAGCCAAAACACCCACAGTTTTATTATACAAACACCCATCTTCCACCCTTTCTATTAAATCAACATTTCCCAACAATTCTGTCTCCTAAACCTCTACCAAGTCTGTCCCATTCTTCCAAACACATTTAAGTGAATTATTCATGCCTACTTCTCTGCAGGAGCCTCCTAAGGAATCTCCCTTCTTCCAGGGCAGTCATACTTTCCATTTGCCTCTATATAGTTTCAGTGATTTTTTTTCGGATATGCAACTATGGGATATGCAAGTATGATCATATAATTCACTTGCTTCAACTCTTCAGAGATTCTGCACAAGACACAATAGGTTGAGGTATATAAAGTGGAATGACTTTTTAAATTTCTTTTTGACAATTATAATACTGCTATTCTTTTCCTTCTGAAGGCTACATAAGAATGGAAATATTACTCTAATTTTGATTACAGAGCATAGATATATCATGTCTAAAATGATTGAGAACAGCTTAGTACAGCATTACTGAACCCAGAGGGAGAATCTGATTTTCTAATTCTATTTCTATTTTCTATTTCATTTGCCTGACATCCACATCATTAAAAGATTGTCAGATAAGGTTGTTAGAGGTATTTAGAATTCAAGAGAAGGCCATTAAAATATTTTTAAATGTTGAAAAATATATTAAGCTCTAATGTAATGTAGAATTCAAATAAGTTATAGAATTAATTACCTGCAAAAGTGTGTGTGGATTTAAATCTATTCTAATCAGATGAACACATTATATATGGAAGTAATTAGAACTGGAAAATGAATGCTTGAAATCAATCGCGATGTAGTGGTGGAAGCTTTATCAATGGAGATATCTTGTATCATGAAAATGACAAAAATCTCCCAGAGTGTTCATGTGTAGCAGGAAATGAGTCACCTGAAGAAAGGCAGCCTCCAGGACCTCATTGAAACTTTCATCCACTTGAGATCTTAACCATCTCATGGTCCTAAATATTTGAACTGGTAATTCCAACTACTTGATATGGAAAAGCTGCTTTCCTAGGGGATACAGGATTTTCTAGGTTTGTTTTAAAGGGAGATAAATATAAAGGTGAATAAATAGATCAAATATATCACACTAACCACTTTTTAAAGTTAGGAATAATCTGTCATTTAAAGGATTTGTTATGCTTGAAAGATTTTGACTTATTAGAGAACACAGTAGATCAGACCTATGATCTCAATCTAAAAATATAAAATTAATTTCAGATTTATGATTTTAGTTTGAAAGATATAAAATATTTTTAGTTAATGCACAGAGTGTTTGAATATTTTAGCAAACTACTTTTTACTATATTTAGAGCTTTACTTTACTAGGTTTACATATGTTGTTTAAATAACTTTGTTCAATCAGACAGCAATTGTTTAAAATAAAATCAAGCTTAATAAATTAATAAATGTAATGTAAAATGCTTAAGGAAATTAATGAATTAATTTTAATTGTGGAACTAATTTATTTATAAGAAATGTACACATGTAAACATTAATCAAAGCCCCCATAAAGTGATTGACTTTATATGAAACTTACTTGACTTTTAACTTGAAATTAAAAGTAAAGAAAAACAAAAACAAACAAAAAAAAGTAAAGGAAAACCAGGTTCTTAAATCTGTAATCTTCAGAAACTATGATTCTCTTAAACCCAAGCAATTCTTTTAGCCTACAATTGTTGCTCTTTGATATTAAATATCTCACATTGATATCTAAATGGATAAAACATTCTACGTTGTTTCAGATCAGAGTAAATGAAACTGTCACCTATGTCTGACAAATTTATATTGTTGATTTTATGGATATTTAAAAATTTCATCATATTTCAGTATAGTAACCCAATATTTTTTGTCTGCTAATTCATGAGGACAATCTATTATTTTTTCAATTCTCTCTCACTCTTAAATCCCAAAGCTATATCTATGTTTCAAGCATGGAGTCAAAATAAAAAGAGTTAGAAAATAATCTAATATGTGCATTCCCACAATGTGATTAAAATAATAATTGAGACTTGGTTTTCTTTCCCCTGGGATTCTTACTCTATGTTTCCTTACTGCACAAACTCCAAAGAATTGCTTGTCTTTGTGTGCAATGCCTTCAATCTGGTGATATTAAAATCTTGCTCCTCTGGATGTCATTAGATCTTAAAATAATTTTGAAAAAAAATTGTATTACCTCTAATTCTCAACATTCAGAGGCACGTTTTATTAAACTTTTTTTTTTCCAGTTTTTGGATGTTGGGGGTTGGTCTCTTAAACTGCCTGCTTATGTCACATTATCTAAAAATTGTATAAATTTGCCCCCACAGAGCAGCTTTTATTTAGCCTATAGAAAGTTTGATCATCTATGTCATGAAAACTATAGTTTAATTAGAAAAACAATTTGAAATATCTATGAAAATCCTTGATCCTATGAGTAAGATTGTCCTTACATAAAACTATATAAACACACAGGTCTGTCTTAGTGGTTTACTCAGCATCCCCTACCCTTGTAAAACATTTTTTTTCTCTTATAGTTGCTTCTTACTTTCCACCAGACCTTCCCTTTTACTGCACCATAAATGTAATTCTTGCAAAAGTGGGTCTTTTCCTATGCAATAAAATCTCTTATATCCTTAGAACTTCCCTCCCCAGAGCAGAGCTTGAAGACATGACATAACTTCAGGAAGGAGGAAATAACTGCAGGAAAAAGGAGGGAGATTGCAAGGAGACAGTCACACAGCGGATGGAGAAGCCAATGAGGGGAGTGCTTTGTCCAGACCACAGTTGTAGAAAATGGGATTGATTCTGTTGATACCTCCCAAGCAACGTACAAAAAATTTTCTTGAGAATTTTCCTCCTGAAATACAGGGAAGCTGGGGAATATATCCATATGCCTCAAGGATGATCCTGGGTATCTCAGCTCTCCTATATTCCTTGTATGTATTGGAAAAGACCTTAGAAAGGCTTTGGAGTAGAAGGTTGTATGACTTATAGTCTAGGCATTAGATGGGACGCCATCAGCACAAGCTGATCTTACATGAAATTGTCCATTACAGCAGTGGCTGAAATCAGAGGTGTTCTGAGAAGACGGGACATATAGCATTGGTCTCATCTGTGTCATCACTCCCTTACCAAAGAACAATTATATTATTATGCATTCATTTGTAACAAAAATTTACCTTAATCGTTGAGAGGGAGAATAAAGAGCTTTCCATGAAATGTGTAAGGAATGTGCAAAGAGGGACAGCCTCTCACTCATAAAACATCTAGTTTTGTGAAATGCTGATTACTGTCCTACAAATTCTGCCAAGATCCTAACACCCTTATCTCCAGGACATTTCTTTATGGGGTAACCCATTTTCCAATATACCTGTATACACTTAATCTCCCAGAAAAACATGAGGCAATTTTGACTCACTAGAGAGTTACAATGCCATTATGAGAGAGTTATGTTCAATAAACATAAAGACTGAAAGGTGACAGTTAGTGACCCATGAATTTATATTTGTTATAATTTGTAAAGTTATCAAGAGTATTTTACCCTGGTTAAGCAGATCCTGTGGCATATATTTATCTTCTACTGTATTTTAGGGAGTACAACCTCAGACAAAAAAATACAAGGAAAAATGGAGTGAGACAAGGAAGGATAGAAAGCCATGCAAGTAGCCATCACTTGGTATCAAGCACTACTGACTACTCAGTCTTGCAAGATCCTCTTCTAAGAAACCATGCAAATGATTGTCAGTTTGGCCTGTTGGGAGGTGGAAGGAAGAAAAATGTATTCACCAGTTTTATCTCATATTGATTTATATTTTGCCTTATGGGGCATTAATTCACCCAAAATTCAACATTGTGCATGGAAATCTGTCAGTCCTGTGGCTTCTCCTGCCTCAGGGTCAACAACAATTCCCCAGGGTGGGAGATAAAGTGTGTGTGGTATGAGGATGAGGTGGATACTCTTTGCATTGTGATACTTGAATTTGTCCAGAATCAACAAAATTTTGTCCCAGTATACAGCCATTCCGAACTGAAAATTAATGCCAAGCTTTGTTACCTAGCATGTAGCTACTCTCTCCCTCCATGCTCCTGATCTCTCCCCTTTCTCTCCACCCTATCTCAGCTATTTTAAGAATGATGGGATCTAGCTGTCCTGACCACACAGGGTTCTGAAGTTCATACAGCTATCTGCTCAAATAATACCTTATTTAGGTCTCCATTGACTGCCCCATTTAAAATATAACCTCAATTTTAGTCAATTCTTATGCCTCTTCTTTCCTTTTTTCTATAAAGCAGCATTGATTATCTTTTAGCATCCTATGTATCTACCTAATCATTTTTGAATTTATGTCTACCCCTCTGGAATGTAAGCTCTGTAAGGCGGAATTCTTGTTTTTCTTCTCTGAAGTAGCCTCATTATCCAGAAAGGTTCCTGACACATTGTAATCATTCGATGAATACATTTTTAAAATACTAGACATGTTTGAATGAATATATCTTCATAACTATTTAGTCATTTTCTGGTCTAAATAGACTGGGTAAAATACCTAGACACATTTCGAATGAGTGATGAGTGTATTAGAGTCAAATTATTATTCATATTAAATATCTTTATTTTTAAAAATATAGTTTTTGCATTCTATCTTATATTTATCTTTTCCATGGTTTTTTACCTGCAATTCTAATGAAATGGACATTTTTCACAGGTATATTTTTTAACTTTGAGTAGGTGAATGTTTTACTTCCTGAAGCCTTGGGTTTGTCAAACTCATCTTCATTTTGTGTTGTACAGTGGATGACATGCCAACTGGTCATAGAATTTTGGGGGTTATATTTGCTTCTTTTTCATACATCGTAGAGGTTTCTCTGCTGTTATCTGTCATGTAAAATTGCTGAGAAATTGAAAACCATCTGATTTTCCTTTTTAAGTGACTTCCTTTTCTTTTCCCTGGATACTTGCAAGTTTCCATCTTTAAACTTGAAGATCAATGACTTTTCCAAAAAATGTCTCAGTCTTTTTTATCTTTGTTAATTTTTTTTAAGTCACTGACATACAGTGAGTGTTTTGAACTACCTATTCAGTTTTTCTTTTATTATAGGAAATGTTCTTATATTTATTCTGGATATTTTCTGTATCATTTTCTTGGTCTATATATACATTTTCAAATACACCAATTATGTGCATTTTATACCTGCAGTGCCTCTATCCAGAAAAATAATCTTCTTGAAACTCATTTTTACCGGTTTTCTTTCTCTCCCTCCTCTGTGATATTCTAACCTATGTCTCCATTGTTGCTTCTATGTCTGTTGTATCTAAAGAATCCACTTTTCAGGATTTCATTTTCCCTTATAAAGAATATTAAATACCTCAATTTTATTGTCATCTCCTTGCTTTCTTTTCTTTATTCTAACAAGTATGCCTTCAACATATTCTAAATGTCATTTTAGTTCATGGTGCTCATGTTTTGTTGGTATCTGTAATGCTTCAAAACTTTATACCATAAAGTGTATTCTCTTATAAAGTGAATTTTTGAAGCATCTTATCAGTAACTGTTTCCTTGATAATAAAGAATTTTTTTCAGCTGTTTTTTTCCCATAATTAGTATTATGTGATTATTTATATTTGAGTCAGCTACTTCTATCTGTACCCCCCACTTCCTTCTCCCAATCATTATGATATAATTATTGGTTAAATTTTTAAAATTATTTTATTTTCAGATTTTCAGTTGACTGATAATGATGAAGAGGATGCTGAGGTTGTTTGGGGAAATTCTGAGGGACTCAATAAATAATACCCCTCTTCCCTACCCATGTTCTAAAGAAATTATAAAATAACATAAAGAATGGTAGAAGAAGGATAACCTTTATTCTTAATATGAGTTGATTTGAAGCATATAACTTAGTGTGGAAAACAAATAGACATGCTATATAAATGGGAAAATTAGGCAGAATCCCATGCACGTTCTTAGAAATGCCAGATTTCTCCTTGTCATGAGGCTGCCTGTTGACATGATAGCTGAATTGCTTGCTCCTGCCAAATGTGGTGTTTTCTCCTAAGAGGAAGAAGGGCAAAACAACTATGCCTGTCTAGTTTTTCTTTCCTTTTTAGTTTTCCAATCAGATAAAAAAATTAGACTTAAACTTAGATGGAGTGGATAAAAGATCTAGAAGGGAGATCCATATTTAGATCAATTTTCTCTACAGGGAATGAACCATATGGGTTTGGGAGTACGTCCCTGCCCCCACTCCACTCCCACCCCCATATTAGTGGATAGGTGAAGTCTAGGAACTTTTTTTACACAATTCCCCTCTCAGTTCATTGAAGTGTATGTTCTATAAACTAGTAGCCAGTGTTATTGTTTGAAGTTTTATTATGATATGTGTCTGAGTATTTCTCATACTTCATTTTATCTGACTGAGCAGGTGGATACTTACACACTTGATACAGCTAACATAGTTATTGGTATATATAAAAACCTTTAAAGAATTGGAGAGAGAGAGAGAGAGAGAGAGAGAGAAAGGAAGGAAGGGAAGGAAGGAAAATGCTCAACATTACTAATCAACAGGGAAACACAAATTATAACTACAATGAGATATCACTTCACACCTATCTATTATCAAAAACACAAAAGAAAACAAATGCTGGCTGGGATGTAGAGAAAAGGGAACCTTTGTACACTACTGATGGGAATGTAAACTTGTACTACCACTCTGGTAAGTAGTATGAAGCTTCCTCAAGGAATTAAAAATAGAACTATATGATCTTGCAATCCCACTTCTGGGTATTTTTCCAAAGGAAATAAAATCACTATCTCAAAAAGAAAGCAGTACTTCTATGTTCACAGAAACATTATTCACAATAGCCAAGGTATGGAGACAACATAAGTTTCTGTCAATGTATGAATGAATAAAGAAAAAGTGGCTTATATATACAATAAGTATTATTTGGTCCAAAAAAAAGAAGAAATCCTGTCGTTTGTGACGATGTGGATGAAACTGGAGGGCACTAAACTAAGTGAAATAAGTTAGAAAGAGAAAGACAATTACTGCGTGTTATCACATATACGTGAAACTTTAAACAAAAGTTTAACTCATAGAAACAGAGAATAGAATGGTGGTTGGCATGGGCTGTGGGGGAGGAGAACAATGTGGAGTATAATAAAGTAATAAAGTACAAAGTTTCAGTTATAATAAGGTCTGTGGATCTAATGTATAACATAGTGACTATAGCTGATAATAATGTGTTACGTAATTGAAATGTGCTAGAAAGTAGAACTTAAATATTCTCATCTCCCACCCCTCCAAAGAGGTAAATATGTGAGGTGATAGATGTTTAAATTACTCAGTGGGGAAATCCACACTGTACACTACAACTATCTTATAGTTTTATTTGTCAGTTACACCTCAATAAAGCTGAAGAAAATCCAAATAATTTACGTAAATACTCCCCTTTCAAGATGGTAGAGCATAACACCTTACTCCTTAAAGTCACATAGGGACTTTCTTCTAAAAAACACAGCAAGGAGAGAGGGAAAATAATAACTTCACAATGGAAAAACCTGGCAAACACTTTTTCAGCCAGATAATCAAGGTCAACATCAACAACCATAAATCATGTTGATAATATGTACCCTTGATATAGTTTGATGACAATGGCCCTTTACCTCTTTGCTATTCCTCCCCCAGAACACATAAAACTAATATAATTATGAGAAAATTATCAGACGTATCTCAGTTGAGGGACATTCTACAAAATTTCTAACCCATACCCATCAAAACAAGAAAAGTTTGAGAAATTGTCAAAACCAAGAGGAGCATCAAGAAACATGATGACTCAGTTGTGATGTGGTATTCTAATGGGTGCCTGGAAACAGAAAATAGACATTAAAGAGCAACTGAGGAAATCTGAATAAAATGTGGTTTCATTAATAATAATGTACCAGTAGTGGCATATTAATTGTAATAAATGTACTATACATACATAAGACTATATTATTCAGTGTGAAGTATGTCAAACTCTCTGCACTATCTTTGCAATTCTTTTGTAAACCTAAAGCCCCCATTAAATAAAGCTTATTTTTAGAAAAAACAATAGAGGAATATCTTCAAATTTCTAAAATAAGATAATTTTGAACTTACCATTTAATTTGAAGTCAAATTAATATTTACATAGGAGGGCATATTATGAACGAGAGTGTTTCCCATGCAAGACACTTTTTGAAAGTATGATTCCAAAAAATAATATTGCAACAAAACCAAGATGAATCCTCAGAATATGATAAAATGAGAACAACTGTTTCTGGTAAAATACAAAATTTTATAGAAGTAATTATTTTAAAAGTTAATAAAAAGATTTGTTCTCAACATAACATAGAAAGAGTAAGAGGGGGACATAAAATAGTAAAGCTTAACACTCTGCCCAGTCCACTCAAATTAATCTCGAGAACAATTTTTCTAACTATTTCCTGTGATGCACTTTATATTCACAAATGAGACTCATCTCCTCAGGTATAATCAATGATTCTTACTGCTGTTTTGTTTTGTTTTTCTTTTGGCTCTAATTTTCTTTATATCTTAGAAATATCTTGGAACTCAACTGTACGTACATTACCTTTCCTGGTTTACATCAGGTATGTAATCTACCTCCTTAGCTAACCTTTAATTTCAAAAAGATTGTTATTTCCCTTGTGTTATTTATATTTAATCTTATTATAGTGGTATAAGTATCAGTTTTAGTTGCTCCACACTTACCAGAATTAGCTTCTTGATGCGTGTTTTCATTTTCTACTTAGCTTGGTATTTCTCGAAATATTTACTCCTGAGGTCTGTATACACACTTCATAAATGAGGTTTAATTAACTGATTAAAAGGATACATAGACATGGTATATTTCATGAATGAAGAAAAGTATTTAAAGTTGACAACTTACTTCTAAATAACGATCACCTTGAAGTGTGGTCTATTATCATAAAGGTGATTCAGAATTATCTAATGATAAAAATATCTCACCATATTCAATACATACAGCAGAGTAAAGCTATATTACATTTGGAAAGCCCATGACAGAGTCAAAATCACATCCATGTTATTATATCAAGAAGGTACACTTTATGCATTGTTTCCACTTTCTCCCCTCTCATTATACCATCTGTACACATTAGTTATGTTTCTGTCTCCTGTAATCCACTGAATATGCTCTTTCAAGGTAGACAATGACCTCTCTCTTGCCAAATCCAGTGGTCACATCGTTCTGTTACCTGAATACTCAAAAGCTAATTTAATCCATTAATCTAATTCTCCTTCTTGAAACTCCTTTTTCCTTCAGCTTCTAAGGAAACACATAGGTCTGGATTACTTCTTCCTTCATTAGACATCTTTTTGAGTCTTCTGGTGGGCTCTTCTATTTTTTTCACAGTTCTAAATGTGAGGAGTTCCCAGGGCTTGAGCCTGATCTTCTTTCTCTGTATCCATGTGTTAGCTCTGTGCCTTCATCTAGTGCCAGGACTTTGATACATGTACTCTTTAAGGACCTCGGTTCTCAATCTCCACCTCTGATCTCTCTTCTGAAGTCCAAGCACATATGTCAGAATCCCTATTTGACATCTCCACCTCTGTATCCAGTTGGCCTCTCACCCTGAACACCTCAAAATAAAACAACTGGCTGACCTTCCTTAACTCCACAGAAAACAGTTTCTCTCTTAGTGGTATAGAAAGAGGTGGATGGAAATAAATATGTTTTGGAAGTTGAGCTGACTGGACGTCCTGGTGGAGGTCATATTACCAGGGTGCCATATTTGTTATCATGTTAGTTTCCAAAATTATTCCTGTTTCCCTAAGTGCATTTCTATAAAGGTTGAACTATAATATAGATGATGGAATTGCCTTGTTCAAGAACAGATCTCATTGGATTATTTCTTTTTATGCTACTGTATGTGGGAATTTGGTCTTTCTTTTGTTTTAATTGAAAAACAAAAACTAGGGGACACACACACTATCAGATCTGATATTATTTATCAGGAATTAGAAGTGATGACCAATAATTAATCCCCCATCAAACATTCCCTCCCGTCTTAGTCTAATTTAAACATAGTTTACTGAGCAAAGTTTACTAAACTGAACGATCAGTATATTTTGTTTCAGTATCCTCCCTGAAAATTGAAAAATCTAGAAATCTCACATCAAAAATTTCCCTTCATGCTGAAGCTTATCATTTTCAGTCATAGATTTATTAGTTGCTTACTATGATTTTTAGACCATTTGGAAAAGCTCATGCAAGTATGCAAAGGAAGAAATAAAGGGAAATCATAATTAATTCCATATGATTTATACAGCAACTATTGAGTACCTGCTGCATGTTTAGTATCAAACTGATCTACACATGAAGAAGAATATATAATATTATTTAAAAAAAATCTTTTGGAGATGTTTCCCCCAAGAAAATTTCCTTTATTCATTTTGTTGCATTTTGGAGGTTGCATAAGTAATTAAACATGAAGTAGAAACACTTTCATCCAGATCTGAAAAGCCAGTTTGCAGCAAATACAGCCCATTTATCAAATGTGCCTGATGATATTATGAGGCTTGTTCTCAGATAAAGGTATCTTCTGTTCATTTGATAGTCATAATACTATTAAACCTGGGATTTCAGGGTCACCATCAAATCAAGATATTAGTGATTCTGTTGTATCCTAGGACACATTATCTAAAATAATTTCTTTTCCACTGATGTATAAAGAAAAAAATAGAATATTTGCTTGTAAAAATTTGTAAAACACCTAATGCTTACTACCTTATGAATATTTCCAGGGTAATTTTTTTTTTTTTTTACAGTACGCAGGCCTCTCACTGTTGCGGCCTCTCCCGTTGCGGAGCACAGGCTCTGGACGCGCAAGCCCAGTGGCCATGGCTCACGGGCCCAGCTGCTCTGCGGCATGTGGGATCTTCCCGGACCGGGGCAAGAACCTGTGTCCCCTGCATCGGCAGGCAGACTCTCAACCACTGCGCCACCAGGGAAGCCCCTCCAGGGTAATTTTTGAGTAGTGTTTTAGTGGCTAATATTACTTACGCTGTAATAAAGGATTATTCAGGTATATCAAATATGCATAATAAATATAACTCATTGTGTCTTGAATCAAGCTGTTGAACTAAATATCTAAAATCTTAAGTCAGTAACATGTCTTTGAATTTCACTGGAATTAGCATGAGGAGCAGTGTATGAAAGAAAACATAAAACTATCTAGGAAAAATATTAAATGAGAATCAAATAACATGAAATTAAACATATATATTTTAAACTATTTTTAGAATATCTTAACAAATAATTGAAGTTGATTTAATGTTTTCATTCAACATTTTCTTGTTTTACAAGGTTATAGGAAAGCATATCTATGTGACAGGGCCAGTTACTATGGTCATTATAAGCTTTTAAAATATACCAAAGGAACTACTACAACAATTAAATTAATCAACTAACCTATGTAACTCTTTTTAATAAAATGCTTTCAAGATTAATTATATAAATATATGTTTTAGTAACCCATTTATTATAAACTCTAATGTTAACTACCCTTGAAAATGTAAGACTTGTCCAGCACTAGAATCATATCTTTAGTATAGACTTTTTATGTTCTATCTGGGGATGATAATCAAGAATAGAGCCATAATCCACAAAATAGATCAATCTTTATTTTTAAAAATTAATCTCCAATATAATCATTGATTTCTACGGTATACCTGGAACATCAAATGAGATTATGCTATTTCAAGATGAAAATAACCATTTAAAGATTTAGAAAAGGACATAACAAAGTGGAACAGAGGATTATTGTCTTTCCCAAAGTCATGACCAGGAGGACCTTGATGCTCCCTTTGGCATCACTAAACGTGGACAGATTTCTTCCTGACTGTTGGCTCCTGATTTCTCTTTTTTTAGACTATTTAAATTAGAAGACTTATAATTGCAAATTCTTTCCCTGCCCTTTAAGGAGACTTAAATCTCCTTAAAAACTTCTTGCCAGTTTTATAAACCACTTATGTTTTTCTCAAGGACCTGGTTGCCATCTTTTGAAATGTAATCATCCAGGAAGCTAGCATTCCCATCTTCCAGTCTGTGTGAGAGGGTCACAGCTTTACTTTAATGGGCACCAGTTAACCAACAAAGGTGACATCATAGCAGAGAAAAACATTTACAAACTCAGGACCAACTCAACTCCTGAGCACATCCCATTCTTCATCCTTCCCTCCAAGACCCTCCAGTATGTTTCTGCTAGCTTACCCCAGTGCTTAGAAACCCTTCTGCCTTTTGTTTCAGCAGAGTTGAGTTTAGTCATTCTCTCCTATTGCAGTGGTCTTGAATAAAGTCTTCTTTTAACTTTATCCAGTGCAATTTTTTTTTTTACTTTGACAGTCATCAGACATCAGAAGTCTCATTTCAAAGAAATGCAGCATTCATTTCAACAATGATATTATAATTATCTGGATGAACTTTTCCTTCAGGACCACTACCTACTAACAGTACCTGTATTTGTTATTAATCTTGTTGGCTCTACAACTCAGTATCCACACTCAGGATGTTGGTGAACATTTCTGGCTGGCATTGGGTTGGTATGTCCAGATGCCCCCATTTCTATAAATCACATTAACTTGTCTTTTCAGTTATAAAACCAGTTAATTTTCCCTTTTTACAGTGATGATTCAGAATTAAATACCCTGTTCATAAAATAAGATTATAGTGACTTAAGTTATTTAGCATATAACTGCATTGACATCTTAGAAAGGCATTTTATGACACAATAATAGCCATTCTTATTTACCAGGAGATCGAGAAAATAAGAGGTTAATTAGAATATAAGTTTATGGCAAGGGACATCGTAGTGCTCTTACCACTTAAGAAAATTTGCATATTTTTCCATTTTTTTATGTCCAGTTTTAAAACTTTGACTATGGATTTCTTCTCAGTCCAACTGGGGTTAAGTGCTAACCTTTGGAAAAGTCAACTGAACCCAGAAAGATAAAGAATTATTATTAGTTTGGGACTTCCCTGGTGGCACAGTGGTTAAGAATCCGCCTACCAATATAGGGGACATGGGTTCAAGCCCTGGTCCGGGAAGATCCCACATGCCGCGGAGCAACTAAGCCCATGAGCCACAACTACTGAGGCTGCACTCTAGAGCCCACAAGCCACAACTACTGAGTCCACGAACCACAACTACTGAAGCCCGCACACCTAGAGCCCATTCTCCACAACAAGAGAAGCCACCGCAATGAGAAGTCCATGCACTGCAACAAAGAGTAGCTCTCACTCACTGCAACTAGAGAAAGCCTGTGTGCAGCAACACAGGCAAAAATAAATAAATAAATTTATATTAAAAAAAGAATTATTATTAGTTAATCTTGTGTCAGGTGTTCAGTCCTGTATACCAATCTTATGTGAAGAAGACATGGTATATTAAACATTTCAAGTCAGGAATTCCCAGTTGGAGTAGAATATGGCTATTCAACAGGGAAGACAAGGAACAGTTTTCAGAAGAAAGAAAATCTACTTCTAGAACACAGGAAATCTTGGCAAGGAAAAAAAAGATATTTTTATCAAAAAGATATTTAAAATTTTGGCTATACCACTGATTCTGAAGTGCGAGCAATTTACCAAAGTCTACAACATTTTGTTTATCACAATTGGTAAAGGGAAAGTGTTGATAGTGGCATTTAGAAGATAGAGGGTGGGGACACTCTTGAACATCATATAGTGCACAGAACAGCCATTGCTACCTCTTCCCAAACAAGGAATTATCTAATCCAAAATGTTAATAGTACTGAACTTGAAAAATCCTGGTCTAGACTTATATTCTCAAAGCTAATGTCCTTAGTGCCTTCAACTTTTGCTGTGACATGATTTCACATTCTTTTTAAAATTACTTTTAGTATGTTTTATATCATAACATGATTTCACATTCTTAATCACACTGCTTATTCACCTCCTAGTATCTTTCAATTTTTCAATGTCTTTTTAATATGACTAAAACTCAATCAGTGTAACTCTTGAAATCAATAATAATAATGATAATAATCTCTAAAATGAATACAATATTATATGAATTATTATTAGTGCGGTCATTGTTACAGGTAGCAGAACCAATCTTCTAAGCAGTTTTCATTATCGACTCATTTAATTCTCTGAACAACCCAATGAAATAGACACTGTTATTAACCTCATTTTGCAGATGAGAAAACTGTGGCACATAGAGATCTGATAATTCTCCCCACATTGCTAGTATGTGGCAAAGCTCATATTTCAACTCAGCTGTCTGGCTGCATAACCCATGCTCTTTATCCTAACATTAGTATGACATTAGTGAGTGTGTATACATGGAAATAAGTGGTGAATAAGCCTGGTCTGATACACCTTCAATTTTCTCATGTTCAGTATTATCTTATTTACATGTATATAATATATGCACAAATACATAAAGATAGATAAGATTTATGGAAGCAATTCACTGATTAAAGAAATTGTTATTTAAAAAATATTGTTTTAAGTAGTATCAAATACTTCTTTAGTGATTTACTAGTCTGTTACAATTCCCTGAATATAACATATTATGCTCTAAACCATTAACACATGAAGATATTAGTACACATCTCTCTCTCTCTTTCACAAACACACACACACACACACACACACACACACACACACATGCATGTACATAGCAAACATTATGAAGGTGTGCAAAATCACATTTTGCCAGTATATGCTATTAGCATATTCTTTAACAATATATTCAAAATGATATTTTATTAAAGTAGGTTAAAATGCTCAGATCAACCTACTGTAAATGGTCTTTGCCATTTTAATAAGTTACTTACAAAGGTTTCATTTTAACTGTCACTCTCTGGTGATATAATATTTAAGATGTTTGAGGGAAAATACCCAGAGCAACAGAGAAGTCAAGAATCAGTTGCTTAGGCAAATATAGAAAAGCATGGTAGATGCATTGTACTTATGCAAATTTCCCTGCATATACGGCAATATACTTTTGTTAATAGATCATTTTTCTCTCTTTGAATTTCCTAAATCACAGTGTACTGGCTGACAGACCACAAGCTACATTGTGTGTGGTATTCTAACAGTAGTGACAAGCACAAAGTTTATAAGTAAACTGGCTTCAGGTCTAATGATTTGAAATTGACAATGCTGGTCACCTAAATATCTGTCTTCCATCAGATTTTAAGCACCTTATGTTCTCTCTGTTTGGAGCTGAAAAAAATGAGATCTCTTCCTTTGTACCAATACAGTACATTTTTACAGCTTCTGATTTACCTCTTTGTATTCTTAACTATGGGCAGTACAGGAGCTCCTGAGAAAGATACACTGTATTGTACCAGAGTAAGCCTGAGGATAAGCCTGATAAAGAACAAAATTGAAGTCTGTGGAATGGATTTCTCTCTCTATTTTATATTTGTTGGATACACTTCTGTTACAGGTCTTTATTTTAGTACTCTGTTAATTTTCTAAAAATATTTGTGTTTCTGACATATCAGATATTTTTTCTTGACCTTATCTCTTAAATGTGTATTTTCTTCTTTCTGTTGAGCTTGAAAAAATAATCTTTTGTTATATGTACCTATTCTGAATCATAAAAATAATGAGCATATTTAAAATAACAATGGAATATGTTTCCCATCAATGTCTGTCTGTCTAATACCCCAGAGAGGCTAGAACAGTCTTTTTGACATTGTATTCTCTTTCTGAATTGCATTTTTCAATTTCCCAGTGACCTAAAGTATCACTATGGACTTCAGTCACACCAAAAAGGATGGTTTGCTTTTATTCAAAGTGATATGATCAATTTAAAAACTTTGAACATCTACAGCAGCAGGAAATGAAAGTGATGGTTGAAGCAGAGAATTCTCAAGGACCTAAAAAGTTCAGACAATTTGAGATCATAAATTACCCCATTCTCCTAAAGACGCACCTTATAAAACAATCTGTGATAAGAAAACGAGAGAAAACTCTTTTTATCACTTATTTTTTGGCAAAGAATTTTAAATCTGTAGGTGCAAGTGATATTTACTTGTTCTTTGAACTTAGAGGAAATTTCTGAAATGATACACATGACTTGCCAAGCTACAACTGTTTACCTTTTCCTTCAAAGGTTATTCATAATTGCTAAGTATGAAGAAATAAATCTCATCACAAACAGAATTGGTATGTCAGTTTCATTTGCAATGGCAACTGTTTTGCAAAAGGTAAAGCCCACAGAAATGGAGCTACAGTGCTTGATATTTTATGTTCCTGGGACTAAACCTCTGGAGGCTATTCTTAAAGCAAAAAGGACGTGTTGACATGCTTATTTCCTGATAAGCACCAGGGTATTATTGATCCCAAATTTTTACTGTGTGTTCACATATAAACTTCAAACAGCATCATGACCTCCAAAGTTGTATTTATTTTTTAACACAGTGCCAATTCCTCTGAAAGTATTAACAAAATTCACTCATCCAAAAATTATTTGGTGGGGGAAGAGTGTTCTCACTAAATTCAAGAATAGGCATTAGCTTCCATCAATTCACTGCACAAACATTCGTTTACAATTTTTACGGTATATGGAATGTGTCATTGACTATGCAACCAACTATAAATACGTGTCCTAAGGTGAGAACTCCTTCTGTCAAGGGCATCACCACCTAATGAGAGAAGTACTCTAATATGGGGCAATACATATGAACTTTGCTAGTTCTCCAGAATCTTAAGGACATCTTTATCTTGTAGGGGTAGACAGGGGAATTTTCATTGAGAACAGGAAACATTTGATTGAAACATTGATAACTGACATTTAAATTGGCAGTCTATTGGCCATAGCCCAATTTACATATGACTTTTTAAATCAATTTTTCCATAACTTAAAGGGATTAAATGGGGGACAGCTCACAAAGACATAGTTCTGAGAGTTGTGCTTAACGTGTGTGGAAAGTGTTGATACATATCAGATTTCTCCTGGTAGGATAAAGGAGGAGAGAGGAGTGATTGTCCATGTGATACAAATGTGTGTATAACAGACATGCTATGCCTATGGTACATTCTTATGTATACATTTTATTAATGTGACAGCTTCTGTCTCCTCACACCTCTCAGATATACATCATTAAACTCTCGAGAAAAGTCAAGGGACCACAGAGTGGAAGGTAAGGGAAAAACCTTTCCTCTGCACCAGTATGTTATGCGGAAGCTCAGGAAGGCTGGTGGAGGCATGTGCCTGCTCCAGGAAGTAGAATGGGAGTGTGGAGCTGATGCCTTGTGAGGATGAAAGGAATAGCCAATCCAAAATAACTTTTATTAGCCTCCCGTATTGGAGTGTAAATGATGTCTTCATCTGTTCACGCTACTATAACAAACTACCATAGACTGGGCAGCCTAAACAACAAATTTCTTACATTTCTGGTGGCTGGAAAGTCCAAGATCAAGGCTTGTGTAGTTTCAGTGTCTGGTGAGGACCCTCTTCCTGGTTCATAAATTATCATCTTCTCACTGTGTCCTCATGTGACTGAAAGAGTGAGGGATCTCTCTGGGGTCCTTTTAGGGCACTAATCCCATTCATGAAGGCTCCACCCTCATAACTTAATCACCTCCCAAGTGTCCTACCTCCTAATATCATCACATTGAGGGTTAGGATTTTAACATATGAATTTGTGTGGGGGAGATGCACGAATATTCAGTCCATAACAGATAATGAGAATTGCGTGGTGACAAAGGTGACAGAGGCTGCAGGGAGGCCAGCCTAGGCTAGTGTCACACGGAGGATATGGCTTAGAGAAACATACTGTGTCAGCAGGCCACTGATTGCAGAAATCAGCCCAATATGGGAGTAGAATGCCTAGGCAGGCAACAGGCTGATCATAATTTAGAGAACAGGAGACAGTGAACATCCAAGGACCAACATGGTCACTGGATGCCCCCACCCCAGACCCCAATAACAGATAAGTAACATCATCTTTTGTCTATTAGCCATCTTGAAAAGAAGCTATAGTAGAAGAGGAAAATCTGAAAGACTGAATAATTAGACAAAAAAATTGAGTTAAACATGAATGATAAGTAGCATTTGAGCAACAGGCATAAATTTAAATATGGTTCAATGATGAAACAAATTTGAGAAATGATATTTTAAACAAGCTGAAATTGATTTCTTAACTTCAGATATGCAGAGAATTATCAAAATGCAATTTAATTGTGACTGTGGACAGCATTTAGTACATAAAGTTTCAGACGTATTTACAGTAAATCAACTTGGGAATTAGATTTCTACTGAAAACACTTGGAGACTTAAACCTAAGGTCTTTATTTAATTCCTATAATAAATATTGACATAACTGGGGTGATACGATTACACTTATGAACCATCTATGGTTCATAATTTAATTTCTCTCATAACTAAAAGAACAATTGTGTGAGGTGTATAATTAAGCATAAAAACATAGTCCATGGTCATAAAGTAATTCCAAAAGGGCATAAGAAATAGAAGCTTGAGAGGATTAGATCTGTGACTTTATCACTCTGACTTTCTAAAAAACAAAACAAAACAAAACCTAATTTATTTATCCTCAGAGGATTTTAATTAATGGTGTTTTCTTCCTTAGTAATTATTTCAAAAATATGATATGTTTATATTAGAAAAGTTTAAAGGGAAAAAGTATCACCTATTTCTCCATGACCCTGGTGATATTCTTGATGTATTTCAACCCCATGTACTTTCCAATATACTTTTGCAGTTTCAATCATATCTTGGGTACAACATAGATAACATTATATACATATTTCATAATATCATTAAAACACTTCACCATGTATTATATGTGTCTCTGCTAAAAATATACTTTAAAAATTTCATGTTCCGGGACATTAGG
Organism: Stenella coeruleoalba; assembly: GCF_951394435.1. Lineage (NCBI taxonomy): Eukaryota > Metazoa > Chordata > Mammalia > Artiodactyla > Delphinidae > Stenella > Stenella coeruleoalba. The sequence continues at coordinate 10,713,867 of NC_137148.1, read as the reverse complement.
TCAGATTAATAATTTGCTATGGCCAATAATATTTCAATGAATACTGTTTTTCAATAAATATTTGGCTACATTTCAGATCACTTCTTTAGGATAGATTGCCAAATGGGGAGATTAATTGTCCATTGATCTATTCAATGTACATTTATTAAAAAATTAGCATGTGCCAGGGATTGATTTAGGTACATGTGGTGATGAAAACATCACACACACACACACACACACACACACACACACACACACATACCTCTGTTCTCATGAATTTTAAAGAGGGAAATAAGACACTTAGTAAAGTAACAAATAAATATAACTATGGTATGTCAAATATGGGAAGATACACTGATATGAGTAACTCTTTTCTATTGGGGTGGTTAGGGGAGCTTTTTTTTTAAATAAATTTATTTATGTATTTATTTATTTTTGGCTTCATTGGGTTTTTGTTGCTATGCATGGGCTTTCTCTAGTTGCAGGGAGCAGGGGCTACTCTTCATTGCGGTGCACGGGCATTTCATTGTGGTGGCTTCTCTTGCTGTGGAGCCCAGGATCTAGGTGCACAGGCTTCAGTAGCTGTGGCACGTGGGCTTAGTTGCTCTGCAGCATGTGGAATCTTCCTGGACCAGGGTTCAAACCCATGTCCCCTGCATTGGCAGGTGGATTCTTAACCACTGTGCCACCAGGGAAGTCCCTAAGGGAGCTATTTTTAACTAGAGTTTTATGAGTGATCTGTGTGACTTAAGTGAACAATCCACAGGTAAAGGAAATCCAGTAAACTGACTCATTAAAAAATGCAAAAAGAACATATCTAACTCCTCTATGAGACCTGAATTACTCTGATACCAAAATAAGACAAATATAATTAAAAAAATAAAGCTACAGACCAGTATTTGTCATGAACATCAATGGGAAAAATCTTTAACAAAACATTAACCAATAATCCAGAACATATGTGAAATAAACCATCATGATCAATTACAGATTATGCCAAGAGTTCAAAGTCATATGACAAGGAAATAAAATAAAATCATACAGTTTGAAGAGAAAAATATAAACTCTCTTTCTCCAAAGAGACATGAATATGTGCACACAAAATCTTAGGGGATTTACCAAAAAAAACCTTTTATAATAAATGAAGACTTTAAAAAGGCTGTAGAATGCAAGATCAATAAACAAGAAGCAAAAAAAATGTATTTATTTTAACCTAAAAGACAATAGGAAAGTGGAAAAATATTATTTCCAATAAAATACAAATATAAATACTTTGAGCAAGCCTTGAACATTGAAGTTTTTAAAACTTGGTTTTTAACATAAAATTATGTTTCTTTTCCATACGTACAGCAATTCTGATCTTCTATTTCTCTTGTGTCAGTTTTTGGAATTCATCAGTTTCAACTAAGTTGTTGCATATATTGGTGTACGTTTGTTAATGATGTCTGCTTATTTTCCTTCCAATATATTTAACCTTTGCTGTGATATCTATATTTTTTCCAATTAATAATTTGTATTTTCTGTCATTCTACTGATCAATCAATCCGGCTAGAAATTTTTTTCAATATTATTACTTTATTTTTCAAAAACTAATTATGATTTAGTTGATTTAGGCAGGGGACTATCTCTATAACATCCTCCTGTCTGTTTATTTTGTTTGAACACATAGGAAGACTATATTTCCCAACTGCCTTTGATATTAATTTTGTGTTCACTTAATCGAATCATAAATAAAATATAAGCATAAAGATGTGCACCACTTATGGGCCTAGACATACCTCACACTCATTTACAATCTCTCTTCTCTTTGTGCAGATACGTTGGGAGACACACTGGTATTGAATTTGTCGTTGCCTAATATGATAGGAAACTGGATTACTGATAATATTTCCTCAAAGGGGGCTTCTGGAGAACCAATCAGTGTCAATCAGATCCTGACTTAATGAAAACTAAAACTTTACTATCTCAAGTTCCTGATAGTTTGGGTTTGCTTGTTCTAGAATTAATATTAATTTACCATGATCAATAGAGTACCAATACAAGTGAAAACACAATTATCTGAAAACCTATACAACAGAAGACAATAACAGTTATCAATCTGGAAGCAAAGTGTGATTTGGTGGGAAGGGTGAGTTAAATCGTTGTCATCAATGCTTTTTTTTTAATCCCTGAATGTTTTTAATTGACAGAATTTTAGTGAATTTTTCTTATCTTAAAATTAAATTCAGGATAATTGTGAGATAGAAACTTTGCATCTAGAAAAACTAAAGGTAATAAGACAAAATTATGAGAAGACGTTGGAAAGGGAAAGTAAGGAAACAATGAGCTAAGGTTTTCAAAGCTCATATGATAGATGAAAAAATATTTTCTAAATTTGTTAAATCAAGGAATACAGGTTTTATTCATTCAACCAATACTTTATGACCAATGACTTTGCACCCTTTACTATTCTAAGAAGAATGAATATAGCAGGGAAAAAAATAATCAATATCCATGATGACTAAATTCTAGAGATGAACATTAAACAAAACATGAACAGTTGAAGCAGGAGAATGCTAATCTCTAAGGAGGGACACAAGTGAGCTGAGTAGACTGATTCAGATTGGCTGGTTTGTGTAGACCGATCAGGGAAAATTTTACTGAGGAAGTAACATTTGGGCAAGGATCAGAGTAAAGAGAGCAAAACAGCCATGGATATATTTTTGTAAGAAATGTTTCATAAGGAAAAAACAAAATGGAAAGGCCTGAGATGAGGGAGGCCATCGCACCTCAAGCAAGGTGAATAAGGAAGACACTGGTAGGGTGAATCTCTAGGAAATATCAAGCACTAGAGAATAGAGGACCTGGATTTGGAAACATAACATGAGAGTTGAGAGACTGAGTATACAAATGGACAATAGCCAGACCATATAGAAAGATGGAACCTTGACCCACACCTGTAGCAATGTGCCCAGGAAACCAACCCCTTATTCAATAAACTACACAGGAAGCTAGCCTGCTCTAAGTCAGACTTGTAAGAAGCTGGATTGCTATCTCCCATGATGATCCAGGAAACTAAACAATAACTTCTGTAACAATCAACCAAAAATAGTCAGGATGTGCTTAATAGCTGCCAGCTTCCCTAAGTTTTGTCCCCAAGAGAAGGCTAGATGTGTATCCCTAATCAATCACATAGGATGCTCCTATTCTAGTGAGCCAGCCTCCAGATTCCCCCACAGCAAGAGCCTCCAATCAGGACACACGTGAAACCATTTTCCCTGTTGCCCACTATAAAACCTTTCAACTCTCCGGCTTGCCTTTGAGTCTTTGCCAAAAAGCACGTGGCAATGGCTCACTCCCTTGCTGTAGTGAGTTCAGAACACATAGCCTTTGCTTTTCTCATTTGGTTAACTTTTGTTCATTTCCACAAAGCATACAGGTAAGCGGTATAATAACTAACAACAGACACTATGGCTTTTTTTGTTTTAACATCTTTATTGGAGTATAATTGCTTTACAATGGTGTGTTAGTTCCTGCTTTATAACAAAATGAATCAGCTATACATATACATATATCCCCATACCTCCTCCCTCTTGCGTCTCCCTCCCACCTTCCTTATCCCACCCCTCTAGGAGGTCACAAAGCACTGAGCTGATCTCCCTGTGCTATGCAGCTGCTTCCTACTAGCTATCTAGTTTACATTTGGTAGTGAATATATGTCCATGCCACTCTCTCACTTCATCCCAGCTTCCCCGGCCATACCACCTTGACCGTGCCAGATCTCATCTGATCTCAGAAGCTAAGCAGGGTTGGGCCTGGTTATTATGTGGACAGGAGACACTATGGCTTTTTAACCAGAAGTAAAGCATGCACACACAGGTAAGCAAAGGAAACAGTTCATATAAACAAATGGCTGAATAAAAGGAAGACTTAAAAACTTAAAACATAACAGTAAACAAAAAATGGCCTTCAGAATGCATCCTGCGGTAATTTCCAATACCTGAAATCTCCCGCCTGCCTAGGAACTTACAGGGATTTATCACTGTTGACTCCAGCCTGCTGCAGCTCATCCCCACCTATTAGAAGCTTCACATCATTTTCTGACTTTAACCTTCTCAAGAGTGGCAGTTGGACCAAACTACCATTCAGGGATTTTGTTTTTTTTTTTTTTTTGGTTTGGTTAGTTGTCCCCTCCCCCCCCAGTAAAATACTTAATGATGCCTGTTGAACCTTGAAATATTTTCCTTATTTGTATAGCTAAGAATATCCAACAAGGAAGGAAAGCCATGGATAAACTCCTTCTTGTCAAATTGTGCTGATAATAGTAGCTTCTCTTTTTTCTCCATCTCTCTCTTAAAAACAAAAAAGAAATATTTAAACACAAAGTATCATTTAAAGTTTTGTCAACTGCTTAAAGTAGTTGACTCCCCTTCTCTGCTCCAAATCTTGAGAAGTTAGCAGCATGATGAATTTTAAATGAATTACATTTTCCTCTCTTTGAGGTCAGATGTCTTAGAAAATATAGCTGAGGCCAATTCATGCTAATGTAAAAAGTCATGTCTTGTTTCTTTCTTATCAAAAAAGTAAGCCAAACATATATGCACGACTCAGAAGTATTTCAACCCTTACACAGTAAAAAGTTTTCTCCACTATAACCGAACTTTTGCTTGGCAATGAAATTCTACTGACATCTGACATTCCCATAAGCTGCCAAATCTTTCATGACAGGCAAAACTGTTACTGATATGTAGTAGATAACATGATTTGACACAAACAATGCTTCAAGGTTCCACTGATACTTCAATTTTTTTAAAAAAAACAATCATCTCGAATGTTTGATTTTGCCAATGTTACCAGTTCTACCAATTTATAAACCTGCATGCATGTAAGGGAAATAAAACACACATAACAACAGCAACAACAAAAAAAACATGCAATATACTTGAAGAAAAACTTTATATTGACATAAAATTGGGGATTTTTCTAATCAACCTTTCTGATGAAAATAATTTATTCTCCCCACTATATTTTTCACATGGAAAGAGAGAAGGTACATATTCAATGTTTTGTGCTTCCTACATTCATCAACAACAAAAAATTTCCACATTTTGACACTTTTTTGGTCCCATCATGTTTGGTGTTAAAAGATAAAGTATATATATAACTTTTTTCTTATTTTACAGCTTAGGCCAGTCCTTGTGAAAAACAGGTAGATGTTCCTAATCATAACCATGGCATAGGCTTTGATTTTTCCTAGTTAATAGAATCCATTCTAGTGATAATACGGGCATATATTGAGGTAACTCATTTAGTTCCTTCCTCCCACCTTTGCTTCTTATCTGATTGAAAAGTTAGGGGGAACCTACTCTCCTGGGCCACCTTCATCAGGGGCTGGAAATACCACATGGAAAAGATAGTTCTGACTTGGCCCTTACTTATTTCTTGATTTCACATATACTCAAACATAAATCACACACACACATACACATGCATGCATGCACACACACACACACTTATCAGCCCTGTTCTCCATGAGAATAGAGAAGGCCAAAAAAAAAAAAAAAAGAAGTGAGATGTTACAAAGATATGTGCCACAAACTACAGGAATGTTATGGTTTCTTGTCAAGAGGCCCTAAGATCTAGACAGGACAGGGAGGTGGGAAAAGATGGTCTGTTTGGGAGCTTCAGTTTGTCTTGAGGACTAAGAAGCATCCTCTAATAACATTCAACCAGGAATCTGTGAGAAAATGGAGAAATTACCCTATCTAATTACTAAATCTGACCACGGCCTGTGTCCTTTTTCTAAGTGGCTCAAATTCATTAGGGAAAAAGGTGGAGAGAGATTTGACTGCCATTACTTGTACCATTTTTAATGTAAAATTAGTAATCATGTATTTTTGAAAGTTTTATTTGGCATTCACTGTTTAATTTTTACAATACCAAACATAGCCATCATGTTAATATTTGAGAAATGATCAATTGATATTATGAAATGAGGGGAAAGTACTCCACAAAGGTTTCTATGAAAAATCCTTGTAGAAAGTCCCAGTATAATAAGGATTTAAGTGGACAAGACATGACATGGGACAAGGCATTTGATCTCTATTGAAATTATTTCCTATTGGTTTTCTGGATTTTTATCATCAAAGCACATTATATTTGACTTGGATTTTTGTAATTTTACAGGGACTAAATTCTACAAAATTAAATTGTGCATAACCTATCACTAAATAAAGTCACAAAAATGAATAAAAACATGAGGAAAGTATGAACTTTTCTGTTACAACATACATGTTAAAATCAAATTATGTTGAAGATTAAAAAATGTACCTAATTATTTTATTGTGCTTCATACAGTGCCAAAAAGATTTTAATTTAATTAGTTATATTTTATAGATTAAATAATAAGAATCCTGATAATAAGTGCACGGGTAGATTTATAAGAGCAAAGAGAGCTAGATGCACAGTAGTTTGACAGTAGTTCAATGTCCCGCTTCTCATAGAGGTTTTAAAATGCCACGATGGCAGGAGGAAATTTAGGCTTTTTTATCTCTATATCCTGATCACCTGCATAGTTCTTTGCTTTTGTAGACTGAAATTGAACCTCCCAGGTTTATAAAGTTGTATTGTTTAATAATACCAACTAATATTTATACTTTAAAACAATAGACAGCATACCTCCCTTTCTTCAGATTCTGGAGTCAAAAGATGGATATTAATAACGGTGGGGTGAGATTACCTTAGTTAACGAATATTAACTGTGCACGTACTGTGATCCAGGATCAAAGGACTAACTTTTAGAAATACAGCCCTGAAACAGGCAGACAACAGACTAACCGTCCCCAAGTTTATCTTCCCATGGAGAAAGGTATAAAAGAAACCAACACCAATCAGAGAAAATTATCTCGTGGTTGGTGTTCTTCTAGAGGAGAGAGTGCTTGGGAACCTAGGGGTTAGGAGAGGCCTCTCTTAGAAGACAGCTTTCAGGCTGAGACAAATAAAGGGAAGGATCAAGTCATGTGAAGATGTGAAGATAAAACCCAACAGGAAGAGGAAACTGTCAGCACCTGGGGCCCAAGGTGACAAGACGCTGGGTTAGATGTCAAGAGAATGAGAAGGCTAAGAGGCCTAATTGTAGAAATGCAGTCAACTCTGCATCATGGGGTCTTTTAGGCTACAGTCATGAGTTTTGATTTTTCTTCTGCACTTGACATATAAGTTATTTTATTCTATTTATAATTTTAGGAAATTTCCTAGGAAAACCTATATAATGTTCTATGAACTCTGATTGAACAGACTGAATTCTTGGTCACATTTAAGACTTAGTTAATATAATTTCAGTAATCATTTAAAAAGCAGTTTTAAACATAATCTATTCCATAGTCATTTAAAACTCTTCAAAGTGTAACTGGGCAAGTCTTAGTTTATCAGCAAAATAGTCCAAAGTGTTTAAATAGAACTTGTGAATTTAGTAAATTAAAATTATTCATATAAGCCCAATTCACTTGAACAATTTTTAATTTTTATAAACAGGGCACATTTTTCTTATGTAGGTCAGTGTAAAATCACGAAAGTAAAATAAATTGCCCAATTTTAGTTTAAATTACCATATGACTCTCAAAGCTTGACTATGTCACTAACATTTTAAGTACCAAAGACACACAAATCCTTCCAGCCATGACAAAACACGCTCTAGCCCTCTGACATATGGTATTTGGAAAGGAGAGGATGGTATACAAATAATTAACATAGAGTAGCTGCCACAGTCCTTCCGTATGCAGATGTTAAGAAGGCCAAAATGGATAATATATATTCCATTTTCCTTTGAACATTTTATAATAACTCATATTTTATTTTCTTACCTTTACTTTTTTTTAGCCTGTTGTGATGAATCAAACCAAATAATCTAAGCTATCTACAGTCCTGCACGTATACAATTTCCCCTTGGGTATTATTATTATTATTGAATATGAGGAATCTAAGAGACACTCCAATAAGACTCCTGAATTCATCCACTTAGCAGCAACAATCCAAATTCTTCTTGGTGCCATGACTAATATTGTGATACCCTTCTTTATTAGTTCATGGAAAAAATGAACAAAAAAGATAGACAGAAGTGACTTACAATGACTATGTCCATACATCTCTTGGACTTTGGAACTCATAAACTTTACACATGTTAACACGGACCTTTGCGTTTGGAATCTTGGTTACTCATCTAAACCAGTAGCAAATTAGTCTTGATATACGGTCACAATGAAATGACCATTTGAATGCAGCCACACAAGTGACATCAAGTGAAGAATCATAAAAGAAGAATCACCAGAAAATGTACAGAATCATGAAAATATTAATTTACTTTTATTTAAGCTTATAAATTTGTGGGTGGTTTGTAATGCAGCAATATATCAACTAAACAACAACCCCTTCCAGGGGGAACCTAAATCCAGTGGCTGGTTGATATGAGTGTAAAACACCTGGCTCCTTTTTCCCAGTTCAGGACCTCTCTGAAGGATCATCCTAGTTTCAGAATCCCTATGAGTTCAGCTAAAATCTCTAATCAATGCATTCAATTCCTCCCTATGCCTATCCTGCTTCCTCAACCCCTAATACGTATTGCTCTTGGGAGATCCTCCATTTCTTCTCAGGCAGTGCCTTACGGAGTATGTATTTGTCTTTCAACTTTGCAACACTTACAATTGTTCTTGTCATCAATCTTCAGCCATATATGCTCCATGGCCATATCTGCCATAAAAATAGCCTGATAGAGGTCTACCTGTGTCTTGAGATAAAAATTGAGAGCTTTCTTTTATAATCATTTTTTAGTATACCCTCTAGTGCAATCAACAACTGTCAGCTTACAACACAGTAATCAACATTGTTACCATAGCCACTGAGCATCAGCGGTACTTGTCTCCCAATGCCTTGCCCTTCACTTGCATTCCACCCTTGACACCATCAGTCATAATGGTGTAATTTTGACACAGCACACTGCACCACATTTTATTAATTCCCAGTGTCCTTCAGTGTGGAGTTCCTGAGGACTCATTAAATGAACATCTTTATCCCACAATCTAATTTTGTGAGTTTTCTCCTTAGGACCACTCTAGTATCAATTGTCATGTTAATTTTGGTATATATATATATATATATATATATATATATATATATATATATATCTCCAATCAGCTGGCAAATCGAAAAAGGCAATTCAAAAATTAATAAAGGGATTGAGGAAATTAGGAGGGAATGGAACAGCTTTCAGAATGTAGCAGAATAAGGAGTCATTAACAGCCCTAGGTCTGCAGGTGATTACAGAGAGATCTGTGTTAATAGAAACCACTTATTCTTTTAATTCTGTAGCCTAGCAGAAGCTAAGGCCATAAGTGAGAAACACAGGAATTTCCAAACCATAGACAAGCAAGGGGAAGGTAAGGAGTATGTTTCCCAATGATTTTCTCTTCCTGCCTTTCTATTTCACGTTAGCGCCCCTTTTGGACAGTGCCCATTTGGACTCCACAGGACAGTCTCCCAGGACAGACAGGAGGGCAGAGAAGGACATATAAGGTAGAGAGGGATATGGAAAGACAGATATCCAGATATTTGGATATCCAAGATATCCAAATCACATGCCCTGCCACGTTCCCATCTTAACAGTTCTATCAATCATCTTTTCCCTCAATCACAGTCATCTTTGTTTTAATTTCCTCACTGATACAGACTTCAATTTGATTGCTTTCTTCTCGTCCTATGCCCGTGCTTCCATCCTTCTTTTCCCGTTTCTGCCCACTTCCCTTCTTACGTTCCTTATTTCTCTCCTCTTTCAGAACTTACCCAATGTCTCAATATGGTTGTAACACAATCAAAACACAGTTCTAAATACAAAGTTAGTTGATCAACTGTGTAAATACATCTAATTTTAATAAAATGTAGCAACACAAATTAAAAATGCAAATGTGAAATGTGTGGATGTAATACATGAATTTGAAAGAAATAATATTTTAATAATGCAAAAAAATAACTAGAAAGTATTTCATTTCTACAGTAATCAATGTAGAGTACTATTTAAACCTCTGACAAAGGTACTGTGAATGATAGCTAAAATTATTTAAATAATTTTTATAAGAAAATACTTCTTCATATGTACCAAAGCTGTTACCATAACTATCATTATTATTATACCAAAACAAGCTTGCTATAATTTTCCTGAACTTCTCTTTTTTCTTTCTTTAATCATTTTTAATCTTCAGAAACTCTCTGAAAAATTTCATTATAAAAAAAATGTTTACACCACACTCATAGCAGCTAGAATATGAGGTTGGTGGTAACATGGCTAGGATAAGCTTGAGGACCACAGAGACATGAGAAATCCATATATACATTAGAAAAGGACATATAAAAGTGTGTGAAAAAGAGAAGAGGCAGAAAACCTACTAAGCTACTTTAGGTTGAAAATGGAATATTAAATGTAATGCAATTGAATAACAAACCTCTATGGCTTAAAAGCAACTTAAGAAATTCTCTTAGGGTAGAAATCTTCTCTTTTTTTTTTTTTTGCGGTATGCGGGCCTCTCACTGTTGTGGCCTCTCCTGCTGTGGAGCACAGGCTCCGGATGCGCAGGCTCAGCGGCCATGGCCCACGGGCCCAGCTGCCCTGCGGCACGCGGGACCCTCCCGGACCGGGGCACGAACCCGCGTCCCCCGCATCGGCAGGCGGACCCCCAACCACTGTGCCACCAGGGAAGCCCGAAATCTTCTCTTCTTAAACGAAAAACTTGGTAAGGCAAAGAGGTGAGATGTTGATAGCCTATTTTTTTAAAAGTCAAGACAGCCAAGAAAGAGCTATAAGAACCAGAAAATCATGAAGGCAAGAAGTTGAGGTCACCAAGGCAATGAAAATATAAACCTCAAGGAAACTGTCAAAATTTGATGGTATTGTATGTTCTAGAACACAAAAGTGCCCAAAGAAGCTATATATTAAGGAACAGGCATGTCCCAACTGACATCTGATTCACATTGATAAGTGCAACTAACAAAATATATTGCCATCACCAGCTGCTTCTCTGATGTTTGCTTTGAAATTTTAGACACTGCACTTTTCATATTAATGCTAAATTTAGCTAAAAGGAAAATGATAAGGACTTAGTATGAAAGAATGAAGCAATGTTTGGAATACTAATGAAGAAATATTATTCACTTTGATTTATGGTTAAAAGAAAGTTATTTTGAATGCATGATATAAGTGATATTAATAAACTTTAGCTGAAACTTAAGAATTGAAGAATTAGGATATTATTTCTGCATCTTTGTTACAATCAGTAAGTAATTTTTATAGGGAAAATTTTTAATAAATTACTTTTATATGTAAAATGAAATTAGACAAAATATTTTCTATTATTCTTTCTCTTTTTTATGTACACTGAATAAACAACATAGACAAGAATTATACATGTAAACTGTACAAAATCAGTTCAGAGTTTTTTTGGACATGAACATTTTATTGTATAGTGTATTATATAAATATATATAAAAACTTTTTAATATTATTTTCAAAGAGAATAATAAATTTGCTTTTAAATAATTTCAAGATATTGAACATTAGGAAAGTTTATAATTAAAACTGTAATAACCAGGCTTAACTAGTCTCACTTTCTGGCAAGGAGATATTTTGGATCCTACAAATATAAGCATTTTAAAAAATCAGCTCTCTCTATTAATGCCTTGTAACTGTGCCATCTTTCTTTATATTCTCTTCAGGAAAGGATGCAATGTATAAATTACTTCTACATGCAAGTGTTTTCATCACAATTCTCCTCCTTGTAATGATGATGACAAGGAGATCTAACATTAACACATTCTACAAGATATTTATTAAAAATGACACTCATGTTCACAAAAAAATAAATGCCAGTATTTCTGTCAAAGCCACTATTCTATCTAATTGAAATCTATAAAGCACAACAGAGAAAAGAATTGTCCTCCCCTTCATTAAGAAACCTGAAGGTAACCTTGGAGAAGGGCAATGACAAAGTATTTTTCATACATAAAAATATGACCTGCTGTATATAACCAGCTTTGGAGAGTGGAAACTGCATTTGATATAATAAAAAATCATTGCCTCACTTAGTAAAGAAAAATATACTATAATTTAAAGTCATATATTTCATGGAAAGAATTAAAAGTTCATAGAAACCTTGAGATCTGAAAAACATATCCATATACAAATTTTAAATAAAGCCAAATGTTAGAAGTTTTAGGGAAACATAAGGACACTTGTATTAGTTTTCTAGGGCTGCCATAAAGAAATACCACAGACTGGGTGTCTTAGAGAACAGAAATTTAGTTTTTACAGTTCTGGAGCCTGGAAGTCCAAGATCTAGATGCCAGTAGGATTGGTTTCTTCTGAGGCCTCTTCTGGTTTGTAGATGGCTCCCTCCTTTCTATGTTCTCTCAAGGCTTCTCTTCTGTGCTCGCCCCACCCTGGAATCTCTTCCTCTTCTTACAAGGACACCAGTCATATTGTATTAGGACCCTACCCTGTAACCTCTCTTAACCCTAAATAACTTTTTAAAGACCCTATTTCCAAACACAGTCACATTCTAAGGTTCTGGGATTTAGGGCTTCAACATATGAATGTTGATAGGGACGTAAATCAGCCTATAACATCTGTGAAGTTTCTAATTAATTAGAGAAGTTATCAAATTACAGACAAAATTTTAAAATGTCTCTCTTTCTGCAGTTATTAACAAGAAAGCTGAACTCCACCATATTATATTCTCTGACCTATACAATTCTCTCTCCCAGAAGCAACTCAATTCTTTTTATTCTGAAATATTTTTAAATGTGTAAGGGAAAAATATTACAGTCATGTTGCCACAAGTTCACATTTCAGTATTGCTCAAATTGTGCTCAATTTTGTCATCTGGTCCCTGTCAATCTGCTTTGATGCAACACACTCTCTGCCAAGGGAGATTTGTATACATGTTAGGAAATCAGTCACTAATACTTTAAATACAGGTAATTAAACTCTATTGACCAAAATCACATGCAGAGGTCTGCTGCTACAGAACTAGTATTTGCCAAATGCAACTTACTGAATCTTCACAGAAAGGTTCACAGAGAGGTCACTTAGGGACAAAACTCTTAAAGCAATCGCAGGATTATCTGGTCCCTTTTCCATTCCAGTGTGTACCCTGCAGAGGACAGTCAAGCTGGAGAAAACCCCAGGGACACTATAATCCCCTTTGCTAAATTTGAGGGGAAATCAAGCTGATTATCACTCAGTGGATAAGTTGATCACTTATCCCCAAGTTTTTAGAAAACATTTAAAATATATTTTTTACTGGGAATTATTTAATTGTTTACATTATTTCTATAATTTATCTGCTAAAATCTTGTCAAAAATAATGGTAATGGATAATATTATTAATGACAAATTGTTTAAAAAATAAGAAAGTCAAATACATATAAGAAAGTATACCTCTTGACAACTTGGTTTCTTTTAAAGTAAATAGATTTGAGCTATTAAATCAATTGACATTCATGAATGTAACTCTGCAATTTGAATTTTTATATAATTTTGGGAACAAAAAATATATTGATTTCACTGATTATGTTTCAATTCACTAAAATATGAAAAAGTAGAGATTCCAGGTGTTGCTTATCAACCCTCTTTTATAGCAATACCAGTGAGGAAGGTTAGAGGTGAGGAGATTGAACATATTAGTTTCTGTGGGTAAGATAAAGTATTTTCCCTCTGAAGGCTGCATCATTAGGGCAACTTAAATATTAATAACTACAAAAATAGAAACTGAGCAACAATCAAAAGAGAAAAGTTTCCTTCGCCCATGAGTCAATTCCTCTAAGAAAATTTTTAAGTATAAAATAATTATTTAAAATTTTAAATTGTGTATTTCATCAGAAAGCTAAAATTCTGCATTTTTATTGCATAAATATCCAAATATATTCTAATACAGTGGTCCCCAAACTTTCTGGCACAAGGGACTGTTTCATGGAAGACAATTTTTCCACAACAGTGGGTGATGGTTTTGGATGATTCAAGCGCATCACATTTATTATGCACTTTATTTCTACTATTATTACATTGTAATATGTAATGAAATAATTGTGCAACTCACCATAATGCAGAATCAGTGGGAGCCTTGAGTTTGTTTTCACTTCCCACTCACTGATAGGGTTTTCACTTGCCCCTCACTGATAGGGTTTTGATATGAGGCTGTAAGCAATTGATCTGTTATGGTCTCTGTGCAGTCAAACCTCTCTGCTAATGATAATCTGTATTTGCAGCCGCTCCCCAGCACTAGCATCACCGCTTCAGCTCCACCTCAGATCAACAGGCATTAGATTCTCACAAGGAGCACACAACCTAGATCCCTTGCATGCACAATTCACAGTTGGGTTCACGCTCCTATGAGAATCTAATGCCACCACTGATCTGACAGGAGGCCGAGCTCAGGTGATAATGCGAGTGATGGGGGGCATCTGTAAATACAGATGAAGCTTCCGTTGCTCACCCACTGCTCACCTCCTGCTGTGCAGCCCAATTTCTAACAGGCCACAGACACGTACCAGTCCATGGCCCAGTGGTTGGGGACCCCTGTTCTAATAGCAAACATTGATTTTCAAAAGAACTTATCCTAGTCATCCACACAGGAATAAAAACCTTTTTTAATACATCCTCAGTAGTTGTTGATTAGTTCTGTACTAACGAATTAACCATTAACACACCTAAATTAAAAAGATGTACAAAATATCTAGTATATTTTGATAAAACATTTCATTTGATTGAAATTGAACAGAAAGTCAGATTAAGAATGTGGTGTTTATCAGAACCTCTATGGTGGATAAAATAACTCAAAATAAGATCAGACTAAAGATAGATCTTCTTCCCATTTCTTGCTTAATATAGTTAGACAATAGCCAACACAAGGATATGGGGAAAAGAAAAGGAATGACAAAGCAAGGAGATAGAAAGATAACTTTATCTAAAAAGACATTTAATTTATTTACTGGTACCCAGAATTTACCTGAGCCAAATAGATAAAAGTCTACTATTCATTTG
Source organism: Stenella coeruleoalba (assembly GCF_951394435.1). Lineage (NCBI taxonomy): Eukaryota > Metazoa > Chordata > Mammalia > Artiodactyla > Delphinidae > Stenella > Stenella coeruleoalba. Next base: position 10,698,824 of record NC_137148.1, on the reverse strand, counting down.
ATAGAAATGTATTACCAATAAAACCTTAAGACTACCTTCACTGCTCAAGAATCAAAACAAAAATGCACCCCTACTTTACTCAAGTAAGAAGAGTTCTAAGAAACTTGTGCATATTCACCAACATCCACAACATTTTTGACCAAGGACAGTAATGAGGGGACAAAAGTACCACCCAGATCAAAATACCCTCCCAGAAGTAAGAGAGAATAAGACAAAGGAATTTCCACTGCAAATTAGAATTAGGGCTAACTGCAGCCAGGATAGAGAGCTTTCCAATTCTCTGCCCTGGGCAAGCAACTTATGTGTTTTCTTTATTTCTTCTGTGCAAAGAAGCATTTAATTGGTTATCTATCCCACTTACCACATTCTTCCGCGTGTGTGAGAATGTGTGTGTGTGTGTGTGTGTGTGTGTGTGTGTGTGTGTGTGTGTGTGTGTTTCAGGGATATGTCTTGTCTTTTTAACTCATAGATATGCAGACTAAAAGTTGTTAATGTTCAGATTTAATGGTAGGTTACAGCAAGTGACCCGGGGGAATGAAACTATGTAGGACATGGTGGATTGAATGAAGTTCTATGATGTCTTCCTTCAAGAGGGCATGAGTATGTGCTCTGGCTGTGTGTAGTTGGGGGAAAGTGAGTCAAATAGTTGATGTTGAGTTTGTTATTGTCTTTAGTGTATGCACCTATGATCTCTCCATCATAGGTGCATATGAAAACCACATTTCTAAGGCCTTTTGAATTTAGAAAGGGCCACATGACTAACTGTGACCTATGCTTTTGACAGTAGTGCCACATGAAACTTCCAGGCTGAAGAATTTAAAGTCCCGTGCACACCCTTCCAATTCCCTCTGAATCTGAAGGTCAAATCTTTGAAGAGTGGAGCCAAGACAGAGTCAGCCTGATTCATCATTTGGAAGGGAACTCTGTACCCAGTGGGGAATTTGTCCATGTGGTAATGAACTTGTAGATGTTAAGCAAATAAGTGTCTTGGTTTGTTTGTTATGACAGCATATCAAACCCAGACCTGTCTAATGCAATGCTATTTCTAAAATATATTTTAAAAAGGCATGGCTACTAAATCCTCATAGATATTCTATGAAAACTGGTTTGGGAACTTTAATTTTATGTATAGAAAAGAGTTTATTAGATGAGGAAAAGGTTGATTTTTCAAGTGCTACATGAAGGAAGATATGAATATTTGGTTAAGTTTGTCTTGTCTTGTATCATTTTGTTCCCAGACCTTCAAACACCTGAGGATACTACTAAACAGGAATTCTACATTGAGAAAATCATAGCTGATGGTTTCCCGGACTGAGAGAAAGAATTTTGGCTAAATTTAATTTGAACATTTAAAACTGGATTTGAGTTTTCATTGAAGTACAATCTCACAACCTTATTATCCAATGAAAAGTTTGATATCCCAGGGATAAATACATACTTTCCCTTGAGAAAGCAAGTATCCATTTAACAAAAGAGAGCAGAATAATAGTACTGATCCACTTCCTCTGAAGCTGGCATCAGGTTTTTCACAACAATAGGAATCTATTCCTTGCTTTTAAATTAGTTTTCCTACCAGGGTGAAATGAAAGTGACAGGAACAGGGATTCCCTCTCCTGTACATTAGACATGAATATTAAGGGCTACTATTAAATGGCATTAACTTAACCTCAGCTTACCTAATAAATACCAGAGAATGTAGCCAAGTTTGTGACCTCTTCAATCTTCTTCTCAATTTCAGGATAGTTTAAAGCCAGCACTGTATTTGATGTGATACACACTTTCATAAGACTCATTCTCTACGTGCTGTACCTCAATAGCTATCTCTTCTCTTGAGTGAGTGGATGTTTCCTGCATGCTGGTCTCTTGAGAAAGACTGAGCTCACCAGAAATGATTAAATTTCCTCTCCTGTAACAGGGGCTTCAACAACTGCAATATTAAATTCTGGAAATTTAGCAGTCCTGGTTCCACCCTGACTGACCCTGAAATCAAAGTATCATACTTTCATGCTTTTAAATGAACTTCCATTTTAGATGTTGACAGAAGCCAGTCTGTACTTTTCTGCTGAATAAGTTTATAAGATGTAAGTGTTCTACAGTACAGTAGATATAAAGTATGCTCAAGGATTATGATCACAGATATACAATTTATAACTAATATTCTGGGGCTAAAATAGTCATGGACATTATTTAAAATCAACTAAAACTCCATAAATGTAATTTTTGACACTTTGGGAGGACTTGACCTCTGCATAAATAAAATCCAGATTTTTATTACATTGTTTGTAATATGGAAGAATTCAATGAATATCTCAATTGTGTATCCATTTAATTGAATTAATCTAATTGAATATCATACAAATAAATTCATGAATGTAGCCAACATAATGTTTAGCAAAATTGAAAATGAAGTCTATGTTGCACTGTGTTTTTAGTTACATAAAGTTGAAAAGAATATAAACCGATATTATACATTATTATCATATACATTCCCATGTAGAAGTATAAATGCATGAGGATCACTCATATTACCCTTCTATGACTACTCATTCCCTCACCCCGTCCTTAACATCTGGTAACCATGAATCTGTTATATATTTCTATAATTTTTTACATAAATGGATCCATACAGGATGTAACATTTTGGATTTGGATTTTTTTCCTCGGCAGAATTTCCCAGAGTTTCATCCAAATTGTTGGATTTATCCATCCTTTATCATTCTTTGATAATACTCTACTGTTTGTACCACAATTGTTTGTTTAATCATTCATCTGTTGTGGGACATCTGGGTTCATTCAAATTTTGGACCATTACAAGTAAAAGTGCTTTAAACATTTGTGTAAACATAAATTTCCATTTCTTTGGATCTATATCCATGAGCAATCTATGAAGTTTCTCTGCATTTCACCCTGCATTTGGGGTTCTTATCATATTTTTAAAATTGTAGTCATTCTAATAAATGTGTAGGTGCTATATTATTGTAGATTTACTTTCATTTCCCTAACAGCTCTGGGGTTGAACATTATGTTGCCATTTCTACATCCTCTTCAGAGAAATGTCTGTTTATGTTATTTGACATTTTCTAATTGGGTTGTTTGTTTTTTATTCTTAAGTTTAGAAAGTTCTTTATAGACACTAGATATTAGTCTTCTGCCACATAAGCATTTTGAAATATTTTCTCCAAGTCTATAGTTTATATTTTCATCCTCTTCACAAAGCACAAGTGTTCAATTTTGATGAAATCCAATATGTCAAATTTTCTTTCATGGAATAAGTTTTTGTTGTCAAGTTTAAGGAATGTTTGCCTAGCCCTAGATTCTGCAGACTTTTCCTATGTTTTAAATCTGAAAGTTTTAGAATTTTATATTTTATTTTTACATCTGTAATGTAGTTTGAATTTTTTGTGTAAGTTATAAGGCTTGTTTCAAGTTTCACTTTTTTTTTTTCCTATAAATGTTCAATTGCTCCAACACTATCTTTCCTCCATTGAATTGCTTTTTCACCTTTGTCAAAAATCAGGTTGGCATATTTTTGAGTCTATTTGTAAGATTTCTATTTTTTCATTGATCTATAGGTCTAAACCTTTGTCAATACTACACTGTCTTGATTACTGTAACATACATTACTATAGCATACCCCTTAATGAGGAGTAGACAAATTCCTCACACTTTATTATTATTTTCAAGATTGTTCTGGCTATTTTAGGGCTTGTGCCTTTTCACATAAATTTTAGAATAAGCATGACTACACCTACAAAAACCTCGCTGGAATTTTGCTAAGAATTGCCTTAAACCTATGGATCAATTTGGGAAGTATTGACATCTTTCTTATGATGAGTAATCCTATTCATAAACATGGTTTAGCATTCCATTTATACATCTTCTTTGATTTATTACATAAGTATATTACAGCATAAATTATTAAATGTATTTATAGCTACATGGTTCATTTTTTGGAAACAAATAAAAGTGGTATTAGGTATTTTTAAGTTTCATTTCTACAATGTTAATGTTAGCACGTAGAATGTGATTAATTTTTGTCTGGTGATCTTGTACTGTGTGGCCATACTGAACTTAATTATAAGTTCAAGAAGTAGAAACCTTGGATTTCTCATGTAGACAGCTGTGTCATTAGTAAATGGACACATATTATTTCATTATTTCCATCTGTACTTAATTTTTTTTTTCATTTGACAAGTTAGGATCTCCAGCACAAGATTAAAAAGAAATGTTGAGAGAGAACATTCTTGCCTTGTTTCTGACTATATGGGGGAAAGTACTGCATCTTTTCCCATTAAGTATGATGTTAGCTATAGGGTTTTTTGGGTCTGCTTGTTTGTTTTTTCTTGTTTTTTATGACCCAGAGTATGGTCTATCATGGTAAATGGGCCATGTGTGCATGAACAGTACATATATTCTGTACTGCTGCTTTGAAATTTTTGCCAAATATTTCCAGTATCTATTTAATCTCAGTACTGAATAAGTTGTCTTTTTCTCCTTACATTTAAGATTTTCCTGGTTCTTGGTATGAGTGATAGTTGAATATATCCTGGACATATTGAATATCATGATAGGGCATTCTTGACCACATTTAAATCTTCTATTTAATAGTCTGTCAACCTATTTAGACTTAGAATGTAGATTCTGACAGTCTTCACTGTCTCCATTGACATCACCATTGGAGGGAGAAGGGCATTCCCATTACCACTGGGTGTGATTCAAAGGATAAATTGTTCTGCCCATGCTCTCCTGGTAAAGATGCAATAGGTAGACTGGGCCACCACTGCCACTGGGTGTGGATAACCCCATTAAATCTTACCGGGCTTCTCCTTTAATAGTCCTTTGACCAAAGAGAGGAACTTTCTTTATTTAATTTAAAGAATTATTTAAAGAAATTATAGGTTATTCATACAATGGAACACTTATAAAGTCCTTTAAAAGTTGAAGTAGATTATGTATTGTTAGATGAACATTGTATGGCTTTACTTATGCAAAGTAAGTACATATATGTCATCTTCATGCATACATAAATGCACCTGCATAGAATAGCTCTAAAAATGTATTACATAATTGTGATGGTATTTAACTCTATGGATTGAAATTAGAGTATAATTTAGGAGAGAACTATCATTTGCTATATGACTCCTGGAATTCTCACCAACTCTTAGTCAATTTGCATATTAATTAACATATACATAGATTCAGAAAATATTTATAGAATGACTTCTTCATAGCTGGCATGGGAGACAAAATGATGAATACAATTGACATAACTATTGTTTTCATGAAACTAAGACATTTTGGGGAAGAGAGCTGAACTCAGAAATAGGAAGTGAAAGGATACAGTAGAAGAAAGTAGTGATTTTAGAACTCGTATTGGTTTTGAAGAAGCCCTGCAGTTAGGATAGCAGAATTTAGAATTTAAGAAGAATCTAGACTAATAGAGACCTAAACCCCATTACATTTTGTTACATTTTTTACATATACAAAAAACATCTGAGAGGAGATTTCAGACTGTTATTCCATATGGAAATTGGATTAGATCCCAGAATAAGAGTGTAAGAATTTGATGAAGGAAATTCATATGGATTTGTGCTATTAACAAAACAAAAGAATATGCAAAGCACTATTGCTCATAGAAAGACATTACACATTATTGAATATTTGGCACTATCAGTGTTTTCTATCCTAATATGGAAAAGGGCGATGCGCATATTTGTGAATTGTTTATTTTTATTTCAGCTCATCTGCCTTGTCCCTCAGTTACATACCTTCACATTTTCCAGGTGAGTGCTACCAGTGTCTTATGATAGTTAGAATTTAGGACAAGAAATTATTTCTAATGGAGTACATTTCAATAGCAGCAAGAGCAGCAAATTTTCCCTTCGTTTAAATTTGAAAATGTTGGGTCTCATTACATTTGTACATTGTTGGAGTCAAGGATTTATTCTGCTTACATATGTTGATGGACCAAGGTAAGAGTATTTTCCTTCCATAAGAAGAGAAATATGGTTTTGAAAATTGTTTACAGGAGTAAAGGTCATAATGTGATATGAAATGGGAAAAATAAACTCGATGCTATTTTTCAAAAACATTTTCAGAATCACTGTAAACATGGTCCCTTAATTTCAGTCTCTCTTTCTCTGCCTCTGTCTCTGTCTCTATTTGGATTTTACTCTTTCAGTCTCTCACTCTCTCTATATATCTATATTTATCTTCCCCAAATGAGAATGGTTATCTAAAGAGCAGCTACCTTTTGGAGTCTACTACCTAATCAAACCAAAACACTTCTGGAAGGAACCGTTATTTCAAAAATACTTTTAAACGGTTTAGACAATGTTGGAGAACATTTATTTTTCCTTTGAAAAATTATGCTTACCTTCTGAACCAACTTGTTTTCTCTAACATGGAAGACGATATTTGCATTAGACTTAATGCCAAATAAGGTTTATTATTTCATATCAAGTAATGAAAAGAATTTTGCCCCTACTAAGCTTCTTTATATGAGTTACAAATAGTTTCAGTTCAATGATAAAAAGGCAAAAGACAAGAAAAAAAGGACCCTGAAAGAGGCTTAAAAGAGGTAGGGGTTTATTTTTCTCACAGAGTATGTCTGAAGATGACTTTTGTTAGAGCTGTTTCTGTCGGTCTTGTTGTCAGTTGGCCAAATTGTGATTCACCTAGATTTTTCTTTATGGCTATTTGACTGTCATTACATCTTTAAACATTATGTCTTTTTTTAACGTATGACAGTTGAGAACAGATCTTGGGTTATGACTCAGCAGTTTACTGCAACCTTCAAAATGCAATGCGGTATTATGTTTTAGGAGACCTGCAAAAAATTCATGCTACTTTGTTCTTAAATTTCCCTCATAGCAAGGAAATAATTTTAAAAATGTACAAAGAAGAATGTTTAAACATATGTGCCTCGATTTTTACACTAAAAATATCTTAGAATCAACCTATGAGTCTAGTTATGAATGGTGTTACATTGGGTTATGCAGTCATTTAAAAAGATATATAAAATATTAATATGAGCAGGGTATATATAGTATGATCCAAATTTTATATATGTATAGTTATATATACACACAACACAAATACACAAATATATATATGTGTATATATGTATATCTACACACATACACACATATCTATGTATATAATATTATATATGAGTCATTTTAATAAAAGTAATTAACAAAAAGTATTGGTAGGAAATATACAAATATGATGACAGCTATTATCTTATCTACCAAAACACATTTTACAGATAATTTTTAATACTTCCTTATGCTTCTCTAGATGTTCTAGATTTTCTAAAATTAGGATCTACTATTTTAATAAATTGAAAATGTTGAATGCATCAAGAAAAGTAAGGAAGTTTTACTCACGACTCTGAAAACAATTGCATTCGTAATTGTGGAAATGAAATGGCTAAAGCAATACAACCTATTGGAAGACTCAGAGCCTTGTATCCTTGTTGAAATTAACACTCTTCAGTGTATCTTTTGTTAGATCAGTTTTAAAGCCACTTACCACTATTTTATTTCCACACACCTTGGAAAAGTGAATTGTAACATTCATATTTTTCCTGCATGAATAGTCGCATCAATAATCAGTATAAAACTTTGCATTTCCATAATGCAAAATATTTAAAGTGGTTTTATGGAAGGTTAATATAAATAATATATTTTAGATTTTTGCTGCTTCAGTTGGCTCTTGGCCTTTAATCCCATTATTAAAATCCTTAAATGTGAAAAGTCCACCCCTATTTTATATCCTGATTTTGAAAGTAGAATCTGATAATTTGGAGGACTTCATTAGAGGTAGGGGAAAATGTTTTCTCCTTTTAATGAATATAAGCAGAAACATTAGCAAAAGAATGTATATGTATCCAAGCAACAAATTTTAGAATTATAATTCCCATTTAAAAAGTCTCTAATAGCAATTTATATACAGCTATTTTATATACAGTTGGCTTCCTAAATCATATACATTTGCAGCATGTGCAGTGTCATCGAGTTTAAAACTCGATGGGAGCACTATTTTCAACGTTGTAACTCTAATGTGTCTGCGTTATTAAACAGCATTGCCTGGTTCTAAAGATGCAGTGACCCAAACTTAGAATGATTATTCCTGTGTTCATATTTCAAAACAGTTTCTCTTGTATGACTCTAAATTTTCCTGTATGAAATGCTCAGACAAGGATGATATGAACACAGACAAATAGTACTGATCACAGCACAAAATTCAAACTACTGCAAATCACGAACATCGTCCTATTACAAGCCGTGAAACCCAAATTCTATCGGTCTTTCTCTAAGATGGTTTTCACAGAAGTCAAATGAATGACCTACTTTTTGCTATAGTTGTACTCATAAGAACAAATCTTAGTAGAAAAAAGAAAAAATGATAAAGCTTGTATTAATTGCATATTTTCATACAGAACTTAATGACTATTTGAGGATTTTCAAAACATTTATACAATGGATAAATTTCAAAATTTCACATGCATCCTAAGTTAGAAAGGTATGAGCTCTGATAATCAGTACCACCTGATTTTATATTGTTACCTGGCAAAGTCTCCTTGTCAGCTGTGCAAGGGAAAGACCAATTACAGAGACAAAAGTTCTTTTTCAGAGAGAAAAGGCTTTATTGCCGGGTGGACGGCCAAGCAAGGAGACAGGAGGCAAAGCTTAGATCTGTCTCCCTGATCTGGCATTCAGGGAAGATTTTATGAGCTAGGGGAGGAAGGTTAGTATGTGGAAGCACTGATGGGGCAGGTTTCCATAAAAGGGCTTTGGAACTTGGTCATTATGGTAAGGTATGGTAAGGAGGCTTCAGTACTAGATCTCATTAGACAATGGACCTTTCCCTTCTGAAAGGGTTCAGATCATGTCCCAGTCCTTTGGTTTCATGGCAGGGAGAAACTTTGGTTCTAGGTGTTATCTGAGGTAAAATTTTCTCCTCTGAGCCAGCTTCAGCTGCATGACTTATGGTTTGGTTCTCTTATCTCTGAAAAACAATTCAGTGTATTATTAATAAAAGAATAGGGCCCATTTGGGCTGGTTCTGTAATTACAGTATGGTCCAAGATTTCTAAGACTCATAGGACTAGATCAGACCTCCTTCATAATTTTCATATTATCCTGTGAATTGTTTGGCTAATCATCCAGTTTTCCAAGACAAATCCTAGGGATCTAATTTTGACTCCATTCCGCTTCTCTATCCTATTCACCAACCACACACATATACACACACCCACACAAAGACATACACATACAGACATTGTTCATTTTATCACCAAGTGATAGACACAAGGAAACATACATCCCTTGATACAGGTAATGATAATAGATGATACAAATTCCTACAAAGAGCTATGAGGGTAATAAACACCACAGCCTTCTCTTCAGGGGTAGCACATTTCACTGGGCATCTGGTCCTTAGATCATCAATCTCCTTTCATTGTTCAAATTGGGTAGATTCTTTACCTCCCAAATGCCTCCTGACATTCTAGGGATGGCTATCTGCAAACTGGTCCCTGATAACAGGCTGAGGGCATTTTTTCAATACTCATCAGGAAAGTGACATAAAAGTCAATTTGCAAGGGCAAATTTTTCCAACAAGTCCAGGCTCTAACTTTGCCTTAAATATTTTTCTACAAAAGTCAATACAATCTTCTAAATTTCTCTCTTCCCACCCTACTATCATACATGTCTCCTGCCCTCTTTCACCATCACCCCTACTTTAGAATGTTACTGAAGATCCTTCTAGTGTTTTGATGAGGCTGACATGACGTGGCTGTGTAACTATTTTGAGAAAAGTCTAATTCTTTCAGAAGCTGCGATGAAATTCTTGCATCCAGCCCCTCTTTAGGGAAAGACTGTCTTTCGTAGATGAATACTCTGACAAGCTGGTGTTTCAAGTCTGAGGATATACTTGTGTGGAACCTGGTATCACCAGTAAGAGAGCAAAGAGAAGACAGGGTCTGGTGAAAGAACATGGAATTACTGGTGGGAGAGGTTAGTAGAAGAATCTTAATGAATCTTATCAAATTGCATCCTGTATGATTTGGTACTTAAATACAGTACCTTACTCCATTTCCCCTAGGAGATGATGCAGAGAATATCATTTTGCAAATTCTGAATCCACTATATCATGCTGATACAGGCTTACAAGTCCACTGGTTCTCAAATGTTGGCAATCATCCCTCCACCTGGACAGCTGAATAAACACACTGCTGGTCCCACCTCCAGAGCTGGATTTGGTAGGTCTGGAGTGGAGCCTAAGGCTTTTCATTTCTAACAAACATCTAGCATCTGGTGCTGCTAGTGGGAAACCAAACGTTGAGAACCCCTGGTTAACCTATTTTACAATTTCCATTACAAGACTCTCCTTATTTTAGTTCCAACCTCAAATTCTTACAGAGAGGCAATTTTTTTTTTATCTTGACAAAAGGAAATCCCAGGTAAGCATCACATTAGTTGTTGCTTCAGTGAGCAACAGTGAGCTCAAGTGTAACAGTGCCATACATGTGGTGTTTCCTAGGGGAGAATGAAAGCAGAGTTTAATAACAATTAAAGAAAAAACTAAGTTGAGAAAAAACTTAATCTGACTTTGATCATTTTTTCTTCTCTGTAAGGAACAGTGTAGCCTCACAAAACCACTTACCTTCTTAAAATTGAAATGGTGACTTTGAATTGAGCTGATTGTCATTTCACATGAGCTATTCTCAGTGAGATAACAAGGACCATCATCTAGGCTTTCATTAGTGAAAGTTGTTGTACCATTCTAACTTCATCACCAGAAGCTGGCTAATCATCTGCTTCAAGTGTCCACTGTAAGGTATGATATTGAGGAACCAGATGTTTATTCTCACCACACTATATACCAAGTGCTCAGTTACTCCATTGCACAAGCTTAATAGTTTCTTGCCAATGCAACTTGATAAAAATAGATTATAAATTTCAGTTAGCACCTAGAGCTACATTTTCTTCTCAAATTATTTTATTACCAAAAATGTATCTTTTACTCTCAACACCTAATATTATCTAAATGCCCCAACAGAAGGCATAATTACAATTACATTTTAAAGTAGCAGGATCCAATGGAAAGTCAAATTAGCATGCAGCACTGCAACAAAACAAAACACAACGAAACATAAATGGGTTTTTAACAATGTATGTTTGGTCTCATCACTGCAAAATGAATACCCATACTGCTACACTGTGAAAAAATATGCCACTGCTATACCAACGTACACGTATGAAGCCTTTCAGTTGTTGCATTAGGGATTCTCGACTGGGGATGTTTTTGCTTCCAAGGGACATTTAGCAGTGTCTAGGAACATTTTTTGATTATCACAACGGGGAGAGGTGCTAACTTGCGTCTAATGAGTAGAGACCAGAGATGCTGCTAAATCTTATACAATGCACAAATCAGCACCCCCATTACTAAGAATTATTCAGGCTAGAATGTTGAGAAATTCTGAGAAACCTAGATCACTGAGTTGTAGGTCATTTGAAGCTAGAAAACTCCATTTTCACTTTTGCTTCTGTAACATAATCCAGAGACAATGGTGTCTATATTTAAAAATACCAAACTGTAGACAATGACTGTAATATGAAATGTTTTGGGTAGATGGTTACTAACTTAACATATGTAGAAAGAGATGAAAGCTTTATAGTTTCCAAAATGGTTCCATTTGCACCAAGCAAACCTCCTAAAAGGACCTTGAAAATTAAAGGTCAAGAGTGTTTTTGCTGACCAAATATATCAACCTTAGAAAAATTATTAAAAGGTTAAAAATTATTCTAGTTTATGCTGAGTTTTTGTAATAATAAATGCTTTGTTTTCTCAATCTGGAAGGGCAAGGACTAGACTAGATGTTCCTGTTACTATCATCAAGATGAATGAAGGGAACAAACAACAAAAGAAGAAGGCCAGCAAAGTTTCCTGACTGATTTTAACAACCTAATTACTTTTCAAATGTTCCTTTAATTTTAACTTGTACAGAAGTCTATATATATTTTTTATTTACTTAGTTATTCTTATCTAAAACATTCTCACTTGGATATTATAAATAACATTTTAAAATACTTTAGTGCAAATCAGAAATTACAGTATTATGTCTCAGGTTTTTCTCACCAAAAGCAACTTTCACATATCTTGAACCAATTTCACATAATGAAAACTTTAAAATATCTAATTTATCTTATATGATGAATAGGAATTTTTAATAGATAAAATACAAGAATGCAAGTGGTTTTTAAATATGCCAGCTCCCTTCCTGCTTTTCTTCTGAATTTTATTTTCCTCTTCTGGTCTCAAATATGTCATTGCTTCCTTTCTTCTTTCATCCCTTCCTTCCTCTCTACCCCCCCCCTCTCTGTTCCTCTCTCTCTCTTTCCTCCTTTCTTTTTTCCTTCCATTCTTTAGTAAATGTTTATCAAGCTCCTACTCATTCCTAAGGACGGCATTAGACAGTAAAGTTGTGACGCCAAATGGACTTTCTTCATGGAACTAGAGTTTACTACAGGAGACTTCATCAGGCTTCATCAGCTGTTACCTTTAGACTACCATTCAACTAAACATCTGTGTCCATTTTAGATCAACTGCAGAAGAAAAATTATTTTAATTTTTCTAATGATAGAGGGATAGATGGAAACATTATAGGAAATGGGTTTGCCGAGGCACAGCTCTGAATCTGAAAATATGACACGTATTTTTGCCCACCACTTTTTTTTTTTTTTTTTTTTTTTTTTTTTTTTTTTTTTGCGGTATGCGGCCTCTCACTGCTGTGGCCTCTCCCGTTGCGGAGCACAGGCTCCGGACGCGCAGGCTCAGCGACCATGGCTCATGGGTCCAGCCACTCTGCGACATGTGGGATCTTCCCGGACTGGGGCACGAACCCGTGTCCCCTGCATTGGTAGGCGGACTCTCAACCACTGCCCCACCAGGGAAGCCCTGCCCACCACTTTTGTGATTACCCTTTCATACATACTCTTACATGTAACAGTGGCTCGGGACATCAATACCTATATGAAGATAATGGAATGTCATGAGTTCATCTCAACACTACCTGTTGTTATTGACCAACTAGATTATTTATTCCCTTAAAGTCACGCAATTTTATGGTTCCCCATTGCTCTCTAAGCCAAGCCTCTGTTGTGTGACAAAAGACTGTCAGATGTGGCCCCAGTGGTGGATGGAATTTGCCTTCCCCGACCAACTTCTATTAAAACTAGTTGCACAAATGGATACATGAGCTTAAAGCATCATCTAATTCTTCTCACAGTAGCAGCCAACTCTCAGCTTCAACTCAGCCAAAACACCATAATCCCTTGTAGCATTGCTATTTGTCATGATATGAATATTTACAAGTTACTAGCCTAAGCACATCAGGGGAATAGCTTAGTTTACTAGGAACAGAGTTCCAAAAGCATAAAAAAAGCATAAGATAGATTGATAGTCCTGGGTATCCACATGAGTATGGAGGAATTAAGGCTTTAAAACTAGCCATCACACCCACTATATAGAACCTTTTGTTTCTTGCTAAACAAAATGTGTTTTATCCCGTAGACAAGGAGGGTATTAAGGAAAAGAGTGATAATACTACAATTATATTCTAAAGATAGCATAGACATTGTTTGAAGGGAAGCTAGTTTTGAAACTAAGGAAAAAGTTATGAAGACATTGTGGTAGTCCAGACATGATATCTGAAAACATGGTTAGGTTATTGCTGAAGAAAAAGCTGGTAGATAGTTGATTATAAATTAGGCATATGAATGAAAACAAGGGAAAAAATTGGGAATATAACCCACTTCTGTTTCTGTCACCTGGGAGGTAAACATATCATTAATTCAGAATATAATTTGAAACATTAGAATTAAAATCACTACCTCTGTCAAAATGGCTCGTTCCATGAAACTCTTGGTCAGATATATAAAGCTGTACCCCATAAATATCTTCCCTGCTTGCTTCATAAAATTTCAGAAAATTAATTGAGACTATTTTTCATCTGAGTCATCAGCTCTCTTTTTTGGACAATAGATTGCTCACCTGAGCAAAAAGCTTGCTTATCAGGTAGAAGTTTATTTATCATGGCTCACTTTACCCACCCTCTCTCCATCTATACTCATCAATCCTAAACTGTCATGTCATTAACTGTCCAATCCCAATCAGTTTCCTATCTTTCAATCAATATCAGTAGCTTTCCCCAAACTCTCCATTCTGAGATTGTACTGAGATTCTGCCAAAGTAGTGTTCTCCATTACTGCATTAAGTCTAATAAACTTAGCTTTGCTTGGTCAATGATTTTCTTGGTTGCTTATTAGGTAAGAAGAGTTGACCGTCAGTACATAGAGAAGAATATTAATGCTGAACTTAATAAGTACAGGTTTGAACACTTTGATTTTTTAAGGGCCTATAAAATATTCCAGCTGACATTCCCAAATATTGTTTGGAAATACTGATCCTTCACAAAGATAATTTTAACTGTAGCAAAACTTCAGATGGTAATAGCTAACATTTACTGAGGAATTATTATCTGCCAGGCACAGTTCTTAGTTTTTTACATGTATTAATATTCAGAACAACCCTTTGAGGCAGATAAAAATATCTCTGCTTTACAGATGAGGAAATTGAGGAATAGAAATTAACTAACTTGCCCAAGGACAAAAAGCTCACACTTCTAACAATTTTATTATGGTGTCTCTTTGTGAATGATTTATTTTTTTCTGCTTTATTTCAAAACAACTTATTTTCATATATATATATGTGTGTGTGTGCGTGTATGTGTATCTATATATGTAGATATGTATATATATATCATAGTATTTGCCTAGTAGCATCCAGAAAGTTACCATTATATCATATTTTATATAAATTCAGAGACATTTTTAATTGGTTTTAGTGATTGCTACATTTTAAAACACTCAAAGTGCTTACGTTCATTTGCACTGGGGCAATTTTAAAAGATTCATTTGACCATTGTTTTAAAAGACTTACATAGAATTTGTTTTTTCCAGTTCCCAGAAAGAAAAAGAAAGTTACATTTATGTCTAGCATCACCCACCTTACAACTGGCAGGTGTAGAATGGAAACCTTGTATTTTTTCACACCTAAATGCAGGCACTTTGCAAGCAACAGAAAGCATGTATTCCTTTAAAATTTGGACACTCTGTTTATTTCTACCAGGGGAATTGTTTTAAAGGGATTTAGAGTAAACATCAATGATCAAGAAATTATAGCTAAAAATAGGAAAAACATATATCTGACAATTACGTGGATCACTTTTGTAAACTTCATCTGCAAGATCTACCCACTGACGACAACATGCTCTCTAACTTGCTTTCTGTGGTCACAGGCTTCCACTGCCACGCTTTTTACATCGGATAATAACTCTGTTCAGCAACGACAGCTGGCTTTGATTCACAGTGGGGCCTTGCTACTCAAAAATGTGATCTGTGAATCAGTAACAGTGTTTAGAACTGCAGAATCTTGGGGCCCAACTCCAAGATAGACTCATTCGATCAGAGACAGGATCCGGAGGCTATTCCTATACACATTCAAGTTTGAAAAGTACAGCTACAGGCACAAATGTAGATAAAAATCCTGTTTCTCTTTGAAATATTTGATAGTATCTTTGCTAGTATCTTTACACCTCAGCTAGCAATAAGTAACACTGATCTCATGTGGTCACGTCACTTCAGAGACAATATATTTGGGTGGGATTAATTGAGAATACGTTACTCTTCTATGTTAAAAGCAGAATTTATTTTTCTGATTATTTTACATAAAATTATGTTGCCCAAAGTCATCCCTAAGTTTTCACATTTTATTAACCCACTGACCACAATCTGTTTTCAAAAGTTCATCGATTCCATTCATTATGAAAAATTATCTTGTCTCACTATTAAGTTTGACATTTGAATTTAAAATGTCAGTAAATGCAGAGACAAGAGCCTGTGAGCCATCAGAACCTGCCCTTCATTTTTTTTAAAAGTAATGAGAATATTGCCACTTTGAGGTTCTGTTAACATTTTGTAAAACAGCAAATAAGAAACTTTAAGAGCAATAATACACTAAAAAAATAATGTGAGCATTGACAGCTTTATCTCACAGCAACTAACTGCACCAAGACCACATAATACTCATAAAAGTCAGTAGTGCAAATGTTTTTGTAGTTATGAGAAAACTAAAAGGCAGACATTAGGCATCTATGTACCGTCTTTGAAAAGCAAACATATTATCATCAATATGTTACTGTGATGGAGGACATAATTAACAAATTGTCTTTTTTCTAAATACAACATGTCAATAATAAGCTTCACTAAAATCCATCTTCTTATGGCTCCATGGAAATTAGTTTAATTATGTTGTCTTTTACCTGACAGAGACTTCTGTCATTCAATTTCATTCCCTTGGATCAATAGAGCTCCAAATTAATATTCTTATCTGTTTGCTTGTGTTGGGTTATTGCATAATTTCTTTCATGATTTTCAAAACGGAATAGACTAGCTACCCTTCAACCAAATGCCTTTTCACCAGTGTTCCTAAAATGCTTCCCAAACTATATGTTTTGGATAGTTTTATATTCAAATTGCCTGTTCCCAGCTTCTGATGCGAACAAATGTTGAGACCATTTATAATTTAAATGCTTATTAGTATTTTGCACTAATAGCCCTTTCATCTGAAGAGTTTTAAGTACTTCATAACGCCATGTAAGCCTCAGGTCGGAGACTCTCACTGAGATCAAGAGAGAGCTGAGGAATAATATCTAACAGCAATTGAAGGAGATTTAAGTTAGGAAAAATAAATTGCCAAATTTTTGACAGAGTTAACACACCTCCTCCCTCTGCTCTCTGATTATTGAGTTTCAAACCCACAGGTAATCAGGACTACATGGTGTTTTATTCTAAAATGACAAAAAAAAAAGAACACCTCTTATGTTTAAGAAGCTAGTGTTGTCCTAACTTAAGACAGAGCCTATGCTGTTGTTTGATCTGCATTGCCATATTTTATTCTAAACATTTTAAGTAAATATGATTTGATTCCAAGGGGAGTCAAAAAGCCTTCATATAGGAAATAAAATAATGTAGGCCTCTTTAAAATTAATTTTGTTTCTGCTAAATATAGAGACAA
The DNA here is from genome assembly GCF_951394435.1 of Stenella coeruleoalba. Taxonomy (NCBI): domain Eukaryota; kingdom Metazoa; phylum Chordata; class Mammalia; order Artiodactyla; family Delphinidae; genus Stenella; species Stenella coeruleoalba. The sequence goes on along the minus strand of NC_137148.1, from coordinate 10,681,677 downwards.
TACAAACTAAATAATATAAACTAAAAATCAACCTAACAACACCAAGAAGAACTAATCACTGTTAACATATTTGTGATACATTATAGATGCATCTACACACATTAATATGTGTACATTTTTAAACATAAATTAAAATAATCTGTGGTTTTGAGCCTGGTCTTCAGTTTCCTTAATACATTAATGATACTGTTAACAGTTTGCTTCTTCTCCATGTATCAACCCTCTTCTCTCTTCTTCTTTCATCTACCTTGGGCTCCATCAAATTTTCATCATTAACACAAACTTTTTTTCAAGTACCCCGTATACATGAATAATGGCCCCCAAAGTCATAAAGTCCCAATTCCTGTAAAAGTAACCTTTTTTAGAAAAGGGGTTTTTGCCAAGAAAATTAAGTTAATAATCCTTAGAGAAATTTATCCTGAATTATCCAGGTGGGCCCTAAATGCAAAGACATATATTTTTATAAGGGAAATGTAGAAGGAAATTTGACACACACAGAAGATGTGAAGACAGAGGCAGAGATTAGAGTAATGCAGCCACAAGACAAGAAAAGTCTGGTGCTATCAGAACCTGGAATAAGCAAGGAACAGTTACCCTCCAGAGCCTCCAAAGGGAAGAGGACATGCCGACACCTTGACTTCAGCCCAGCTAAACTGATTTGGGACAGCTGACTTCTAAAGCTGTAAAAGAATAAATGTGTGTGGCTTTAAGCCACCAAGCTTGTAGTAATTTGTTACAGCTGCCACAGGAAACTAATGCATACCTCCAACATTTTCCCTTTCTTCTTCCATTATTTGCACATTCAATACCCAGTCTTACCCAACCACCTATATCCTATGTGCAAGCCCTTAAGTAGCTGAATCCTGCTGGCAATGGCCTTCAGCAGATCTGATTGGTGTCCCAAAAACTATGTTACCCAATGGACCATATGGTGAACTATGTTACCCATAATGGACCTGCAACGTTCCCTGGCCACTTTTCTACTAAATCATTGCTCTCACACTGCTCAACTAGCTTCCATCTTTAACACTACACATGTTTTGCATTACATTCTTTCCTGCCACAGCACAGTCTATTCAACTCTAAAGCAGAAATATTTGTAAGTAAAAAATAGCATGAAGTCTTCAATTCCTCACTTCCAGTCCTCTTCCTATGTCAGTCTTACTTCTATTTCCTCCATTTCATTGAAGTTTTTATGGAAAATAGCAATCCAATGGCATCATGTTAAATCTAAAGACAATTTAAAGCCTTCTTGTCAGTGATGTGGAAATAATTTCTCAAAACTTCAAAATATCTTTGATTTAAGTTTAATTAAAAATCTAGTTGAATTCAGAGGTTGCATGGTTTCTCTGTTTTGTTTTTCCAGAAAATTATAAGGATTTGAAAATATCAGTGGAGTTGCTTTTGGAAATACTACACATTGTATTCAATATTTTGCATCATTTAGAGAGAAAAGTTAAGGAATAAGTCTTGTATCTCTTGGGTACCAGTTTAAACAAATGAAGTTTAATCTCTGTCTATTATGTTTTGTGGTGCCATGAAGTTAAGTTCCTGTATAAGCCTTTTAATTGAGAAAACTTCCTGTAATACTGAAACACTCATTATTATTTTTTTAATATTTCAAAGGGCTCATTTTAAATTTTGAATAACTAGTGGTTATTTTAAATAACTTGTTCACTAGAATATTTATGTAACTGTGAGGTTTTTTTCTCTGCTTATTGTTATTACAACACAGGTCACAGTAGGTAAATTTTTACATACTCTCCTTTTAATAATTACCCTCTAACCATGAGTTGAGAGAGCTAAGTACAAATAATTCCCATAAGAGACATAATATACACTCTGAAAATTAGGAATATATCTAAGACTATTGTTTTTGGAAATTTACCATTTGATAAGCTAAAAAGTGAACCCATAATATTACTTTAAAAACACAATGCAGTACCCTGAGAAAACCATAATTCAAAAAGAGAAATGTACCACAATGTTCATTGAAGCTCTATTTACAATAGCCAAGACTTGGAAGCAACGTAAGTGCCCATTGACAGATGAATGGATAAAGAAAATGGGCACATACATACAATGGAATATTTCTCAGCCATAAAAAGAAATGAAATGAATTATTTGTAGTGAGGTGGATGGACCTCGAGTCTGTCATACAGAGTGAAGTAAGTCAGAAAGAAAAACAAATACCATATGCTAACGCATATATATGGAATCTAAAAAATCAAAATGGTTCTGAAAAGCCTAGGGGCAGGACAGGAATAAAGACATAGAGAATGGACTTGAGGAAATGGGGAGGGGGAAGGGTAGGCTGGGATGAAATGAGAGAGTGGCATGGACATATATACGCTACCAAATGTAAAATTGATAGCTAGTGGGAAGCAGCCACTTAGCACAGGGAGATCAGCTCAGTGATTTGTGACCACCTAGAGGGGTGGGATAGGGAGGGAGGGAGGGAGAAGCAAGAGGGAGGAGATATGGGGATATATGTATATGTATGGCTGATTCACTCTGTTATAAAGCAGAAACTAACACATCATTGTAGGCAATTATACTCCAATAAAGATGTTAAAAAAAAAAAAACTACCATATGACACAGCAATTCCACTACTGGGCATATACCCAGAGAAAACTATAATCCTAAAAGACACATGCACCCCAATGTTCATTGCAGCACCAGTTACAATAGCCAAGACATGGAAGTGACCTAAATGTCCATCAGCAGAGGAATGGCTAAAGAAGATGTGGTACCTATATACAATGGAATATTGCTCAGCCATAAAAAGGAACAGAATTGGGTCATTTGTAGAGATGTGGATAGACCTAGAGATGTCATAAAGAATGAAGTAAGTGAAAGAGAAAAACAAATATCGTATATTAATGCATATATGTGGAATCTAGAAAAATGGTATAGATGAT